>NC_091282.1:437456610-437806610 GCF_032444005.1 Ranitomeya imitator | reverse complement strand
TGGCGGCCTCGACCAATCAGAGACGCGGGATTTCCAGGACAGACAGACAGACAGACGGAAAAACCCTTAGACAATTATATATATAGATATATACCTATCTACATACATATACAGTACAGACCAAAAGTTTGAACACACCTTCTAATTTAAAGATTTTTCTGTATTTTCATGACTATGAAAATTCTACATTCACACTGAAGGCATCAAGACTATGAATTAACACATGTGAAATTATATACTTAACAAAAAAGTGTGAAACAACTGAAATTATGTCTTGTTTTCTAGGTTCTTCAAAGTAGCCACCTTTTGCTTTGATGACTGCTTTACACACTCTTGGCATTCTCTTGATGAGCTTCAAGAGGTAGTCACCGGAAATGGTTTTCACTTCTCAGGAGTGCTCTGTCAGGTTTAATAAGTACGATTTCTTGCCTTATAAATGGTGTTGGGACCATCAGTTGTGTTGTGCAGAAGTCTGGTGGATACACAGCTGATAGTCCTACTGAATAGACTGTTAGAATTTGTATTATGGCAAGAAAAAAGCAGCTAAGTAAAGAAAAACGAGTGGCCATCATTACTTTAAGAAATGAAGGTCAGTCAGTCCGAAAAATTGGGAAAACTTTGAAAGTGTCCCCAAGTGCAGTGGCAAGAACCATCAAGCGCTACAAAGATACTGGCTCACATGAGGACCGCCCCAGGAAAGAAAGACCAAGAGTAACCTCTGCTTCTGAGGATAAGTTTATCCGAGTCACCAGCCTCAGAAATCGCAGGTCAACAGCAGCTCAGATGAGAGACCAGGTCAATGCCACACAGTGTTCAAGCAGCAGACATATCTCTTCAACAACTTTTACTGTTAAGAGAAGACTTTGTGCAGCCTTCATGGTAGAATAGCTGCTAGGAAACCACTGCTAAGGACAGGCAACAAGCAAAAGAGACTTGTTTGGGCTAAAAAACACAAGGAATGGACATTAGACCAGTGGAAATCTGTGCTTTGGTCTGATGAGTCCAAATTTGAGATCTTTGGTTCCAACCACCGTGTCTTTGTGCGATATAGAAAAGGTGAACGGATGGACTCTACATGCCTGGTTCCCACCGTGAAGCATGGAGGAGGAGGTGTGATGGTGTGGGAGTGCTTTGCTGGTAACACTGTTGGGGATTTATTCAAATTTGAAGGCATACTGAACTAGCATGGCTACCACAGCATCTTGCAGCAGCATGCTATTCCATCCGGTTTACGTTTAGTTGGACCATCATTTATTTTTCAACAGGACAATGACCCCAAACACATCTCCAGGCTGTGTAAGGGATATTTGACCAAGAAGGAGAATGATGGGGTGCTACGCCAGAAGACCTGGCCTCCACAATCACTAGACCTGAACCCAATCGAGATGGTTTGGGGTGAGCTGGACCGCAGAGTGAAGGCAAAAGGGCCAACAAGTGCTAAGCATCTCTGGGAACTCCTTCAAGATTGTTGGAAGACCATTCCCGGTGACTACCTCTTGAAGCTCATCAAGAGAATGCCAAGAGTGTGTAAAGTAGTCATCAAAGCATAAGGTGGCTACTTTGAAGAACCTAGAATACAAGACATAATTTAAGTTGTTTCACACTTTTTTGTTAACTATATAATTCCACATGTGTTAATTCATAGTTTTGATGCCTTCAGTGTGAATTTACAATTTTCATAGTCATGAAAATACAGAAAAATCTTTAAATGAGAAGGTGTGTCCAAACTTTTGGTCTGTACTATAAACATGTTGAAGTTCCTTGCTGGCATGTGACTGATCACATGCCCAGAAATGTCCTTTAGGTAGTCAGGAACTGCAGCATTTCTGCAGCTCTAGTGATGTGCAGGTCCTGATGGCTCCCTCTCTGGCACTGCAACCTTCATTCACATACATCGCTGAAGAACAGAGCTGTGCCTCTGCACACTTCTCGCAGTGATCATGAAGGACACTGTGGTAGCATTCTCCTTGATCATAGGTAGCTGCTTCCAGACTACAAGACACACTTTTTAGCAAGATTTTTCTTGCTAAAAAGTGCATCCTATAGTAAAAAAAAGGATATATTAGTAAGTGACACAAAATCATGGTCCACAGACGTTAGTAACAATAAAAATTAAGTGGGCAACTGTTTTAACAGGTGAGTACTGGTTTATTTATTATGCTATACCATTACTGAACTCCTTATGTACGTCCTAACAAGCTCCATTTCGTGGCTTATGGATTTTTGAATCTCCATAAAATCAATTTGATAACTACGGTCACGATATCCTAATTAGCGACTAGTTGTAGAGGTGTTGCTAATCTTACCACGGATCATATTATCTGGCATGCTTTGCAGGGGGGAAAGCGGTGATGCAGAAATCAGCCAGCCATTACAACCAGCTCTTTGCAAATCTCAGGGCTGGAGACCTGCGTCACTGCTGAGCATGCGCTGTTTTTGCATATTACAATAAAACATCTGTAACAATCAGTAGTTCATACTTGTCTGAAATTCTCGACAATTATTAGCCCTTTTTAATATAAATGGCAGAGTATATACTGAACAATATATGGATTCACAACTGCATGTACTTACTTTCTGTTCACAATCAACCAGTCTCGTAGATATATCTGAATGCAATCCCTGACATGTTGATCCAGCTCAGCCCTGACAAGATAAATGTTACCAAGAAATGTGAGATTAATGGATTTTGCCGGTTTAGATTTGAAAACAGAACATACGGTATATAAAATGACAAGCCGAGTCAGGCGGCTGTATAACATGGACGACGATTGCACAGACTGGCCATCGGCTCTCCTGACGGCCAGTCCGAGCATTGCGATGCGATTGTCGTCCGTGTCATACTGCGCCCTTAGACTCAGCCCTAAGCTTTCCTAGTACCACTTCCACTTTGTTCTAGTTGTCAGTAATTTTCACAGCTTATCTTAGATACTCTATAGATGTCTTAAGGTAACTTCTTTAACCCTTTCCTGCAGTACCCATAGCAACCAGGCAACCCCCACATGTACTTATGCTGGCTAACAGATGTAAATCATTCAGCTGCGGCAAGAAAAACTAAATTTTCGAGCACTAAAAAATACTCGGAGGACCCCCGAGCATGCTTGAGAAATTTCGAGTAACGAGTATATTCGCTCATCACTAGTGTTGAGCATTCCGATACCGCAAGTATCGGGTATGGGCCGATACTTGCGGTATCGGAATTCCGATACCGAGATCCGATACTTTTGTGGTATCGGGTATCGGATCCATAGTGAGGTGTAAAATAAAGAATTAAAATAAAAAATATTGATATATTCACCTCTCCAGCGGCCCCTGGACATCACGCGGGTAACCGGCAGGCTTCTTTGTTTAAAATGAGCGCGTTTAGGACCTGAGGAATGACGTCGCGGCTTCTGATTGGTCGCGTGCCGCCCATGTGACCGCGACGCGACGAATCAGAAGCCGCGACGTTATTCTCAGGCACTAAACTCCTCATTCTAGGAATTTAGGACCTGAGGAATGACGTCGCGGCTTCTGATTGGTCGCGTCGCGGTCACATGGGCGGCACGCGACCAATCAGAAGCCGCGACGTCATTCCTCAGGTCCTAAACGCGCTCATTTTAAACAAAGAAGCCTGCCGGTTACCCGCAATATGTCCAGGGGCCGCCGGAGAGGTGAATATATCAATATTTTTTATTTTAATTCTTTATTTTACACATTAATATGGATCCCAGGGCCTGAAGGAGAGTTTCCTCTCCTTCAGACCCTGGGAACCATCAGAATACCTTCCGATACTTGGTGTCCCATTGACTTGTATTGGTATCGGATATCGGTAATATCCGATACTTTTCGGGTATCGGCCGATACTATCCGATACCGATACTTTCAAGTATCGGACGGTATCGCTCAACACTACTCATCACTAGTGATCAACTATGCTCTTGTGCCTCTTTTTAAAGAAAGAGACCACCTCAAACAGACACAATTTGAAGTCAATTTGTTTCATTGTAATGAATGGCTCCATAAGGGGAACATCTGAATTCCATTTGTCAGGGATTCAGATAACAGCCCTGGACAGAAGCCATCAAACGACGCAGAGCGCGGTGTGTACTCAGCCGAAGATTGTGTAGGAACATTCCCTACTGACAAGGGTGAAATGTAAAGGCCAGTTCTTCATTTATTCATACACTTCCAGAATGAATACCAAAGTGATGACAAAATCCAAATATCTAAGTGTCATTTCATGTGAACAATGTCCTACAGTAAATGGTCATTGGTCTGGTCTTCCCCATACATACCCATCTTCAGGTAGAGAAGGCTGAAGTGTTCTACAGTCTTTGGGTTTAGCTACAAGGTCCAGATCATCTTCAGGGAAATCGCCAAGATCTTGAAGAAGCTCATGATTGTGGCTGTTCATATGTGTCATTAGATAGTTTTCAAAATCTACTGGATCCACAGCGTCGTAAAACGGAGGCTATGGAAAGAGAAAAGAATTGTACCATAATACATCTCTGCTCACATTGCATTCAGGCCTTCTGTCTAAGGTATACACCAGGAGGATTTTACAATGTGTATCTCTGATGAAAGGCTCTAACGTATGCCACAGGCATATCATAACATGTCGCTTATACGCTCCCATTTTGATTTTTTACTATTTTTCCTTAATATCACCGCATGGAAAGACCCAATATACACTAATCAAAAGGTAGAGAACCCCTGACAAAGTCCAAAACTCCTTTGACTTTTAGTGGGTGGTTTGGGGTCTAAAAATACATTTGAAACCTAAAGAGTTCATATCATCTTCGTTTAGATGTTGACACCACAGAAGGCAGTGAGATAACTCTTTATTACATGTACATATGCATAAAGTAATGCAAAGCTTAATATTATTCCACAAGGATAAAGAAAACAGACTACTGATGACGCAACGAACAGGAAAAAACAATCTGAAACAAATGACAGGAGCCACGCAGAAAAAGCACTTCACTGCATGAATCTATTCTGAAATCCACGTCACACTCAGCGATGGATGGAAGGAGAACGTCCCTCTGTGGGAACACATCTGCTACTAAGACGACTGCGTAAAGCAGCCTTATTAACTGGCCGATATGTCGACATACCTCTCCGAGAAGCGGCTCATTGGCGTACAGACTCACGACAGGTGTCCTTCAAAATGGCTGCGTGAGGAAACTGAGGAGATGACTATGGTGCAAACACTGATGGTTTGACTCACATTGAAAATATACCACAAGCGAGCAGAGAAAGGAAGCCAGCTCGCCACCGCAGCATCTGAAGAAGGAAGTGCCTGCACTGACAGACATCAAGGTAGCACGTCATAAGCTCACTGATATACAGAAGGAGGCAGGCCGGATTCGGTGTTTTTATGCCTTTATAGTAAATCTAGTAAATTCTACCATGTACTCAGCCTTTCTATGCTCCAGATGGATGCAGCTCTGTGCTGAGCTTAGTGCAAAGCTCGCCTTGGCCTGTCCAGTCATACTTTATCCTTTTTATCCAAATACTCGTCATGTGCAGTTCTTTGATATAAAAAGGGGAAACAATCCAACATTCGAGAGCTGAGAATAAGATATTACTCTCATAAAGCACACACACCGTGCTATACACTACATGTATCCAATGCAGAAAGGGAATAGTTGTCTCCAATATGGCCGCCCTCCAAAAAAAAGTTTTGATAAACATAAAATAAGTAGCTATAACATTTTAAAAAATGAGCAAACATAGTATTTCGGTTTTACACACGTTTTAATTAATTAAACTAAAATAAACTATACCCATTCCCTTAAAGGGTTATTCCCATCCCATAGATGGATATTGTCAGATAGAGCCCATAAAAACAAGCAATTTAGCAATTTACTACATATTAAAATTTTCAGCAGCTCTTGCGATATTAATACATTACATTTGATTAGCTTGTTGTATTGAGATTGACCACTAGACAACAGAACTTACACAGTGCTTACGAGCTCTTTTCTATTCAGCTTGTGCTTGTAAGCACTGCGTTGAAGCTGGAGCACACTGTTATCTCCTAATCTCAGCAAACTAAAGGTACCGTTACACTAAACGACTTACCAACGATCACGACCAGCGATACGACCTGGCCGTGATCGTTGGTAAGTCGTTGTGTGGTCGCTGAGAAGCTGTCACACAGACAGCTCTCTCCAGCGACCAACGATCAGGGGAAAGACTTCGGCATCGTTGAAACTGTCTTCAACGATGCCGAAGTCCCCGGATAACCACGGTAAATATCGGGTTACTAAGCGCAGGGCCGCGCTTAGTAACCCGATATTTACCCTGGTTACCATTGTAAAAGTTAAAAAAAAACCAGTACATACTCACATTCCGATGTCTGTCACGTCCCCCGGCGTCAGCTTACCGAACTGTGTCAGCGCCAGCCAGCCGTAAAGCAGAGCACAGCAGTGACGTCACCGCTGTGCTCTGCTTTACGGCCGGCCGGTGCTGACACAGTCAGTGCGGGAAGCTGACGCCGGGGGACGTGACAGACATCGGAATGTGAGTATGTACTGTTTTTTTTTTAACTTTTACAATGGTAACCAGGGTAAATATCGGGTTACTAAGCGCGACCCTGCACTTAGTAACCCGATATTTACCCTGGTTACCAGTGAACACATCGCTGGATCGGCGTCACACACGCCGATTCAGCGATGACAGCGGGTGATCAGCGACCAAAAAAAGGTCCTGATCATTCCCAGCGACCAACGATCTCCCAGCAGGGGCCTGATCGTTGGTCGCTGTCACGCATAACGATTTCGTTAATGATATCGTTGCTACGTCACAAAAAGCAACGATATCGTTAACGAAATTGTTATGTGTGAAGGTACCTTTAAGTGAAGTGGTTACAAGTTAGAGAGCAGTGGTGGTCAACAAAAGAAAAGTGTTTATATCTCAAGAACAGATGCAAATTTTAATAAGCAGTAAATTGCTCGTTTTTACAAGCTGTACCTGACAACATCCTTTCTAAGATAGGAACCGAACTTTAAAATGGTTCTTTTAATGTTCCTTTTAATACAAATCATATTATAAACATGTAGAAGTGAGGGCCATGGTCACGAGAACTTACTATTTTTGAAGAAATTGTAGTGACACAGGTGGTAAAAGTACAGACTACACAAAAGATCCCCATACAGATTAGCTTAACATCGTCCAAACCTGGAGTTATCGGTGGGACCAGCTGACAATGTGATGTGTGAAGGTGAGCTCTCCCTGACAGATGATGTTGGGGGAGATGAGGACCATGCACTTTGAATTCAAATGCCCAATCCTTGTGTTATCCAGGAGATATGCCACTGCCAATGAGCAATCTGACAGCAGCATCCTCCTCTCTCCCTTTTGAAAACACATGAACGCTAGGGCAAGTATTCATGGGTATGGGATAGGCGGAAGAGATAGCTGCCATAAGCTTAGAGGGGTTGTCCAGGACTTTTACACTAATGGCCTATCCTTAATATCTTATTGTGGGGGAAATAATAGGCTTCCGCGTCGATCGCTGTTCCTGGTGTCGGCTGGAAGTGCTCAGCTGTAGAGCTGCACAGCTCAGTAACTGCGTAAGGGCCACAGATGTGAATCAATAGGGAGCGACTTAGCACTTCTCGATGACGCCGGAAACAGCTACTTGGCAGGGGTGCCAGGTATCAAATCCCTCCCCCCTTTAATCAGATATTGATAACCTATCCTAAAAATAGGCCATCAATATAAAAGTACCAAACAACCTCTAAAATATAGTCTGATGACCTATCAAAATAGAAAAATCATGAACCTAATGTGTCATTATCAAACTAAAAAGGGGATTGTTTTTTTTTTTTCTTTTATAAGACTGGCTACACACAACTGCAAAAAACAGTCGTTGTGAGGACAGCGACATTGAAAGCAGCCGTGAGTCCCTGACCCAAACTCTACAGCCTCCTAGACATACCGTATATGAGCGGCGGCATCGCAGAGGTTGGCAGCACCTGGTGCAAGGCAAGTACTTTGCCTCCCCTAAGCAGTGGACTATCAGCATTAAATCCCTTATCCCCAATGCACCAGTATTGTATTTGACAAAAATACTGATGTAATTATAGTTTGCCTTTGGTCCTCTATTTTTTTATGCTTTTTGCTGAAATCTGACATAAAATTTGACAAATAAAAAGTTATACGTTGATACTTTTAAAAAATCTTTTGCTAACGTATCTATTTTATTAGCCTAGTCCCAACACCTGAGCCAACCTTAGGCCTAATCCTAACTCTAGCCTAAGGATAAGAACAAATGTGTAAAAATGTAACATTCCATTTAATGTATGTGTTTGTTTTTTGTTTTTTTACATGTTACACTTTTTTAAATTTGTGACAGCGGGTGTCGATCTCTCCTCTCAAAAAATTACAAGTGAGAGGAGAGGCAGCATGGTATGGTGAAACACAGTACCGCCCATGATAATATTCAACGCTGGCTTGCTCAGCCTCTGTCACCTACAGGGGTTGGACAAAATAATGGAAACACCTGGGTTAGTAACTGGCTTAGTGATAGAAAGCAGAGGGTGGTTATAAATGGTATAGTCTCTAACTGGGTCGCTGTGACCAGTGGGGTACCGCAGGGGTCAGTATTGGGACCTGTTCTCTTCAACATATTCATTAATGATCTGGTAGAAGGTTTACACAGTAAAATATCGATATTTGCAGATGATACAAAACTATGTAAAGCAGTTAATACAAGAGAAGATAGTATTCTGCTACAGATGGATCTGGATAAGTTGGAAACTTGGGCTGAAAGGTGGCAGATGAGGTTTAACAATGATAAATGTAAGGTTATACACATGGGAAGAGGGAATCAATATCACCATTACACACTGAACGGGAAACCACTGGGTAAATCTGACAGGGAGAAGGACTTGGGGATCCTAGTTAATGATAAACTTACCTGGAGCAGCCAGTGCCAGGCAGCAGCTGCCAAGGCAAACAGGATCATGGGGTGCATTAAAAGAGGTCTGGATACACATGATGAGAGCATTATACTGCCTCTGTACAAATCCCTAGTTAGACCGCACATGGAGTACTGTGTCCAGTTTTGGGCACCGGTGCTCAGGAAGGATATAATGGAACTAGAGAGAGTACAAAGGAGGGCAACAAAATTAATAAAGGGGATGGGAGAACTACAATACCCAGATAGATTAGCGAAATTAGGATTATTTAGTCTAGAAAAAAGACGACTGAGGGGCGATCTAATAACCATGTATAAGTATATAAGGGGACAATACAAATATCTCGCTGAGGATCTGTTTATACCAAGGAAGGTGACGGGCACAAGGGGGCATTCTTTGCGTCTGGAGGAGAGAAGGTTTTTCCACCAACATAGAAGAGGATTCTTTACTGTTAGGGCAGTGAGAATCTGGAATTGCTTGCCTGAGGAGGTGGTGATGGCGAACTCAGTCGAGGGGTTCAAGAGAGGCCTGGATGTCTTCCTGGAGCAGAACAATATTGTATCATACAATTATTAGGTTCTGTAGAAGGACGTAGATCTGGGTATTTATTATGATGGAATATAGGCTGAACTGGATGGACAAATGTCTTTTTTCGGCCTTACTAACTATGTTACTATGTTACCTGGAAACATCAACAAAAGTTAGTTTAATATGGTGTAGGTAAACCCTTAAACGGCGATTACAGCCTCAATTCGCAGAGGTATGGATTCATACAAGGTGTGAATTGTTTCCAAAGGAATTTGAGCTTATTCTGCAGTTAAAACACCCTCCAGTTCTTTGAGCGACAATGGCGGCGCAAATCGACGTCTAACTTGAATCTCTAAAATCGACCATAAATGCTCAATAATGTTGAGGTCTGGGGATTGTGGGGGCCAGATGAGATGCTCAACTTCAACGATTCTAGCTGTATGAATTGGTGCATTATCATCCTGAAAGATGGCGTTCCCCTCCGGGAACAGTGCTTGAATCATTGGATGCATTTGGTTGCCCAAAATGCCTAAATAATCTCGGCTGTTAATTCTTCCATGAAGGGATATCATTGGCCCGGCGGATCTCCACGAAATAGCACCCCAGATCATCACAGAACTTCCACCATGTTTTACGGTTGGGAGAAGGCAGTCTGGATGGAATGCTTCTTTTGGCTGTCTCCAAACGTACACTCGGCCGGAGATCGGAAATAGGGTAAACGATGATTCGTCTGAGAATATCACATGTTTCCACTGCTCGAGGGACCAATTCTGGAGGTTTCTACACCACTCTAAACGCTTGGAAACATTTGTCATTGAGAGCAGCGGTTTTCTAATTGCAGCTCTTCTGTGGAATCCAGATTTGTGCAGCTCCCGACGAACCGTTTTTGTGGAAACAGGGTTCTGTAGGTGTTCATTGAGCTCAGCAGTGATTTTCGGAGCCGTGGTCTTGCGATCCTCTCACAATTCGCTTTAGAGTCTGACGGTCTCTCTCAGTCAACTTTGACTTTAGGCCGTACCTGTGCTTTGCTGCGGACGTTTTTCCTTCTCTTTCAAACGCAGTCATTACTTTAGAGACAGTACCTCTTGACACGCCAAGCATTCGGGCACTTACTGATACACTACTGCCTGCCATACGAGCACCAACAATTTGGCCTTTTTGAAAATCAGAGAGGTCTGCCATTGGTATCAGGTTCTCATCAATGTTCTTTCAATTATGCAAAACAAACCGTTAATTTACATACACATATCACATAACACAAATAATCAACTACAAAACATTACCATATGTCACGGTTTGCATGCTTATCACATGTTCGAAGGTTATGATGCCAAAACGTTAGGTGCTTCCATTATTTTGTTCAACCCCTGTAAGTTTCTGCCTATGCACAGCGCAGCAGTTGGGCTGAGTTTGACAAAGAGCTGTTATTCTCTGCACAAGCAGTCACCTAGATGGAAAGCTTATTTGATTATACTGAGAGCTTTGACATCTTGGTCACTGCCTATGCAGAGCACAGCAGCCAAAGGCAAATTCTTGACTGCTGCACTCTGCGGAGCATCTGAAGGCAGCAAATGAAATAATAAAACAGTCCCTAAACTTTACACATATAGTTGGTTGGCCACAGGGTAGCACTCACTCCGCTCATATGCTACTACAAGAAGGAGTGGTTGTTGTTCCTCCTGGAACATTTGATGGTGGTAGGGTGAAATTTTGTGCCCCCAAAGAATTTGACACCTGGGGTAAGTGTCCGTGTACCACTCTCACGTTCTTCGCTATATAAGTGTAGTTCCTGCCTAAGAAAACATAAAGTGGCGGTTTCATTAAGACAGACGTTGTTGCCTCCTAGAATGTTCTACATTTCTGCAGTAAGCTACATTACCAAAGTGGCATAACTTATCATAATTTGACAGGCGGGCACAGACACCCCCTATGCTATGCCAATATTGGAGTAGCTGGCTGGGACCAGCCTTTAAATGGCAAATGCTGTTGCGCAAAAATACTGCAACTTTTTAAGGTTTTGTTACATCACAATTCTGGCACAAACACCTTAATGAATCTGTCACCAGATTCTCCAAAGCTGCCGATTTTGCAAATTTTCCCACCTACAAAGAATGGAGAAGTCTGTAATTTTTATCATAGTTACACTTTAACTGTGAGAGACAGAATCTAAAAATAAAAACTAGAAAACTACACTGTATAATTTTTAATTAATTAAATTACATTTTATTGCATGAAATAGGTATTTGATACAATAAAAAAACAGAAAACTTGCAAAGTCGGTATATAGTGTGAGTATATATATATATATATATATATATATATATATATACTATATCAGGGGTGTCAAACTGCATTCCTCGAGGGCCGCAAACCATGCGTATTTTCAAGATTTCCTTAGCATTGCACAAGGTGCTGCAATCATTATGTGTGTAGGTGATTAAATTATCACCTGTGCAGTACAAGGAAATCCTGAAAACATGACCTGTTTGCAGCCCTTGAGGATTGCAGTTTGACACCTCTGTACTATATAATTGTCTAAGGGTCACTTCCGTCTGTCCTTCTGTCTGTCACGGATATTCATTCGCTGATTGGTTTCGCCACCTGCCTGTCATGGCTGCCGCAACCAATCAGCGACGGGCACAGTACGGAAGAAAATGGCCGCTCCTTACTCCCCGCAGTCAGTGCCTGTCGCCCGCATACTCCCCTCCGGTCACCGCTAACACAGGGTTAATGCCGGCGGTAATGGACCGCGTTATGCCGCGGGTAACGCAATCCGTTACCATCGCTATTAACCCTGTGTGTCCCCAAGTTTTTACTATTGACACTACCTATACGGCATCAATAGTAAAAAATGTAATGTTAAAAATAATAATAAAAAAAAACCTGCTATACTCACCCTTCGTTGTCCGCCCAGCCGCTCGCGCCGGCTGCCATCTTCCGTTGCAGGTTCCGGTGGCAAAGATGGTATGGGAGAAGGACCTGCCATGACGTCACGGTCATGTGACCGCGACGTCATCACAGGCCCTGCGCGCCTGGGCGAGAAGGACCTGCCATGACGTCACGGTCATGTGACCGCGACGTCATCACAGGTCCTGCGCTCAAACCAACCCTGGGACCGAAAGCTGCCGTGGACTACAAGGGGCCCTCGGAAAGGTGAGTATATGTTTATTTTTTAACCTGTGACAAACGTGGCTGGGCAATATACTACGTGACTGGCCAATATACTACGTGGCTCTGTGCTGTATACTACGTCACTGGGCAATATACTACGTAACTGGGCAATATACTACGTGACTGGGCAATATACTACGTGGCTGGGCAATACACTACGTGGCTGGGCAATACACTACGTGGCTGGGCAATATACTACGTGGCTGGGCAATATACTACGTCACTGGGCAATATAATACGTCACTGGGCAATATACTACGTCACTGGGCAATATACTACGTCACTGGGCAATATACTACGTCACTGGGCAATATACTACGTGTCTGGGCAATATACTATGTGGCTGGACAATTGTTGCGAGTTCTGTTTTTGGGCTCCCTCTGGTGGTTACTGATGGTACTGGGTGATTTGTGCTCTGGTGTCCACCTGTTCTATTAGCATTTGGGAGTTTCCTATTTAACCGGGCTTTCTTGTCATTTCCCCGCTGGCTATCAAGGTTATCAGAGTGTTTTGTTACCTCAGCTTCTGGCTTCAGTAATCTTCAGGACAAGCTAAGTTTTTGATTTTCTTGTTCCACGTTTTGCTTTATTTTTGTCTTGTCCAGCTTGCATATAATTGTTTCTTTGCTGCTGGTTGCTCTAGTGGGCTGTAATTGCTCCTCATGTTCCATGAGTTGGAACATGAGTTCAAGTAATTACAGGATGGTTTTTTGAAGGGTTTTTTGCTGACCGCGCAGTTTACTTTTGTATCCTCTGCTATCTAGTTTTGGCGGGCCTCATTTTGCTGAATCTGTTTTCATACTGTGTATGTGCCTTCCTCTCATTTCACCGTCATTATATGTGGGGGGCTGCTATTTCTGTGGGGTATTTCTCTGGAGGCAAGAGAGGTCTGTGTTTCTTCTAATAGGGGAAGTTAGATCTTCGGCTGGTGCGAGACGTCTAGGACCAACGTAGGCACGTTCCCCGGCTATTGTTATTTGTGTGTTTAGGTTTAGGGTCGCGGTCAGCTCAGGTTCCATCACCCTAGAGCTCGTTGGTGCTTGTCCTTTTGTGATTCCCTGCCATTGGAATCATGACAACAATATACTACGTGGTTGGGCAATATACTACGTGACTGTGCAATATACTACGTGTCTGGGCAATATACTACGTGACAGGGCAATATACGTGACTGGGCAATATACTACGTGGCTGGGCAATATACTACATGGTTGGGCAATATACTATGTGGTTGGGCAATATACTACGTGGTTGGGCAATATACTACGTGGCTGGGCAATATACTACGTGGGCTGTGCAATATACTACGTGGACATGCATATTCTAGAATACCCGATGCGTTAGAATCGGGCCACCATCTAGTGTATATATATATATATATATATATATATATATATACACACACCGTATATACTCGAGTATAAGCCGATCAGAGTATAAGCCGAACCCCCTAATTTTGCCACAAAAAACTGGGAAAACTTAATGACTCGAGTATAAGCCTAGGGTGGGAAATGCAGCAGCTACCGGTAAATTTCACAAATAAACATAGATACCAATAAAAGTAAAATTAATTGAGACAACTGTTGTGAATTCTGCTTTTGGGTTCCCTCCAGTGGTTGTAGGTGGGAATGCAGTAGTCCCTGAGTCGCAGTCCTGGCCAGGTGTATCTGCTGATTGCAGTTCTGACTGGGATATTTAGGTGTGCAGGATTCATTAGTCCTTGCCAGTTGTCCATGGTTCTGGGAGGTTTTGGATCTTTGTCTGGTTCCTCCAGCCTTGCTGCCATTTCAGCAAAGATAAGTGTCTGGTTTTTGTTTCTGTGGCACACATGCTGTGTGCTTAATAATTCTGTGCTATTCATTTGTTTTCTCTTGTCCAGCTTAGATTGAGTCAGTGTTTTTCTCTGTCTTGCTGGATTCTCTGGAGTTGCAGATATACGCTCCACATCTTTAGTTAGATGGTGGAGTTTTTTGTATTTTCTGCTGTGGATATTTTTGGAAGGATTTTAATACAGACCGCTTAGTATCCTGTCCTATCCTTTCCTATTTTAGCTGGAGTGGCCTCTTTTGCTAAATCCTGTTTCCTGCCTGTGTGTGTCTTTTCCTCTACTACTCACAGTCAATATTTGTGGGGGGCTGCCTATCCTTTGGGGATCTGCTCTGAGGCAAGGTAGTATTCCTATTTTCATCTATAGGGGTATTTAGTCCTCCGGCTGTGTCGAGGTGTCTAGGATATGTTAGGCACACCCCACGTCTACTTCTAGTTGCGGTGATAAGTTCAGGATTTGCGGTCAGTATAGTTTCCACCAACTCCAGAGAAAGTTCCATGCGGCTCCAAGGTCACCGGATCATAACAGACATCAGTAGGTTAAGTGTTTTTGAATATCCATATTGAATCAGCTAAATAAAGTTCATGATGGGCCCATACAATGCTCCATATAAAAATGTGCCACATATAATGCTCCATACAGTTCATTATTGCCCCATAGATGCTTCATATAAAACTGTGCCACATATAATGCTCCATACAGTTCATTATTGCCCCATAGATGCTCCATATAAAACTGTGCCACATGTAATGCTCCATACAGTTCATTATTGCCCCATAGATGCTCCATATAAAACTGTATGTAATGCTGCTGCTGCAATAAAAAAAAAAAAAATGACATACTCACCTGTCGTCGCTGCCAGCTGCTCCTCAGCGTCCCGGCTCTCCGCAGTGACTGTTCAGGCAGAGGGCGGCACACACTAATACGTCATTGCGCCCTCTGACCTGAAAAGTCACAGCAAGAGGAAAGACGGGAAGACGGAGCGGCGGCAGCTTCTTCCTCTGTCAGCGGTCACTGGTACAGCTCATTACAGGAATGAATATGCGGCTCCACCCCTATTGGAGTGGAGTCCATATTCATTACTTTAATGAGCGGTACCACGTGACTGCTGAACAGAGGAAGAGCTGCGGCACCCGAAGACCATATGACAGGCAGTTTGCATCTCGGCTTTGGGAAAATGGCCGCCGCGATCTCTAATGCGCACGCGCGGCTGCCCGCGGCCATTTTCCTGAAGCCCCGTGCAGCAGAGCACTCCATCTGCGCACGCGCGGCCCCAGGAAGATGGCCGCCCCCACCGATGCAAGGGATTACAGCGCAGATCGCGCGCTGTGTCTTCACGTGGGCGCAGGGAAGTCGGAACTCTGGACATGCGCACACCACTACGCCACCAACGGAAAGCTGGGGAAGAAAAGAGCGCTGTGAACACGCCCACCTGACCAGACCAGCCTGATTGACAGGCGAAAACGGCGACTTTGGTAATGTATTTCTCAGCATACATGGGGAATCGGGGTACACTACATACACTATAGTAACACACAGCGCAGGCCCTATTTAACAGTATTTATAGCTCAATCTCAAAAAACGGGGTGACAGGTTCCCTTTAAGTATATAATTCTACATGTGTTAATTCATAGTACTGATGCCTTCAGTGTGAATGTACAATACAGGAACTGGAGGCTTTTTGCTAAGAAGAGTGGGCAGCTTTACCATCTGAGAAAATAAAGAACCTCATCCACATCCACAACTACCACAAAAGACTTCAAGCTGTCATTGATGTTAGAGGGGGCAATACACGGTATTAAGAAAAGGGATACGTGAACTTGTGATCAGGGTCCTTTGGATGTTTTGTGTTGTCATTATGATTTAAAAAGAGAAAACACAGTAGTTTGGCAATAAATGGCTTCATCCAACCACTAACCATGAGAGGAGAAAAAGTTTTGGTGTTATCATTCATATTCTCTGAAAAAAGGCCAAGAAAGCAAAAATTCTGCCGGGGTATGTAAACTTTCGAGCATAACTGTATACATATATACACACACATATATATACATACATTTATAGCTGGCACACTCGTATAAAAATATTAGTTTTCAATAGTAAGAAATTGCTCACTATGAATGACATCATCAGCTGTACAATGATCCTGCATCTGTGACATCACTATTCTTATGCCATTATGCAGACATGCAGCACAGTAGCGATTATATTCCTCCTTTCTTCCCTTAGAGCTCTGTGCACATGTTCAGCAGATTACACTGGATAAAATATGTGCATTTTTACATGTGCTTTAATTTTATTAGAATGGATAAATAGAGATGCAAAAATGCTGAAAGAATTGACATGCTTCAGATTTGAAAATAAGCAGCGTGTGCATGAGCTTTCAGGAATATTCCCTAGTACTGTAAAACTGTAGGTTTATTTGCTGGCAAAAACAATGTGTGAA
This sequence comes from Ranitomeya imitator, assembly GCF_032444005.1. Taxonomy (NCBI): domain Eukaryota; kingdom Metazoa; phylum Chordata; class Amphibia; order Anura; family Dendrobatidae; genus Ranitomeya; species Ranitomeya imitator. Next base: position 437,789,729 of record NC_091282.1, on the reverse strand, counting down.
CAGGCCCAAACAGAACATTTCCTACCATCTGCACTGCATTCTCCCTAGCAATATTGTCTCCCTCTGCCCACCACCATATTTTATTATTGGCCCTATGTAGGATTATATGAATGATTTAGTAGGCAGCTAAAGGGGCCCAGGCCAGGCGCTCCTACAGCATGGATGATGATACAGTCATATCTTTAGCTACCCCTTTCCTATGATACAGCTAGCCCCAAGAGTACAATCCATTATCTCTCAACAAGCTACTTGAAGTCAACTGGTCCCAGCAAACAACGGCCATATGGGAAGCTGTCAAATTATTTATACAGGGTGGGCCACAAAAAGCAGACCCCTGTTTCTCTCAGGTTTCAATAGGATAATACTTGTAGGGCCTGTCTTTGATGGTCCTACTAACCAATCAAAGCTCAGATTACATTTTACCAGACTACTTAAAGAAATGAATGAGGGCCATCAAATCCTTCCCTGCCAGTTGAGTGGTACTGCATATGGTGGGAATAGTGTTGTAGGTGAATGTGTCCAACATGCCGTATGTGATCCAACAAAGAATTGTGGTAGCGGAGGCTTATGTTTGGAAAAAAAAAATCACAGAAACACAACTCTGATTTGATGGTCAATTTCTGGACCTTCCCGTTACACCAAATAGCAGTATACATTGTGTGGTGCAGAAGTGGCGTAACAAGGATCCGTGACAGATGCCAAAAAAACAGACCACTATGTGTTGTTGCTGACATCCAAAAGAGGAATATAAGAAGCTAGAGGAAATAGACACAAAAATGATCCCAGCAGACGCAGTCAGAAGAACATGTCCACATACTGAAATCCTAAAGCCATACAGGGAATCAGTAGAAGACCACATTCACACTATTAGTAGTTTACCTCAGTATCTGTAAGCCCAAACCAGGAGAGGAACCATCAGAGGAAAAGTATAATAGAAACATATGCCCCACTTCTGGATTTATCACCCACTCCTGGTTTTGGCTTACACATACTGAGGTAAAATACTGACCAAATACTGAGCGTGTGACCGTGGCCTTAAAGGAAAGAGAGAAGCAGAAGCGTGTAAAGTATTGCAGTTGTCTGCCGGATTCGACCCATTGAAGCTTGGTTCCAAAATGTGTTAATTACCTGAACTTACGTAATAATTTCAGACCGAAACATCAGAAACAAACTTGTGCGCAAATATATATAACAACAGGGGCACTTCTAAGATAACCACAAGAGCTGGTAACAAAGGTCGGGGCATATATACCACACATGAGATCTATGAGGAGAAGAGACCATACAGGGGATCGCAGGTGCCCAGCACAATACAGCACTGTGGTAGAATATAAAATAGGATGCAGTCTATATACCCAGAATTGAGTTAGAGACCATCAAACACTGACAAGTAAAGTCACGCGGGCAGACCCAGGCATGGTATTACTATTTCATTTGAACTATTATTATTATTTAGCTGTTTTGTACTATCTATTGATCTTTTTATGTGATCTGCATTGTTCCCTTTGTTTTTTCCGTACTTCCGACATGATTCAGATTATATTATCTATTGTTTTTCCTTTTTCTTCACTCTTCCTCTTCATTATTACCTATGATTACTAGCAATCGGAAATGGTCCTTAAGCTGCTGAGCCCCCCGCTATGACTAAACATTGGCAGTTATGGATTTCTATATAGGCAGATTTTGCCAGAAGGATACATTTCATGTAATTGTCATTTACTGATTGGCTTGGTGTAAAAGTTCTATTTATTAAGTCACCTATTGTATGTAAACCTGTCAGACTGTCAATCATACATAGTACGGGAATTATAACGGCGATACTTACTAGCTGGAGGGCAGATGACGTGGGTGTACTGAGGCTTCGCTGATGTAAGAACCCAGTGCTATGAAGTGTGACATTTTTTCGCACTTCTGCTGAAGAATACCTTAAAAAGAAAACAAAAAGTAAAGGTTTGTAATTATTCGCTAAGCTATTATGAGTTTTCCTGATCTACCGCCATTTCATGCTGCGATGTCTGTATAATGGGGCTACCTCACCTTCATATCAGATCATGTATTTCGCTTAGATGTAGGTGGGTTTTCCAGTTTATTGAATATATTAAACAAAAGCATAAAATGATATCATATCAAACTCGATAATGCCCATCCTCTGCCGCTTCCTGGTCCTCCATGTGTATCTCTTTCCTGGCCTCTACTGATGACATTTTGACACCGACACAATTGCTGCAGACAGTGACTGGCTGCAGTGCTGACATGTCCATGCCAAAAAGTCACATGATAAGCGAGTGTGCTCAGATAAAGTGTTATCGGATCATGCTTGAGTGCTAATAGAGCATCTCCGGCGTGCTCTAATACTATGGTTGAGTGAGGGATGGCCTTCTGTTTCATCCGTTGTATGACGGATCCGTGGTAAAATCTGTGTCCATTGGGCGGAGACAACGCACATAGAAACTTTTTTTTGTGTAAGTTGGAAAATCGCGCAGCGACAAATCCTGCACTGTCCGTCGTAGGCTATAATGGAAGCCTATGGACGCAGGATCTGTCACTGTGTGTCAAAAGACGGAATCCAGAAGGGAAAAATCTCTCTCTCTCGATCTCTCTCCATTTCTCGAATTTTGTTCCTAAAAATTCAGGCAGCACCTGCTTCGACTGATCAGTCAAAAAAAACCGGATCCAGTGCATCAGTTTTTCACTATCAGCACAGGATCCGTCTTTTCAACACTCTAACGAATTGTGACTGATTGTAAAAGACGGAAGTGTGAAAGAGGCCATTGTGACTCAGGTCAGATACAGAAATGTCCTGTCTTGGTCTGTCCAAGAAGTAAGCAAAGCCTGCGGGGGACTCAGTTGCTGGCACTTACATTTACAGTATCTCACAAGAGTGAGTATACCCCTCACATTATCATTATATATTTTCATGGGACAACACTGAAGATGTGCCACTCATATAATGTAAAGTAGTCAGTGTACATCTTGTATAACTGTGCAAATTTGGTGTGCCCTCTAAATAACTCAACATACAGCCATTAATGTGTAAACCGCTGGCAAAAAAAATGAGTACACCCCCTAAGTGCCCAGTAGTCTCTTAACTTGATATACCATGCTCATAATGCAACTAATATGTTATAGAAAACATTGATATATTTACTTCTGTCTAAAGCTACATTGACACAGGCAGATCTCTGACCAATCAGACATGATTTAGAGATTACAAAATTGGTCTGAGTTACGGTAGCTATTTACGCCAACAGATACTTTTGTCTATTTATCTCTTGTATTCATCCTAAAATAAAACTCTCCTATTTGGCCTTGTTAGGCTAGTTTCACACTAGCGTTTCCCTGATGTGCGGAGGGCTGCGGACTTCCTCCGTGAAGCCCCGCCCTCAGCCACACCTCCGCTTGTAGCTCCGCCTACATCTGCATGCGGCCCGCATGCGGCCTGCGTACCTATATTTAACAAACTACGCATGCGGCACCATCCGCATACAGCCGCACGACCTGCGTACCTAATGTTAAATATAGGTACGCAGGCCGCATGCGGGCCGCATGCAGATGTAGGCGGAGCTACAAGCAGAGGTGCGGCTGAGGGCGGGGCTTCACAGAGCAAGTCCGCAGCCCGCTGCACATCAGGGAAACGCTAGTGTGAAACTAGCCTTAGGCTACTTTCACACTTGTGTCGGTACGGGGCCGCTGCAAACCATCGGCCCGACGTACTGACGCATGTTGTGCTAAATTTAGCACAACGTGGGCAGCGGATGCAGTTTTCCAACACATCCGCTGCCCAGTTTGATGAACGGGGAGGAGTGGGCGGAGTTCCGGACGCGCATACGCGGTCGAAAATGGCGGACGCGATGCACAAAAAAAGTTACATGTAACTTTTTTTGTGCTGACTGTCCGCCAAAACATGACGCATCCATCGCATGATGGATGCGATGTGTGGCCGTACGTCGCAATGCGTCGCTAATGCAAGTCTATGTAGAAAAAACGCATCCTGTGGGCAACTTTGCAGGATGCGTTTTTTCTCCAAAACGACGCATTGCGACGTACGTCACACAACGCAAGTGTGAAAGTAGCCTTAGATAGAAATTTGAGAGAGCCCCTGGTAGACATCTTTGGCGACAGCTTATCTCTAGAGATCAAAAGGACTGGAAGTATGAAATCAGATATACTGGATCCTTATCTCATCCAACATTATCTGTTAGGGGACCCTCTACACATTAAAACTATATCTACAAGTTCAGCCAATATGTATGATGGACTTAAGAATGGTCTGGTTGTCTTAACCTTCACCATCCATGCTTATTTTACAGCCAAGATTTTATATGTCGGGCCCCAAATATACATTGGGTGAAGGAAATGAAGCATGGTGGCTCAGTGGTTAGCACTGCAGCTTTGCAGACCTGGGTTCAAATCTCACCTTGGAACCTTGGACAACATCTGCAAGGAGTTTGTATGTTCTCCCCGTGTTTGCGTGTGTTTCCTCCGGGTACTCCGGTTTCCTCCCACATTCCAAAGACATACTGATAGGGAATTTAGATTGTGAGCCCCATCGGTGACAGTGATGATAATGTGTGCAAACTGTAAAGCGCTGCGGAATATGTTAGCGCTATATAAAAATAAAGATTATTATTATTATCATTAACCCCTTCATGACCCAGCCTATTTTGACCTTAAAGACCTTGCCGTTTTTTGCAATTCTGACCAGTGTCCCTTTATGAGGTAATAACTCAGGAACGCTTCAACGGATCCTAGCGGTTCTGAGATTGTTTTTTCGTGACATATTGGGCTTCATGTTAGTGGTAAATTTAGGTCAATAAATTCTGCGTTTATTTGTGATAAAAACGGAAATTTGGCGAAAATTTTGAAAATTTCGCAATTTTCACATTTTGAATTTTTATTCTGTTAAACCAGAGAGTTATGTGACACAAAATAGTTAATAAATAACATTTCCCACATGTTTACTTTACATCAGCACAATTTTGGAAACAAAATTTTTTTTTGCTAGGAAGTTATAAGGGTTAAAATTTGACCAGCGATTTCTCATTTTTACAACGAAATTTACAAAACCATTTTTTTAGGGACCACCTCACATTTGAAGTCAGTTTGAGGGGTCTATATGGCTGAAAATACCCAAAAGTGACACCATTCTAAAAGCTGCACCCCTCAAGGTACTCAAAACCACATTCCAGAAGTTTATTAACCCTTCAGGTGCTTCACAGCAGCTGAAGCAACATGGAAGGAAAAAATGAACATTTAACTTTTTAGTCACAAAAATTATCTTTTAGCAACAATTTTTTTATTTTCCCAATGGTAAAAGGAGAAACTGAACCAAGTAAGTTGTTGTCCAATTTGTCCTGAGTACGCTGATACCTCATATGTGGGGGTAAACCACTGTTTGGGCGCACGGCAGGGCTTGGAAGGGAAGGAGCGCCATTTGACTTTTTGAATCAAAAATTGGCTCCACTCTTTAGCGGACACCATGTCACGTTTGGAGAGCCCCCGTGTGCCTAAAAATTGGAGCTCCCCCACAAGTGACCCCATTTTGGAAACTAGACGCCCCGGGGAACTTATCTAGATGCATACTGAGCACTTTGAACCCCCAGGTGCTTCACAAATTGATCCGTAAAAATGAAAAAGTACTTTTTTTTCACAAAAAAATTCTTTTAGCCTCAATTTTTTCATTTTCACATGGGCAACAGGATAAAATGGATCCTAAAATTTGTTGGGCAATTTCTCCTGAGTACACTGATACCTCATATGTGGGGGTAAACCACTGTTTGGGCACATGGTAAGGCTCGGAAGGGAAGGAGCGCCATTTGACTTTTTGAATGAAAAATTATCTCCATCGTTAGCGGACACCATGTCGTGTTTGGAAAGCTCCTGTGTGCCTAAACATTGGCGCTCCCCCACAAGTGACCCCATTTTGGAAACTAGACCCCCCAAGGAACTTATTTAGATGCCTAGTGAGCACTTTAAACCCTCAGGTGCTTCACAAATTGATCTGTAAAAATGAAAAAGTACTTTTTTTTCACAAAAAAATTCTTTTCGCCTCAATTTTTTCATTATCACATGGGCAATAGGATAAAATGGATCATAAAATTTGTTGGGCAATTTCTCCCGAGTACGCCGATACCTCATATGTGGGGGTAAACCACTGTTTGGGCGCACAGCAGGGCTCGGAAGGGAAGGCACGCCATTTGGCTTTTTAAATGGAAAATTAGCTCCAATCATTAGCGGACACCATGTCACGTTTGGAGAGCCCCTGTGTGCCTAAACATTGGAGATCCCCCAGAAATGACCCCATTTTGGAAACTAGTCCACCAAAGGAACTAATCTAGATGTGTGGTGAGGACTTTGAACCCCCAAGTGCTTCACAGAAGTTTATAACGCAGAGCCATGAAAATAAAAAAAAAAAATTGTTTTCTCAAAAATGATCTTTTAGCCTGCAATTTTTTATTTTCCCAAGGGTATCAGGAGAAATTTTACCCCAAAAGTTGTTGTCCAGTTTCTCCTGAGTACGCTGATACCCCATATGTGGGGGTAAACCACTGTTTGGGCACATGCCGGGGCTCGGAAGTGAAGTAGTGACGTTTTGAAATGCAGACTTTGATGGAATGCTCTGTGGGCGCCACGTTGCGTTTGCAGAGCCCCTGATGTGCCTAAACAGTAGAAACCCCCCACAAGTGACCCCATTTTAGAAACTAGACCCCCCAAGGAACTTATCTAGATATGTGGTGAGCACTTTGAACCCCCAAGTGCTTCACAGACGTTTGCAACGTAGAGCCGTGAAAATAAAAAATCATTTTTCTTTCCTCAAAAATGATGTTTTAGCAAGCATTTTTTTATTTTCACAAGGGTAACAGGAGAAATTGGACCCCAGTAATTGTTGCGCAGTTTATCCTGAGTATGCTGGTACCCCATATGTGGAGGTAAACCACTGTTTGGGCACACGTCGGGGCTCGGAAGTGAGGGAGCACCATTTGACTTTTTGAATACGAGATTGGCTGGAATCAATGGTGGCGCCATGTTGCGTTTGGAGACCCCTGATGTGCCTAAACAGTGGTAACCCCTCAATTCTACCTCCAACACTAACCCCCCCACACCCCTATCCCTAATCTCAACTGTAGCCATAACCCTAATCACAACCCTAACAACAACACACCCCTAACCACAACCCTAATTCCAACCCTAACCCTAAGGCTATGTGCCCACGTTGCGGATTCGTGAGATTTTTCAGCATCATTTTTGAAAAATCCGCGGGTAAAAGGCACTGCGTTTTACCTGCGGATTTACCGCGGATTTCCAGTGTTTTTTGTGCGGATTTCACCTGCGGATTCCTATTGAGGAACAGGTGTAAAACGCTGCGGAATCCGCACAAAGAATTGACATGCTGCGGAAAATACAACGCAGCGTTTCCGCGCGGTATTTTCCGCACCATGGGCACAGCGGATTTGGTTTCCATATGTTTACATGGTACTGTACACCTGATGGAACACTGCTGCGAATCCGCAGCGGTCAATCCACTGCGGATCCGCAGCCAAATCCGCACCGTGTGCACATGGCCTAATTCTATAGGTATGTGCACACGCTGCGGAAAACGCTGCGGATCCGCAGCAGTTTCCCATGAGTTTACAGTTCAATGTAAACATATGGGAAACAAAAATCGCTGTACACATGCTGCGGAAAAACTGCACGGAAACGCAGCGGTTTACATTCCGCAGCATGTCACTTCTTTGTGCGGATTCCGCAGCGGTTTTACAACTGCTCAAATAGAAAATCGCAGTTGTAAAACCGCAGTGAAATGCGCAGAAAAAACGCGGTAAATCCGCCATAAATCCGCAGCGGTTTAGCACTACGGATTTATCAAATCGGCAGCGGAAAAATCCGCAGAGGACCAGAATACGTGTGCACATACCGAAACCCTACCCCTAACCCTACCCCTAACCCTAGCCCTAACCCTACCCCTACCCCTAACCCTATTCTAACATTAGTGGCAAAAAAAAAATTCTTTATTTTTTTATTGTCCCTACCTATGGGGGTGACAAAGGGGGGGGGGTCATTTATTATTTTTTTATTTTGATCACTGTGATAGATTATATCTCAGTGATCAAAATGCACTTTGGAACGAATCTGCCGGCCGGCAGATTCGGCGGGCGCACTGCGCATGCGCCCGCCATTTTGGAAGATGGCGGCACCCGGGGAGAAGACGGACGGACCCCGGCAGGATCGGTAAGTATGATGGGGTGGGGGGGGAACACGGGGGGGGGGGGATCGGAGCATGGGGGGGTGAATCGGAGCGCGGGAGGGGTGGAACGGAGAACGGGGGGGTGGAACGGAGCATGGGGGGTGGAACGGAGCTCGGGGGGGTGGAACGGAGCACGGAGGGGGGTGGATCGGAGTGCAGGGGGGGTGATTGGAGCACGGGGGGGTGATTGAAGCACGGGGGGAGCGGACAAGAGCACGGGGGGGAGCGGAGCACAGGACAGAGGGGAGCCGGAGCAGTGTACCGGACAGATCGGGGGGCTGGGGGGGCGATCGGTGGGGTGGGGGCACATTAATGTTTCCAGCCATGGCCGATGATATTGCAGCATCGGCCATGGCTGGATTGTAATATTTCACCCGTTATAATAGGTGAAATATTACAAATCGCTCTGATTGGCAGTTTCACTTTCAACAGCCAATCAGAGCGATCGTAGCCACAAGGGGGTGAAGCCACCCCCCCTGGGCTAAACTACCACTCCCCCAGTCCCTGCAGATCGGGTGAAATGGGAGTTAACCCTTTCACCCGATCTGCAGGGACGCGATCTTTCCATGATGCCACATAGGCGTCATGGGTCGGATTGGCACCGACTTTCATGACACCTACGTGGCGTCATGGGTCGGGAAGGGGTTAATAAGCCATTTTCCCTCCCCTGTCTCATGTGACTCATTAGTGCTACAAGGTCTCAGGTGTGAATGGGGAGCAGGCGTGTAAAATTTGGTGTTATCCTTCTCACACTGGTCACTGGAAATACAATATGCCACCTCATGGCAAAGAACTGTCTGAGGATCTGAACAAAAGATTTGTTTCTCTACGTAAAGATGGCCTAGGCTATAAGAAGGTTACCAACGCACTGACACTGAGCAGCAGCACAGTGGCCAAGACCATACAGCGGTTTAATAAGACAGGTTCCACTCAGAACTGGCTTCGCCATGGTCAACCAAGGAAGTTGAGTGCATGTGGTCAGCGTCATATCCAGAGGCTATCTTTTCAAAATAGATTTATGGGTGCTGCCAGCATTGCTGCAGAGGTTAAAGGGGTGGAGGTCAGCCTGTCAGTCCTCAGACTGCATAAAATTGGACTGCATGGCTGTCGACTGAGAAGGAAGCCTCTTCTTAAGATTATTGTAACACCACTGCCTGTGTCCCTGCGTGGCTTCCCATCCTCAACCATGCAGGGGCACCGACTTATTCACCACTCCTAGCTGTGCTGTAACCTCCTTTTCTGCTGCTTGCTGATCATGTTTCCTGGCAGCATGCTTGAGGCACAGGAACTTCATTCTTAAAGAGATAGTGGGGTAGCATAATGTGTGGTAGCCGGACCCCATCCAGTCTTCATTCAAGGTACACCAACAGCTCGGTTTAACATTGATTTGATCACAGAACCAATATTACGGCCATTTCTCTAAACTGTCCCATAAGTCATTTTTCAACACGACAACGCCAGCTACTGGCCAATTGCGGTAGACGTACTATGTCAACCACAATCTAAAGTTAGACAGATAATTGGTAAAAAAAAAAATACATCTACCCATATTTTGAAAAATCTTTCCCCAGCCCAATGCAGTTTGTTTAGCCTTCAGTGAGGTCTGAGAAAGGTTAAACTAACTGGACGCAGTTATTTATGACCATATACCATATATACACATATACCATGTATATGGTTTAAAGAAGACGAGGACTCATCTCTTTAATCATGTCTGTTTCAGTAAATACATATACTCTTCATGATGCCACAGTTTTAGATCTTCTTTATTTTAGAATTCAGCTTTTGGATATTCCTCTGTTATTACTAATAGAAACTGATTAATAAATTGACAACTAAGAATGTTCACACGCTGCATTTTTGCTGATCTTGGCAGTAAAGAAGCAACTTCAAAAAAGCAGGTTTTGCTGAGTTCTTGCTTATTTTTTGCTATTTGTTGCGTTTTTATTGTTTCTTGTGCATGCTGATAAAGTTTTGAACACCCCCCCCTCCCCCCCTCCAAAAAAAGATGACGCAACTTCATTAAGGTTTTGGCACAAAAAACGCATTAAAACATGATTTTTTGCTACGTTGAAAGAAGTGATGTGCAGCAGTTTCAGTTTTCCAAATCAGTCAGGAAAAAAAAACAAAAACAATGTGTGTGTGAGAGATTTCTGAAATCTCATACATAGCTTTTGTGGGTACTGTAAGGGCTCATCTCCACTTGTGAGAAAAACGGACGAGTGCAATCCGATAAAAAAATTGGATTGCACTCGGACCAATGTTTTTCAATAGGTGACATTCCATTAGCGATTTTTTTCCCAGCCGAAATCGGACTGAGAAAAATCTGTGTCGGCTGAGAAAAAAATCGCAGCATGCTGCGTATTGCTGAGATTCTCGGACGAGACTCGCCAATGCAAGTCAATGGGTGCGAGAAAAAAACCGCACAGCACTCGCACCATGCGAGTGCTGTCCGATTTTTACGCACCAGTGTCCTTAGAAAAGCCAGCAATTCAGCGCTGAGTACAGTAAAATCACACTGACAGGTTAGATGAGAGTAGATATATACACATAGAATAGGTATATATACATATATATATATATGTCAGGGAGACACCTATATATATATATATATATATATTTATATTTAATGCAGCGTGAGAGAGCTTTAAAGCTGGTAATTCAATTACCGGCTTTTGCTTTCTCCTTCCTAAACCCGACATGATATGAGACATGGTTTACATACAGTAAACCTTCTCATATCACCATTTTTTTTGCATATTCCACACTACTAATGTTAGTAGTGTGTATATGCAAAATTTGGCCGTTCTAGCTATTATATTTAAGGGTTAAATGGCGGAAAAAATTGGCGTGGGCTCCCGCGCAATTTTCTCCGCCAGAGTAGTAAAGCCAGTGACTGAGGGCAGATATTAATAGCCTGGAGAGGGTCCATGGTTATTGGCCCCCCCCTGCCTAAAAATACCTGCCCCCAGCCACCCCAGAAAAGGCACATCTGGAAGATGCGCCTATTCTGGCACTTGGCCACTCTCTTCCCATTCCCGTGTAGCGGTGGGATATGGGGTAATGAAGGGTTAATGCCACCTTGCTATTGTAAGGTGACATTAAGCCTAATTAATAATGGAGAGGCGTCAATTATGACACCTATCCATTATTAATCCAATACTAGTAAAGGGTTAAAAAAAACACACACACATTATTAAAAATTATTTTAATGAAATAAAAACAAAGGTTGTTGTAATATTTTATTTAACGCCCAATCCAATCACTGAAGACCCTCGTTCTGTAACCAAAAAAACATAATAAACCAACAATATACATACCTTCCGCAGATCTGTAAAGTCCAACGATGTAAATCCTTCTGAAGGGGTTAAAATATTTTGCAGCCAGGAGTTCTGCTAATGCAATGCTACTCCTCGCTGCAAAACCCCAGGGAATGAAGGTAAAGTAGGTCAATGACCTATATTTACCTGCATTTGCGGTGAGGCGCCCTCTGCTGGCTGTTCATAGATCGTGGGAACTTTCCTAGAAAGCCTGGGAGCAAACACAGTAGGTATTCTACAAAAAGAAAGGAGTAAAAATCACTGAAGGCTGAAAAAACAGACACTTAAAAAACACAATTAAAACACATCCAAAAAAGATACTCAGAATACCCTTTTCTCCATTACTATGAGTCTATAACGTATTGGTGCCATCTGCTGGCTTACTTTAGAAATTCTTACAATATATATGTCAGAGCAGATTTGGTGTTACTGTAATATTTAAAAATTGTAATTTTCTATCTTGTGTCAGCAAGAAACAGGACATTCAGCCAAATTGGTTGTCAATTATCAATACGCATCTTAACAACTTATAAATGCGCTATTAATTGAACAAACTGATAAAATAAGAACTTGCTTTAAGCTGCTAAGAAGCCAATTCAATTTGTCACTAACCACATGGTTGATCCACAAGGGACATTTATCCCTCAATGCCAGGATAGAGATGATCTTCAAAGGACATTTCTTAGGCTACTTTCACACTAGCGTTTTTTAAAATCCGTCACAATGCGTCGTTTTGCAGAAAAAACGCATCCTGCAAAAGTGCTTGCAGGATGCGTTTTTTCCCCATACACTTCTATTGACGACGCATTTGCGACGGATTTGCACACTTCGCATCCGTCTTGCGACGAATGCGTCGTGCTTTGGCGGACCGTCGGGAGAAAAAAAGCCTACATGTAACGTTTTTTTCTCCCGACGGACCGCTTTTTTCGACCGCGCATGCGCGGCCGGAACTCTGCCCCCACCTCCCCGCACCTTACAATGGGGCAGCGGATGCGCCGGAAAAATGCATCCGCTGCCTCCATTGTGCAATGCAGCAAACGCTAGCGTCGGAATCTCTACCCGACGCATTGCGACGGGGAGATTCCGACGCTAGTGTGAAAGAAGCCTTACCTACAACCAGGATAGGGCTGACCCACAAACTACATTAATTAACTACCACCAAGATACAGTTGATCCACCAGGATACCTAAAAGGTACCGTCACATTTAGCGACGCTGCAGCGATATAGACAACGATGCCGATCGCTGCAGCGTCGCTGTGTGGTCGCTGGAGAGCTGTCACACAGACAGCTCTCCAGCGACCAACGATGCCGAAGTCCCCGGGTAACCAGGGTAAACATCGGGTTACTAAGCGCAGGGCCGCGCTTAGTAACCCGATGTTTACCCTGGTTACCATTGTAAATGTAAAAAAAACAAAACACATACTCACATTCCGGTGCCTGTCGCGTCCCCTGGCGTCAGCTTCCCTGCACTCCTCCTGCATCCTGTGTAAGTGCCGGCCGTAAAGCAGAGCGGTGACGTCACCGCTGTGCTCTGCTTTACGGCCGGCATTTACAGTAGTGAATATGCGGCTCCACCCCTATGGGAGGTGGAGCCGCATATTCATGACTGTAATCGGCGGCCCCATGTGACCGCATACAGTAGAAGGTGCAGCCAGGACAGGAAGCAGCGACAGCCAATGAGGGAGCTGGGTGAGTATTTTCAGAACAGCGGGGGGGCGCACAGGGGGTGGACCTTTATTTTATACACGAAAAACCACAAAAAAATGGATTATTCATATCTTCTTTACAGCAAACGCTGCCGCACAGAAGATATGAATCGCGGCTTCAGCACCATGTGGGGGGGACAGCGCTTACTGGAGTGCTGTCTCCTGCACGGCACACGGACTGCACACGGACAACGTCCGTGTGCGGTACGTGTTTTACACGGACCCATTGACTTTAATGGGTCCGTGTAATACGTGCGCTCCCACGAACACTGATATGTCTCCGTGTTTGGCACACGGAGACACGGTCCGCAAAAAATCAATGACATCTGCACAGATGCATTGATTTTAATGTGTCTCCGTGAGTCAGTGTCTCTGGTACATGAGGAAACTGTCACCTCACGTACTGGAGCCACTGACGTGTGAAACCGGCCTAATAAAGATGCAAATATTCTGACATCCCACTCAGATAAAATCTGGTATGTCTGCTTGTATCAGGTTTCTACATTTTTAAAGGATAAGTTAGGTTTCGATGCTATACCACACGAGGGGCTTAAGAATGTCTTGCAGAAAGCAGTTTTTCCACTTTAATAAAGAAAATACCTTCCAGCAAAGTTATAGAACGCCGCGTTCCCTGTAATCCCAAAGCTGAAAAATTAGTTAACCATTGCGTGAACTTTTCTGTCGGGTTTATACACATCACATGAGATAGGAATCCAAAATCAGATGATGAAAAATTGCCATATACTAAGATGATTATTTATTTACTCACTTATATAATTCCACAGCAGTTTACAGACATCATCATCACTGTCCCCAATGGGGCTCAGAAGCTAGATTCCTATCAGCATGTCTTTGGAGTGTGGGAGGAAACCGGGGAGAACATACAAACTCCTTGCAGATCTTGTCCTTGGTGGGATTTGAAGGACCACAGTGCTGCAAAGCACCAGTGCTAACCACTGAGCCACGGTGCTGCCATTGTTAAAAAGCACTGTTTTCTTTTTTTCCTGGCATGTATTTGATATTTTTCTTCAGGTTTTTTTGTTTTTGTTTTAGGCTGCCGTCAAACTATCAGTAATTGGTCAGTATTTTACATCAGTATTTGCAAGCCAAAACCAGGAGTGGGTGATAAATGCAGAAGTGGTGCATATGTTTCTATTATACTTTTCCTCTAATTGTTCCACTCCTGGTTTTGGCTACAAATACTGATGTAAAATACTGACCAAATACTGCTAGCGTGACGGCAGCCTTATTCGACCCAAAAAAGTTGTGACCAAATGGTCCCGCTTTGCATATTTTTGTGGAGCCTTTGGAGTAAGTGGCATTTTACAAAATAAGCCATATGGTAAGGTATAACATTTATTCCGTGGTTTTTATATACGGTATATACGGGATGAAAGTTGCCAGGAAAAAAACTCTTGTGAAAAAATAAGTCACTGAAAATCATAAAAAATAGTATGAAAAATGCTTGAAACATACATATGGCGTTCTTTTAAAGTATTTAAAAACGCTGACAAAGACAGAGAAAATCTTGGCCACGTGCACACATTAAGTATTTATTTGGTCAGTATTTTATCTCTATATATAGAAGAACCAGTAGCGCTTCTAACCTTAAAGAACTCTCAGCAGGTAATGATACAATTCCACCCTTTTGTATCGTGGTCTATAGAGATACTGAATAAAGTTATACCTGCACTGAGTAAAAGAATCCTCCGTACCCTGCGACCTTATGTTACCCAAAAGGAAGTGTGCAAGTTACCAGACACTAAAAAATAACCGCAATGTGGATAAAGGTCCTGCTATATGAAATGCCAGGAACGTCGTATTTCAGAATAAATGAATGTGGCAGGTTGCTACCTTTGTTGGTAATAATGATGGCTTGCAGGCTCCTTGTAGTGATCTTGCTGAACTGTATCCGCTATGTCCGTGATTCCGGTAGTTATCTTCAGGTAGAGCTGCTATGGGCGCTGCCCCGGCCGGCGGCAGAACGCTCCATGCCCGCCTACCACGCGGAGTGAATGAACGCTGGAGTAGCCGCTAGGTTCTCTGCCGGAGCAGGACCTTCCGTGACGTCACGATCACGTGGGTATACACGTGACTGGGCTAAGGAAAGCGGAGAGGACCAAATCCTACGCGTTTCGGAACTACCCTGAAGAAGGAACACGGTATTTCCGAAACGCGTAGTATATTATTCAAACGCTGCTGCAGGGAAGATATGGATCGCGGCTTCAGCACCAGTGGGGGGGACAGCGCTTAATGTAGCGCTGTCTCCTGCACGGCACACGGACTGCACACGGACAGCGTCCGTGTGCGGTACGTGCTTTACACGGACCCATTGACTTTAATGGGTCCGTGTAATACGTGCGCTCCCACGAACACTGACATGTCTCCGTGTTTGGCACACGGAGACACGATCCGCAAAAAATCAATGACATCTGAACAGATGCATTGATTTTTATGTGTCTACATGTGTCAGTGGCTCCGGTACGTGAGGAAACTGTCACCTCACGTACCGGAGCCACTGACGTGTGAAACCGGCCTTATACTTTTCCTTTGACTGTCCCACTCCTGGTTTTGGCTCATAAATACTGATGTAAAATACTGACCAAATACTGAACGTGTGAACGTGCCAAATACTGAGGTAAAAAACTCACCAAATACTCAAGGTGTGAATGTGACCTAAGTCACCTAAACCTTCATGAAAGTCTCACGGGGTAAAATAGGTTGGTTTTCACTACTATAGTCATCATAATACATGGAGCACATGCAGCAAATGTCTTACTCTCATGTGAAATATAACACGACTAATGTGGCGGAGGGGTGTGAAATGTCTGCACTCATGCCTGTACCTGTGCTGTCAGTATAGCTCTAAAACTAAGTCAATAGGAAATATTTTACAGTCTCACAAGAGTTGAACATAACAGAACTGTTCACTGACAGAAGAGTCATATTTCTCGGAAATATCATTTCAGTCTATTTAGATAATACATTTACTATTCAGTAAACATTTTAATAAATCAAAACCTAAATGTAATCACTTTCTATATTTTATTATTTTTTTGCCTCAAACAATGAATGGACACAGCATGAGGTCGCACATATGCCACCTAGCATTGCGTGTATGATTAATAAACGACTTGATTTACCTTTTTTTTAATCCAAATTGATGACCAAAACTGCCCATTCACTTGAATGGGGCTGTGGAAAAAGAGCAAATAGAGAACTCGGATGCCGTCTGTGTGCCATGCAAGTGCTATCCATGTTTAGAATTAGGGTATGTGCACACGTTAAGTATTTGCTGCTTGTTGTCACGTTTTCTGCGCAGATTTGTCACAAAAACTGAGACTGAGGGATTTCCTAGTGCCAACAAAGTGAATGAGGCCCTAGAAGTCTCACGAGCACATGGCTTATTTCCTTGCAGATTTGAAGCAGCTTCATACCAATTCTGTCAGTGTTTTTGCAGCATTTTTCATCTATTCTAATGAATGGGGAAAACACATAAAAAATGTATGTAAAAAAAGCATCAAATATGCTTGTATTTATGCTGCGTTTTTGCTGCCAACACTTCAGAATTTTCAGTAGATTTTTTCTGCTGTAAATACTGAACAAGCGCACAAAAAGAGTCTGTGCGCATGGTCAGGGGTGATGAACAGGCTCTCCATGCGTGTGTTGTGACTGTGACACAGCCGTGACACACGTAGCTGCGGAGCCGAACAGCTGATCAGCCGGCGCGATCCATGTATCCAGGTTCCCTCTGCAGTTTATTCGGAAAGCGCTACAGCTTGCCAAGTAAGCAGGGACCCGATCAAATTTGCTCACCTCTACTTAGAATATCCCAGCGTTCCGCAAGGATATGTCTGAGGGCGCAGTCAGACGGCCATATTGCTCATGAGAGGATCGCATCGAAATCCTCGCACTGTCCGTTGGCTCTCCTGGCCTGAGCGTGACAGCATGTATTTCTATACAGCTGTCACGCTCAGGTCAGCAGGGCTGACGGCCAGTCCGAGGATTTCATTGCAATCCTCGCATGAGTAATATGGCCGTCTGACTGCTCCCTAAGCCTGAAATCAGACAAGCGTATAAGATCAGATGTGAGAGCAGGAGCCGAGTAGCAGAGCACCATGCTCCGATCCTCTTGCAAAAGAGAATCGCAGCACAGGTGTGGAGGAGACAGAGAAAGTAATTTCTCCATCTCCTCCATTGCCTTTTTGGCGTATATCTGACTGCACTGTGATGGAATCCGAGTGCAGCCCAATATTTCACACTCACCCATAGACTTGTATGGGTGCGCAGGAGCTGAGGCTCGTTGCCAATCGCAGCATGCTGCCAAATCGGCATGAGAAAATAATGATAGATGTGAGCTGCCCCATAGAATAACACTCGTACCCTAGTGTGACCCCGGCCTAATACATCCACTCTGCTGTCAAATATGCCAATAATCTGTTATACGAGATCTAGGCCTCAGATCTTTCACTTCCAATGGTAAATTGTCAGTCAGTGTCAGCCCTCTATAGGCTTCGGATTGATGGCACTTTGAATACATTTACATTGAGGTGTTTGCAGTGCAGCAAGGTTAACATTGAAAAATGCAGAAGTAGAAGCTGAAAAAAGCTGTGAAAGTCTTATGGAAATCCCTAGATCAGGGGGCAGGTGTTCAGTATATGTGGGTAGATAGGTCAGGAAAGAACATCCCATTTTGACTACTTTCTATTTTATTACTATTATTTACTTTAAAGAGCCCCTAATTATAGGACACTGTACATGAGAAAGAGAGTTTACAAAAAATAATTGTTTACCGATAAAATAAGCTTCACAACAAGTACAAATAACCATGGCCAGGGAGTGACAGGCTGGCACAATGGGAGACAGAACCTTGTCTGCGAGGCTTACCATCTACAGGGAGGGAAAGAGTTAGAGTATCACAATTTCTCTGGGTAAGGCTAGTTCACATCTGCCTTGTGGCTTCGGTTTACTAACAAAAGTCATGATGAGCCACATTTACTAGTGATGGTACAGGGTACAACTATAGTAAGTGCAGGGGTTGCAGACACAATCATCTTCGTATAGGCCTTATGAGAAGATCAAACCCATGGTCGTAAGGGCCCTGTTCAATATTTTGCATTGGGGCCCACAAGGTCCAAATTACACCACTGGATGGTACACAGCTACATGCAGAAAGGACTGAGCATCCACCAGCAGCACTACAAGTTATAAGTTATAACACATTCATAACATTCAATCATCCCTATGGAAGAATGGAAAATGAAAGGATGATACATCTGCTATGGGTCTTACCACACTACTTTTCACATATTCTTGATTTTTTATTACATCATTATTGCATGATACTTTTCTTGGCGGGCTTTATGATTGTGCTGTGACTATAAGTGTGCACTATCCCTCTACTGAAGGGGTGGGGAATCTTTTTTCTGCTAAGGGCCATTTGGATATTTATACCATCCTTCGGGCCCCGTACAAACTCTGCCCACAAAGTACATCCTGACTCTGGCATTGGTGTCAGGACGTAATCTTTCATTGCATGCCCTTCAGTGTTCAGTAGTGAACACTGCATGTGTGCTTACAGAGCAAGAAGAAATTAATACAGAACCCTGCCCAAGAATGCGGTCCCTGAGAATCTTCTCGGGGGCCTGATAAAAGGTCATCGAGGGCAGTAAATGGCCCTGAGGCCTGAGGTTCCCCACCCCTGCTCTACTGTGACATCACTGTATAATTCCTGAGTGTGAAAAACAAGATAATCTTGTAGTTATGATACCCTTTAATAGCCAACAAAAATAAAATAAATGATGCGACAAAGCAAGCTTTCGGGACTTCTTTTTAGGTCCCTTCCGCAGGCATTGTATAACAAAGTTTCTGAAGAAACACAAATATATGCACAAACAAACAAAAAAAACAAATAGGAGGGGCATGGTATAATAAATGAACCTTTGAATAAACAAACAAACTGAGCTCAGAGACTGAATCCTTAATTGTATTAGATTAGTGGTGTGAAAGATTTATAGCCTCTCCCCTCTGTATCAGTCTGTAATTGTTAAGGTACCGTCACATTTAGCGACGTTGCAGCGATCTAGACAACGATCCCGATTGCTGCAGCGTCGCTGTGTGGTCGCTGGAGAGCTGTCACACAGACAGCTCTCCAGCGACCAACGATGCGAAGTCCCCTGGTAACCAGGGTAAACATCGGGTTATTAAGCACAGGGCCGCGCTTAGTAACCCAATGTTTACCCTGGTTACCAGCGTAAACGTAAAAAAAAAACAAACACAACATACTTACATTCTGGTGTCTGTCCTCCGGCGCTCTGCTTCTCTACTGAGTGCCAGCCGAAAAGCACAGCGGTGACGTCACCGCTGTGCTCTGCTTTCTGGCCGGCGCTTACACAGTGCAGAGAAGCACAGCGCCGGGGGACAGACACCGGAATGTAAGTATGTAGTGGGTTTTTTTTTTACGTTTACGCTGGTTTACGTTTATGCGGTCCTGCGCTTAGTAACCCGATGTTTACCCTGGTTACCAGTGAAGACATCGCTGAATCGGCGTCACACACGGGAGTCCAGCGACGAAATAAAGTTCTGGACTTTCTGCTCCGACCAACGATGGCACAGCAGGATCCTGATCGCTGCTGCGTGTCAAACTCAACGATATCGCTAGCCAGGACGCTGCAACGTCACGGTTCGCTAGCGATATCGTTCAGTGTGAAGGTACCTTTAGTTTGCTTACTGTAAGTGATATCTGTAATTTGTATGTAACCCCATCTCCTGTATAGCACCATGGAATCAATGGTGCTATATAAATAAATAATAATAATAGCCCCAATATCCAAGTAAGATAAGAGGCCTAGTGCCCTCAACTTGTTTGGAGCAGATTCCTCAGATTCTGCAGTGAGTCAGAAATCCTTCTGATGGATTTAGTCCTGGGTGGATGGAATCAAAGACTTTAACAAGTTTGCATTCACAAACCCTGCAATGATTTTGTGATTTATTTAAAATTGCCTTTTAATATGACAACCTTCATATTGTTTATGTTGCATCCTGGACTATAGAAATGTTTGGCCACTGGTAAATGGGGGGTTTTATCTGCAACTAGATGGTGGCCCGATTCTAACGCATCGTATATAGCACAGCCACGTAGTATATAGCACAGCCATGTAGTATATTGCCCAGCCACGTAGTATATAGCACACACGTAGTATATAACACTGCCCACGTAGTATATAGCACAGCCCACGTATATAGCACAGAGACGTAGTATATAACACAGCCCATGCAGTGTATAACACAGCCCACGCAGTATGTAATACAGCCCACGCAGTATCTAACACAGCCCACATAGTATATAGCAATGTGGGCATCATATCCCTGTTAAAAAAAAGAATTAAAATAAAAAATAGTTACCGTATATACTCACCTTCTGGAGCCCCCGGATCCAGCCGAGGCGTTAACCGATGCTCCTAGCGACACTCCGGTCACGTCATCATCTCGTGAGACCGCAATGCATGGACTGGTCACCGTAACGTCGCGAGGAGCAGGAAAGGCCTTGACTGGATCCGGGGGACCATGGAAGGTGAGTATATAATGATTTTTTTTTTTTTTATTATTTTTAACCTTATATCTTTTTACTCTTGATGCCGCATAGGCAGCATCAATAGTAAAAAGTTGGTCACACAGGGTTAATAGCAGCGGTAACGGACTGCGTTACACCGCAGCATAACACGGTCCGTTAACGCTGCCATTAACCCCATGTGAGCGCTGACTGGGGGGAGTATGGAGCGGGCACTGACGGCAGGGGAGTAGGGAGGGACTAATTCTCGGCCAGACTGTGCCCGTCGCTGCTTGGTCGTGACCTTTTTGCCGCGACCAATCAGCAACTTGGGATTTCCGTGACAGAAAGACAGAACGACAGACAGAAAGACGGAAGTGACCCTTAGACAATTATATAGTAGATTGTGTGGCGATGAGACCTCATTCTTCCTCTCAGTTTCTGTCCTGTTTCTCCCACATAGAGGCCCCCCCCAATAGGACATATAGTGCACAGAATTAAGTACACCACATTGGAAGAAGAACGTGTGAATGTCCTGGGAATCTTAATAGTCCTTCTGTGTGTTGGGAATCAGTATCTGTCTTTGGTCTCTACATGAGTGCAGATTTTTCAGCTCTTCACATTGCACAGATAAGTTCCTCTCAGTGTGTCTGAGGGCACTGAACTTCGGATCATGACGTTTCTTAAATTTTGAGGTTGCCTGTAGCACAGCAAACGAGGATCTTTGAATATTGTCTTTAGCCGGTCATCCTTGTGTAAAGGTACCGTCACATTTAGACATTTAGCGACGCTGCAGCGATATAGACAACGATGCCGATCGCTGCAGCGTCGCTGTGTGGTCGCTGGAGAGCTGTCACACAGACAGCTCTCCAGCGACCAACGATGCCGAAGTCCCCGGGTAACCAGGGTAAACATCGGGTTACTAAGCGCAGGGCCACGCTTAGTAACCCGATGTTTACCCTGGTTACCAGTGTAAATGTAAACAAAAACAAACACTACATACTTACATTCCGGTGTCTGTCGCGTCCCCCGGCATCAGCTTCCCTGCACTGTGTAAGCGCCGGCCGTAAAGCAGAGCGGTGACGTCACCGCTGTGCTCTGCTTTACGGCCAGCCGGCGCTGACACAGTGCAGGGAAGCAGAACGCCGGGGGGCGCGACAGACACCGGAATGTAAGTATGTAGTGTTTGGTGTTTTTTTTACATTTACAATGGTAACCAGGGTAAATATAGGGTTACTAAGCGCGGCCCTGCGCTTAGTAACCCATTGTTTACCCTGGTTACCAGTGAAGACATCGCTGAATCGGCATCACACACGCCGATTCAGTGAAGTCAGCGGGAGATCCAGCGACTAAATAAAGTGCTGGCCTTCTAGCTCCGACCAACGATGTCACAGCAGGATCCCGATCGCTGCTGCATATCAAACACAACGATATCGCTATCCAGGACGCTGCAACGTCACAGATCGCTATCGTTATCGTTGTTAAGTTGTTCAGTGTGAAGGTACCTTAAGATGTGGTGGAGATTTTTAGCAGTTTTTCTCAGTACCTCAAGCTGTGGGTTGTAAGTCACCACCAGAGGTACACAATTATTTTCTTCTTTTTCTCCGTATTGAGGTAATTGACTTCTAGGGATCCTTGTGGATCTAATGATCTGATCATCAGTGGAGGTGGTGTGGTAGCCTTGATTTAAAAATGTCTTTTTAAGAGGTGTTAAGTGTTCATCCCAATCAGATAGGAATGTGACAGATACGATTAAATCTAAGGGCCTTGCTGGAGACGATGGACTTTTTAATGTGTTTTGGGTGGAAACTGTCCTATCTGAGGTATGTGGGACAGTCAATTGGTTTCCGATACACCGATGTCTGCATTGAACCATTTTGAATTTTTATGGTGGTATCCGGAAAGCTGATTTCCGTTTTTGAGTGGTCCAATGTCAGGTTTATTGTGGGCTGAAATGTATTGAATTTGTCATGGAATTTTAGAAGTTCTTGTTCATACTCAGTCCAGATTATTAAGATGTCATCAATATAATGGAAATAAGCCAAGGGTTTGATGGAGCAGGATGCTAAAAAGTTATTTTCCAGTCTAGCCATGAAAAGATTGGCATACTGGGGTCCCATTTTGCTTCCCATAGCAGTTCCGGTACATTGGAGATATATCTCCTCTCCAAAAGAAAAAAGTTGTGTGCAAGAATAAATCTGGTGAGTCTTAATACAGACTCAGAAGGGATCCCATTAAATTCAAGAAACATTTGGTAGGCGGATAGTCCATAATTCCTGTGCACTAATATTAAAGGGGTTTCTACTTTAACAAATGTGGCCCTCAAATGCTTTTATTCATGTAACAAACAGAGCAGGTCCTCACCCTCTCAGAGTCTGGTACCAACTCTCCGTCTCTGCTCTCCTGTGTTTGGTAATGGCGACGTTATAACTACGGTACATTACTGAGCTCAGTGGCTTGTGCTGTCTATGTCAGCATTACCGCTGAGCTCGGTGACTGGTTGCAGTGGTGATCGGGACAGTAGTCATGACACAACAGCAGCAATCAAAATACAGAACAGAGCAGCAGCAGCAAGCCGATGCTGGACCCGGAGAAGACGAGTACCTCTGCACTTAGGGACCACTTTTCTTTCAGTTGAAGCCCCTTTAATCACTAAGGGCACATATACATGGCCAGATTTCAGGTCAGTAACAGGCACCAACTATATTAAGTCGTTCTGTGTTTGATTATGGTCCTATTTACACAGTCTGATGACTAATGATGGGGATAGAACAATCACTATTATGATTATTCAGTAGCTATAGACAGTACATGTTATCGGCAGCTCATTTTATCCATAAAAATCCCTGATTGTCCCATGAATGAGTGCTTGTTATTTCCGATATAATCCTGATACCTGGTCACAATCCAAAACAAACATTCATATAAATGCTCATTCACTGGTTAAAAGTGTTAAAGGGACTTAAGTAGGTTATTTATTATGGGAGCCCAATAAATGGTCGCCTGGGAGCTCTAAAAAGTCTACAATGGACAGGTTTTGTGCTGGCTCCTATGGCTATCAGGTCCGGATGGAGCCATGGCCTTCACCCTTTAACCCTTGTACAAGTACCTGAACTTATACAGGGGCACTGGGCTGTGTCCTCAGAGCAGTGGCTGATCTGAGGTGCAAGGTTGCAGAAAGATTGGTCCCTTAGATGAGTTAGAACCTGAAGGGATATGTAGGGACAAATTCATAAAGCTGGAGAATAGTCAGTATATGAACTGAGGTTACAATCAGAAATATCCACTGTGAATACAAGAGCAAGGTGCACTGGAGTTCACTAAAGCTTGTCAATTTAGAACTGGCAGGAGACACCAAGATTTCAGGAGCTTAAAGGGGTTGTCCAGTCCAAATCAATAAGTCTGCAGTCACTCTGTGTGACTGCAGACTTATGAATCATAGCCACAGCCAGTGGACGCAGCCTTGCGCTAAACAAGTAACTCATACATACCCTTCGTTCCCAGGTCGGAAACCGGCGAATCCAGTGCGTGCACTGGGTGGATTCACAAGTCTGCCGTCACACAGAGTGACGGCAGACTTATTGATTTGGATCGGACAACCCCTTTAAATAGCTTGCAGATCACCAAGGCTACATTGCAGAGAGCAAACACTCATAGAAGTTATTTTTTTATTACAACTGGGTGTGGTGGTAGTGCCAGCATATTTACCTTTAGTCCTTCTGACAGACGATATGGTAACTCCCGAGCTTCCAGCCTGGACGGAACTACAAATCCCAGAGGGCACTGAACTAGAGTTGTCACCCCATGGGGCCCCGCAACAGAAGCAGAGACTAGAAGGGCAGACACCCATACAGATGTCACACTATCTCTGCACTGTGACATTACTGGGCACATTAACCCTGTGTTGTTACCTTCCCGTGCACAATACCCTAGTGAAATCAGGATCAGTGGAGTAAGACCACTGTGCATCACCTGGAGATCAAGTGGTGCCACATTCCTAGATATGATAAGGAGCCTTAGAATTTCTTGCTCAACCCTTGCATGAATTTAGATTACATCTGGAAATTATTATTTTAAAAGTAACAGCATAAAATTTGCACTGACTAGTCCCATATATG
Source organism: Ranitomeya imitator (assembly GCF_032444005.1). Classification (NCBI taxonomy): domain Eukaryota; kingdom Metazoa; phylum Chordata; class Amphibia; order Anura; family Dendrobatidae; genus Ranitomeya; species Ranitomeya imitator. Next base: position 437,764,790 of record NC_091282.1, on the reverse strand, counting down.
ATATACGTGCTCTATGAAATGTGCAAAGCAAGTAACAGCGACTTTTCTTCTAGTAAACCAGTATATCTAATAATTAGGATACTAATATTTACAGCTAACATAAAACAATGATAAGCACGCTCTGTTACAGAGGTTTTCCGGGAATATGCTTTTTTTATCAGTGATAATGAATAACTCAGCTGTTCCTTACCCTCCCCTGATCTAGCAATGCAGCTATGCTGCTGTTATGGTTTTTGTGATGTCACAACGACAGCACACATGACCGCTGCAGCCATTCACTGACCCCAGCGCTGATGCCGATGTTATTACCCTTTATTATAATAACGCAGTCATAGTTGGGATGCTGAGTTTAAAGAAAACAAATGGAAAGAAACTTGGGCTCCGTTCACATCTGTGTAGCATCCCTCACAGACATCAGACAGATATTGGACAAAACAGTGCTGAATGCTGCGTTATTTTGTCACGTGAAATGCCAGAGACCGTGTACAACAACAGAACAAGGTAACACTGATGTGAACGGATCCCTAGATAATGCCATTAGTGATGAGTGACCGCGCTCGGATAAGGTGTTATCTGGGCATGCTGGTGTGCTAACAGAGTATCTTCGGCGTACTCCAATACCATGCGTGAGTCGCCGTGGCTGCTCAACAGCTGGGATTTCCTGTTTGTTGGGCAATCCCTGCATGTGATGCAGCTGCGAGACATGAAGCCTCGGGGACTCGAGCATAGTATTCAAGCACGCCGAAGATACTCTATTAGCGCACGAGCATGCTCATATAACACCTTATCCCAGCACGTTCGCTCATCACGAAATGCCATCAGACCCGACAACTCATCCAAAGAATTACTGTATGGAAGTACTATATGTTACTATTACAACATACAAGAACTTTCATATTACCTGCATTAGTTCCTTCGTGTACCACACTTCATAACCTCGGAAGGAAATTGAGAAATGTCCAAAACAGTGCAAACTTTTTCTTTGTTGCTAATTGTAATTAGCTAAGGCCAATTCGCTAAGGATAATTTGTACAAAGTCTAATCCTAAACTTGTCGTAAGTGTCATGCTGTACACAGAATATACAGATACACAATACAAACAGATCATAGTTCTTTCATTCAGTCACATTTGTTAGCGGTCTGACCAAGGTTTCCGACTTGTCTTGGTCTCTCACATGGTGACAGATGCTGGATGACAAACCACTCATGACAACCATTACACTGCATACTGGACAAAAAGAAACTTTGTATGAAGATTGTCACCCAGCCAAATCCTGAATGGTTCCCACCATCGCATTGTTACATAGGTGAATGACTACAGTATTCTTCGCATCTTCTTTTAGAGATTCACACACAGCAAATTTGTTGCAGAAACGTCCGCAACTGCCCCATTAACCTAAATAGGTCTTTCAGAAGTTCATTCACTTACTGGCAACACAGACCATTTGCATCTATGAAACATATTTTCTGCAACAAAGACTGGCAGATGTATATATCCCTTGATGATCTAAATCAGGAGGGGGGCAATATGACCTTGCCTCATATGAAAAAATTAACTCTTAAAAACCAAAGCATAATAGAAACCCAATACCCATATAAAATTAAGCTAGGGTCTGTGTTACCATGAGACCCCCCTTACATCTGCGCTTCAGGATGGGGGGGAATACCATTGTGATGGGGAGGAATAGCTACTTGGGGAGGCTAGTATAGTGAGTGGGCTATGAATTACATTATACTGGGTATGACGGATCTAACAGGGGAAGGGGTTTGTCGACTTCACTCACCTCAGGAGAGTGGAGAGAATGACCCAGCAGGTATTGGCTCACTGGCGCCACCACTTAACCCAGGTCAGTCAGGGAACTGCACCGAGGGCAAATAGTCACCAGAAAGGCTTCCCTTATAGGTACGAGTTATTGAGGCGTTCCCAGTGAGGGGGGATATATATCACCAGCCCAGGCTGGGGAGATATATATATATATATAAACATCCCAGCCATCACTGTCAGAGTTCCTCACTAAGGCTGGTTTCACATTTGCGTTTTTTTGCCGCAGCGTTTGTACCGCATATAAACGCATGCGTCGTGTTTTTCTATATTTAACATTAAAAACGCATGCTTTTTTTTTGTTCGCGTTTTGCCGCATTTGACGACGCATGCGTCTTTTTGTCGCTTGCGGCTTGGCGCGGAAATGCAACATGTAGTAATTTTAGAGGCGTCTATTTGCCGCCAGGAAACGCATGCGTTCGATTGCGCACGGTTTGCGTAAAAAAAAGCATTGCTGTCTATGTAAACGCATGCGTTTTTAAGCACATGCGTTTTTGAACGCATGCGTTTCAATAGAGAAAAACAAGTCTAGACACTGATAAGCCACCCCCCACCATCAAGGTGATAAAGGGATCCAAACCCTAACCCTAACCCTAAGCCACCAGCAAGGTGATAAAGGGATCCAAACCCTAACTCTAAACCTAACCCTAGCCCTAACCCTAATGGGAAAATGGAAATAAAAACATTTTTTTAAATTTTTTAATTTTTCCCTAACTAAGGAGTTGATGAAGGGGGTTTGATTTCTATTTATAAGGGGTTTTCTAGTGGATTTTTATGATTGGTAGCTGTCACATACTGAAAGACGCTTTTTATTCCAAAAAATATTTTTTGTGTTACCACATTTTGAGAGCTACAATTTTTCCATATTTTGGTCCACAGAGTCATGTGAGGTCTTGTTTTTTGCGGGACGAGTTGACATTTTTATTGGTAACATTTTCGGGCACGTGACATTTTTGATTGCTTTTTATTCCGATTTTTGTGAAGCAGAATGAACAAAAACCAGCTTGTGAAATTTCTCATCATGCGTACCAAAAGCGCAAACGCAGGAAAAAAAACGCATGTAAACGCGTACAAACGCGGCGTTTTTTTAACCGCATGCGACAACGCATGCGTCTAAAAAACGCAGCATTTGTACGCGTTTACATGCGTTTTTTTCACCACTTGCGGATGCGTTTTAAACGCTGCGGATTTAAACGCAAATGTGAAACCAGCCTAACACAGTACGGTATGCTGCCCCCAGTTTCTCATTTGAAATAAGCCACGTCAGACAATAGGCTTATATTGGGTCAAAAACCAACTCCGGGGTAGCATATAACCAGCTGAGCGTGCAGACGTGGGGATTCATGAATCGAGATAAAAGAGCAGCCCAAGATTAATTTTATATTTAATAGCCGAAAGGCACACTAGAAAGATTCAGGTATATACACAAAAGCAAATATACAAGTATACAGTCAGAAGTGTAGTACAAGGGTAGGATACAGATACGATTACAATTACCGTGATATGTAGCATGGGACCACAAGAAGGCGCTGATGAATCACAGGACCAAATCTTTGTTACGTAATTCCCTGGACGCATCAGCTAACGGGCCTCCTGTCAGTAGAAGAACTGCGTCCAAAATGAGGAGCTGCCTATTATCCCCTAGGCTGCCCCCTCCCACACGCTGCACCAACCCCAGGGCTGTGCAGCCTCTCTCCTCCCATATCTGAGAGCATGGTTTTCCAGCCGGAAACGTGGATGCCCATAACTTTCCACCCGAACCTCTAAATGGGTCAGCGGCGGCGCCACTGGGTTCTGTTGGATTTTATCTGTACAGGGAGACCAAATACAGCCACCGTATTTAATTCCTGGTGGCTATGCTTTATAACTCAATAACACAAGGTTCTAGAGGTGGCTGCATGGTATGGGCTTGTGGGGGAAGGAATGCAGATTCGGATTATGTGCTCGGCTAGTTTCAGACATATTGCATTCTTTTATTACAGGTCAATTTTAGATGTAATATCTCAGAGCCTTGTGCTGTTGAGAGGAATCTGCGGTGCCACTATGTCTGAGACCAACAAAGGGAGCCAACTGGTGACTGGTAACTGCACAAGAGTTCACACCCCTGTGATAATTGCAGGACTAGGTGCTGGGGAACACAGGGTCTATGCCTTTTTCCCCCCTTCCCATGGAGAGAGTATTTTTAGGCCAGACTGATACCAAAATGATATCAATTAGATATCATTTTCCCATATCTCACACTGGGGACTTAGATAACATTATACTGGGGTGAGTGAAGTTTGAACTTCTGACAGCATATTATGGGAGTCTAGTATTAGTATATATAGGTGAGGTCTACATCTGGGGACAGGAGGAGGGGGTTTGGTCTGCATTAATATGCAAGGGGGTCTGTATGTGGGTGAGTTCTGACCAGCAGTCTGTAGACAGTGATGGAGACTATATTAAGAAGGTCTGGGGCCTGTTTTTTAAAGATGTCTGGTGTGTGATCTGTAATCATCATGAGTCATATATGCTTATGCCATAGGTTGGGGCATATTCTAAATAGGTAGTGTAGTGGGCAAAAATGTTGCACTGTGATGCTTTCTGTTGGGTTAAACAAAAAGCAAAAATTTTATTTTCTGTTCCTTATTTGCCCCCAGCATCCATCACACAGTACTGGATACATCCTTTGGGTACACAGTTGGACCTATTTATCACCAAGTTATTTGTCTCCAGAAGGTTGAAAAACACTAAGGCTATGTTCACACGTTCAGTATTTAGTCAATATTTTACCTCAGTATCTGTAAGCCAAAACCAGGAGTGGGTGATAAATACAGAAGTGGTAACGTGTTTCTACTATACTTTTCCTCTGATTGTTCCATTCCTGGTTTTACTGGGCTTACAGATACTGAGGTAAAATACTGACCAAATACTGAACGTGTGACCATAGCCTAAAGGTACTGTCACACTAGACGATATCGCTAGCGATCCGTGACGTTGCAGCGTCCTCGCTAGCGATATCGTCCAGTGTGACAGGCAGCAGCGATCAGGCCCTTGCTGTGCTGTCGCTGGTCGGGGAGGAAAGTCCAGAACTTTATTTGGTCGCTGGACTCCCCGCAGACATCGCTGAATCGGCATGTGTGACACCGATTCAGCGATGTCTTCGCTGGTAACCAGGGTAAACATCGGGTAACTAAGCGCAGGGCCGCGCTTAGTAACCCGATGTTTACCCTGGTTACCATCCTAAAAGTAAAAAAACAAACACTACATACTTACCTAACGCTGTCTGTCCTCCAGCGCTGTGCTCTGCTCTCCTCCTGTACTGGCTGTGAGCGCCGGGCAGCCGGAAAGCAGAGCGGTGACATCACCGCTCTGCTTTCCGGCTGCCCGGCGCTCACAGCCAGACCAGAGAAGCTGAGCGCCGAGGACAGACAGCGGTAGGTAAGTATGTAGCATTTGTTTTTTTACTTTTTAGGATGGTAACCAGGGTAAACATCGGGTTACTAAGCGCGGCCCTGCGCTTAGTTACCCGATGTTTACCCTGGTTACCGGCATCGTTGGTCGCTGGAGAGCGGTCTGTGTGACAGCTCTCCAGCGACCAAACAGCGACGCTGCAGCGATCCGGATCGTTGTCGGTATCGCTGCAGCGTCGCTTAGTGTGACGGTACCTTAAGGCAATAAATATAGAGGAAATGCAAGGAGTTCCTTTATCAGGGTGTGACTCCAACCCTGGCACAACTTTCTGTCATGCCAAAGGCATGGTAACACAATCCCCACCCATCACCAATAAATAAAAACACAGAAACACAGAATTTACTTTGGAATAAAATTGGCCATGGCGTTTATTTTTTGAGTAACCAAACAAGAATTTAATTTGATAAAACGAATAACCAATACATCCTTTTTTAAAATTCCATAAACAGAATAAACTTCACCACAGAAAGTCCAAATCCACCCAAAAACAGGGCGATTATTCCCACAAAAATAAACGACACGACAAAGATAAGGAGGAGATAAGAAAAAAGGGGAGGGCGGGTGGGATCTTCAAAACTTGCTTGAAGTAACTGCGCTCAGTGCACCCAAAACAGCTGTATTTATAGATAAAATTCCCCCCCCCGCTCAGAGCCTTAAAACCAATCAAAGTCCATGAAATATGCGGGAAGAACATCTGGAAGAAACCGGTTTAAGCCAGAAACAACCTGCTCGTGCGTTGCACAGCTTACCAGGGCAATAAATTAACCCTTTGAAGGGAACCAAAACTGTGCAGATAAACCTAAAAACACATTGTTATCATGGTGGCTGTGTTATCATGCGCCCCCCCCTAAGATTTCACTAAGGGGAGGGCGTTCATGGTAACACAATCCCCACCCATCACCAATAAATAAAAACACAGAAACACAGAATTTACTTTGGAATAAAATTGGCCGTGGCGTTTATTTTTTGAGTAACCAAACAAGAATTTAATTTGATAAAACGAATAACCAATACATCCTTTTTTTAAATTCCATAAACAGAATAAACTTCACCACAGAAAGTCCAAATCCACCCAAAAACAGGGCGATTATTCCCAAACGCCATGCCTCAAAAAGGCGTGGCCCCCCAAAACGCCCCAGCCAATTCTCGGCAATGGCCTGGAGATCCAAATTAAAGATATCCAGGCCAATATCGGACAGGTGAACCAAGTCCCTCCTATACAATCCCGGGACTCCATCTTCAAGGTTGACATGCCTGAAAGAGAAGCCATGAATTAACGGCATAAAATTCTGAATATTCCCGTTAACCCGTTTTCTGATACGTTCGAGGAACGAAGAACTCTTCTAGAACCATACTAACCTAGGAATAATTTCTGAGAATACAAATGTAGTATTAACAAACTCTGTTTTCAATAAACACAAATCCCTCTTAAAGCAAGAAAGCAGGTCAAGAGTTTTCAATTTACCCAGATCGTTACCACCTAGATGGATAATAACTAAATTCGGATAAGGCCTCTTCTCAGCTAGCTTACGAATCTCAAAAATCAAGTTCTGCCATAACATCCCTCTCTTGCTATGCCAAAAAATCTGGATGAGGGAATTATCAAAGGATAAATTCTCTGTATAGCATCTTACGAATGCCCTCTTCTCAGCCCAATAAACAAAGGAATGTCCGATGATCCAAATAGTGAAAATACCTAAAAGATGAATAACATGTTAATCATATAATTCCGGACGTATGTATAATTTAAAACGGTTAGACTCCCATCTACCAATTCTCTTTATGCAGGATTCACTAAGCCCGATTCTAGAAGCCTCAGTAGCTGCCCCAATCCGAAACGATTGGGATGAGATTTTAAGGTCTCCCAAACCCAAATAATTTAATGATTTCTTGAGAATGAAATTAAATTGAAATACCGTTGCTGGCTCTATATTCTTATGTAAAAAGAACGGGCCGTTGGAACTAGGACGGAAGGACAACCATCTCTTAGCATTAGCAAGTGGACAGATGACTGGGTCAGAAATAGCATTAAGTTTTACTGATGAACCTCTGCCTAATTGATCAGTTTTGGATTTTCTGATAAACAGGATCAGGTGACTCCCATGACAAGTAACATGCTCCATTAACAAACCCGCCGGAGCCGACTTTTTGGGGGAGACAATTTCGCTCACTCTCAAGACTGCAAAAAACGCAAAAGAAAATGCGGTGGAGAAAAGAGATGCTTCAAAAAGGTCATTGCAAACTGAAGGAAGCGATATGTCCCTCAGTAATTGTACCGAAATAGGACGACGCATGTCAGGTAAAAAGGTAGCCCTCCTGAAACCTTTTAAAAATTGTTTTACCACGAAAAATTCTGATAACGGTTTTTTACCTAAGATTTTGAGAAAAAATGAAATACCCGCCAGATTTTTTGAAAGAGCTGAGAAGGATAGACCGTTTTTAACTAAATGCTCAGCAAAACATAGGGCAACAGCTGGATTAACTTCCTGACAGGAGTAATTATTAACATGACAGAATCTGACCCACATATTCCATGCGGCCGAGTAATCAGCCCATGTTTTATGTGCCAAAGAATTCTCCACAAACGAATGAATCAAACTTGAATTAACTCCCATATCTGAGGAGGACAAATTGATCTTCCTTCGTTTGTTTCTGCCACTCGGTCCAAGGATTGAAACGTCTGGCGGTGACAAATAAGTTGTGCATTCTCATTATTGACATTGATAGACAAAACAGCTTTGAGCCAAATATTATATTTTAAACAAAGAAGAATCAGTTGTCTGAGAATTACTGCACAGAAATGGTTCTTAGACGAGAGAGTATTTATCATGAAAACAAGGCCTTGCTTATCGGAACGGAAAATAATGCGCTTGTTGGCAAAAATGAACACCCCGAAACTTGATAGCTAGAAAAATGGAAAAAAGATCCAAAAATGCTAAATTCCTAGTAATCTTAGTGTCAACCCAAAATTTGGGCCAGGACTCAAAAGCCCAATTGGAAGAAAATGACAAACCCATTACAAGGTTTTCGCTAGTAAAATACGATAAGCTCAGCTCATCAGAAGATACGAAGGGAGATTGCCAAAGGTTCTTACCATTAAACTCTAAAAGAAACTGCCACCAAATCTTTAAATCATCCTTCGTATCCTCGCTGAGACGTAGATGGGCATGAGGAGAGGAGTGACCGGCTGTGAGATCATAAAGTCACTTAGAGAAAACCCGGCCCATAGGAATCACCTTCAGGGCAAAATTTAACATTCCTAACAACGACTGAAGCTCTTTAAGAGTAACCTTATCCCTAATTAAAAAACTATGAATTAACCCCTTCCCGACCCATGACGCCACGTAGGCGTCATGAAAGTCGGTGCCATTCCGACCCATGACGCCTATGCGGCGTCATGGAAAGATCGCGTCCCTGCAGATCGGGTGAAAGGGTTAACTCCCATTTCACCCGATCTGCAGGGACAGGGGGAGTGGTAGTTTAGCCCAGGGGGGGTGGCTTCACCCCCTCGTGGCTACGATCGCTCTGATTGGCTGTTGAAAGTGAAACTGCCAATCAGAGCGATTTGTAATAGTTCACCTATTATAACGGGTGAAATATTACAATCCAGCCATGGCCGATGCTGAAATATCATCGGCCATGGCTGGAAATACTAGTGTGCCCCCACCCCACCCCTCCGATCGCCCCCCCAGCCCTCCGATCTGGCCGGTACACTGCTCCGGCTCCCCTCCGTCCAGTGCTCCGCTCCCCACCGTGCTCTTGTCCGCTCCCCCCGTGCTCCAATCACCCCCCCCGTGCTCCAATCACCCCCCCTGCACTCCGATCCACCCCCCCGGTGCTCCGTTCCACCCCCCCGTGCTCCATTCCAGCCCCCCGTGCTCCGTTCCACGCCCCCCGTGCTCCGTTCCACCCCTCCCGCACTCCGATTCCCCCCCCCGTGCTCCGATCCCCCCCCCGTGGTCCCCCCCCACCCCATCATACTTACCGATCCAGCCGGGGTCCCGTCCGTCTTCTCCCTGGGCGCCGCCATCTTCCAAAATGGCGGGCGCATGCGCAGTGCGTCCGCCGAATCTGCCGGCCGGCAGATTCGTTCCAAAGTGCATTTTGATCACTGAGATATAATCTATCTCAGTGATCAAAATAAAAAAAATAATAAATGACCCCCATAGGTAGGGACAATAAAAAAATAAAGAAATTTTTTTTTTTCCACTAATGTTAGAATAGGGTTAGGGTTAGGGGTAGAGTTAGGGGTAGGGTTAGGGCTAGGGGTAGGGTTAGGGTTAGGGCTAGGGTTTCGGTATGTGCACACGTATTCTGGTCCTCTGCGGATTTTTCCGCTGCGGATTTGATAAATCCGCAGTGCTAAACCGCTGCGGATTTATGGCGGATTTACCGCGGTTTTTCTGCGCATTTCACTGCGGTTTTACAACTGCGATTTTCTATTTGAGCAGTTGTAAAACCGCTGCGGAATCCGCACAAAGAAGTGACATGCTGCGGAATGTAAACCGCTGCGTTTCCGTGCAGTTTTTCCGCAGCATGGGCACAGCGATTTTTGTTTCCCGTAGGTTTACATTGAACTGTAAACTCATGGGAAACTGCTGCGGATCCGCAGCGTGTGCACATACCTTTAGAATTAGGCTATGTGCACACGGTGCGGATTTGGCTGCGGATCCGCAGCAGAGTTCCATCAGGTTTACAGTACCATGTAAACATATGAAAAACCAAATCCGCTGTGCCCATGGTGCGGAAAATACCGCGCGGAAACGCTGCGTTGTATTTTCCGCAGCATGTCAATTCTTTGTGCGGATTCCGCAGCGTTTTACACCTGTTCCTCAATAGGAATCCGCAGGTGAAATCCGCACAAAAAACACTGGAAATCCGCGGAAAATCCGCAGGTAAAACGCAGTGCCTTTTACCCGCGGATTTTTCAAAAATGGTGCGAAAACATCTCACACGAATCCGCAACGTGGGCACATAGCCTTAGGGTTAGGGTTGGAATTAGGGTTGTGGTTATGGTTAGGGGTGTGTTGGGGTTAGGGTTGTGGTTAGGGGTGTGTTGCGGTTAGGGTTGTGTTTAGGGTTATGGCTACAGTTGGGATTAGGGTTAGGGGTGTGTTGGGGTTAGTGTTGGAGGTAGAATTGAGGGGTTACCACTGTTTAGGCACATCAGGGGTCTCCAAACGCAACATGGCGCCACCATTGATTCCAGCCAATCTCGTATTCAAAAAGTCAAATGGTGCTCCCTCACTTCCGAGCCCCGACGTGTGCCCAAACAGTGGTTTACCCCCACATATGGGGTACCAGCATACTCAGGACAAACTGCGCAACAATTACTGGGGTCCAATTTCTCCTGTTACCCTTGTGAATCAAAAAAAATGCTTGCTAAACATAATTTTTGAGGAAAGAAAAATGATTTTTTATTTTCACGGCTCTGCGTTGTAAACGTCTGTGAAGCACTTGGGGGTTCAAAGTGCTCACCACATATCTAGATAAGTTCCTTGGGGGGTCTAATTTCTAAAATGGGGTCACTTGTGGGGGTTTCTACTGTTTAGGCACACCAGGGGCTCTGCAAACGCAACGTGACACCCGCAGACCATTCCATCAAAGTCTGCATTTCAAAAGTCACTACTTCCCTTCTGAGCCCCGACGTGTGCCCAAACAGTGGTTTACCCCCACTCATGGGGTATCAGCGTACTCAGGAGAAACTGGACAACAACTTTTGGGGTCAAATTTCTCCTGTTACCCTTGGGAAAATAAAAAATTGCAGGCTAAAAGATCATTTTTGAGAAAATAATTTTTTTTTTTTCATGGCTCTGCGTTATAAACTTCTGTGAAGCACTTGGGGGTTCAAAGTCCTCACCACACATCTAGATTAGTTCCTTTGGGGGTCTAGTTTCCAAAATGGTGTCATTTCTGGGGGATCTCCAATGTTTAGGCACACAGGGGCTCTCCAAACGTGACATGGTGTCCGCTAATGATTGGAGCTAATTTTCCATTTAAAAAGCCAAATGGCGTGCCATCCCTTCCGAGCCCTGCCGTGCGCCCAAACAGTGGTTTACCCCCACATATTGGGTATCTGCGTACTCAGGACAAACAGGACAACAATATTTGGGGTCCAATTTCTCCTATTACCCTTGGCAAAATAGGAAATTCCAGGCTAAAAAATCATTTTTGAGGAAAGAAAAATTATTTTTTATTTTCATGGCTCTGCGTTATAAACTTCTGTGAAGCACCTGGGGGTTTAAAGTGCTCAATATGCATCTAGATAAGTTCCTTGGGGGGTCTAGTTTCCAAAATGGGGTCACTTGTGGGGGAGCTCCAATGTTTAGTCACACATGGGCTCTCCAAACGCGACATGGTGTCCGCTAACAATTGGAGCTAATTTTCCATTCAAAAAGTCAAATGGCGCGCCTTCCCTTCCGAGCCCTGCCGAGTGCCCAAACAGTGGTTTACCCCCACATATGAGGTATCGACGTACTCGGGAGAAATTGCCCAACAAATTTTATGATCCATTTTACCCTACTGCCCATGTGAAAATGAAAAAATTGAGGCGAAAAGAATTTTTTTGTGAAAAAAAAGTACTTTTTCATTTTTACGGATTAATTTGTGAAGCACCTGGGGGTTCAAAGTGCTCACTATGCATCTAGATAAGTTCCTTGGGGCGTCTAGTTTCCAAAATGGGGTCACTTGTGGGGGAGCTCCAATTTTTAGGCACACGGGGGCTCTCCAAACGTGACATGGTGTCCGCTAAAGAGTGCAGCCAATTTTTCATTCAAAAAGTCAAATGGCGCTCCTTCCCTTCCAAGCCCTGCCATGCGCCCAAACAGTGGTTTACCCCCACATATGAGGTATCAGCGTACTCAGGACAAATTGGACAACAACTTTCGTGGTTCAGTTTCTCCTTTTACCATTGGGAAAATAAAAAAATTGTTGCTAAAAGATAATTTTTGTGACTAAAAAGTTAAATGTTCATTTTTTCCTTCCATGTTGCTTCTGCTGCTGTGAAGCACCTGAAGGGTTAATAAACTTCTTGAATGTGGTTTTGAGTACCTTGAGGGGTACAGTTTTTAGAATGGTGTCACTTTTGGGTATTTTCAGCCATATAGACCCCTCAAACTGACTTCAAATGTGAGGTGGTCCCTAAAAAAAATGGTTTTGTAAATTTCGTTGTAAAAATGACAAATCGCTGGTCAAATTTTAACCCTTATAACTTCCTAACAAAAAAAAATTTTGTTTCCAAAATTGTGCTGATGTAAAGTAAACATGTGGGAAATGTTATTTATTAACTGTTTTGTGTCACATATCTCTCTGGTTTAACAGAATAAAAATTCAAAATGTGAAAATTGCGAAATTTTCGAAATTTTCGCCAAATTTCCGTTTTTATCACAAATAAACGCAGAATTTATTGACCTAAATTTACCACTAACATGAAGCCCAATATGTCACGAAAAAACAATCTCAGAACCGCTAGGATCCGTTGAAGCGTTCCTGAGTTATTACCTCATAAAGGGACACTGGTCAGAATTGCAAAAAACGGCAAGGTCTTTAAGGTCAAAATAGGCTGGGTCATGAAGGGGTTAAGGAACGCAACCTAACAATTTTATCGTCCGGTAAAGAGCACGTCATTGTGACAGAGTCAATGTGGATACCGAGGAATTCCAAAGAAGTACAGGGATAAACCGTTTTCTCCTCTGCAATCGGAACCCCGAAGTAATCGCAAATTTTTAAAAAACTAAGTAGGAGGGAAGAACAAGCGTCAGATCCCATTGGGCCAACAAATAAAAAATCATTTAGATAATGTAAAACTCCCCCTTTTGCAGCGGAAAATTCGACAACCCATTGTAAAAATGAAGAAAATGATTCAAAATAAAAACATGACAATGAAAACTCCATAGGGAGGCATTTATCAAAAAAGAATTTATTATCAAAAATTAAACCGAGAGAATTAAAACCTTGGGGGTTGACTGGTAAGAGTCTGAAATCGGACTTTATGTCAGATTTTGACATAAGAGCGTTTTTACCGAACCTTTGGAGGATTTCAATGGCCTCATCGAAAGAAGAATATTTTACGGAGCAAATATCGGTGTTCACCTCATCGTTAAAGGAGGCTCCCCTCGGGTAAGACAAGTGGTGTATTAACCGAAAGGAGCCTGTTTCTTTCTTAGGAACAACCCCAATAGGGGAGATCCTAAAGTTTTTAAATGGTGGGGAATCAAACGGACCGGACATTCTACCCGACTCTAGTTCTTTTAAAAGTTTCTCTTTTACTATTAAAGGGTATTCAGCCACCGAGGGTAGATTCTGAACTAATTGACAACCTTCTCCTTTGAATTGAGGAACAAAAAAACCATCACAAAACCCGTGAAAGATTAGAGAACTAATCTCCTGATTTGGAAAAACCCCTAACCATGGGACCATGTTTTGCAGTTTCACTGGGGTCTGCGCCTTTTGCCAAAGATTCTTTACTAGGCTCCTGCTGTCCGGACTGAAATTGTTTCCTGCAGCATTTCGACATTGGGTGACTGCCCCCACAAAAGGAACATTCATGCCGAAAGCGGCAATTAAGCGCCCACTTACAGCTACCCTCATTAAAAGCAAAACAGATACTTTTTTTGGGAGGAGCATTCACATTCTGCCGAGATGCTGAGAATCTCTGAGGCAACATTAAATTTATCCACAAACCAATATCTTTCTTTCCCCATGCTAAATTGGGATACATAGCCAATTTCTGCCTGAACGATTCGTCATATTGAAGCCACGCCATACCGCCAAAATTTCTATAGGCTTCTAAAATGGCATCGAGGTGTTGGAATAGGCCGGAACAAACATTGGGGTATTTTTCCCCTAAAACAGCAGCATAGATAGCAAATGCTTGGAGCCAATTGTTAAATGATTTATTGTTGGCAACCTTTCTCTTATCCTCAGCTTCCTCCTTTTTGTCATATCTATGCTGCTGTTCTTTTACAGAAGGTAACAAAGAGAAAATGTCGACATATTCCTTTTTCCAAATCTGCTCTTTTACAGAGGGGCTCAGATGAAATCCCAAAGGGGATACCTCGCATGTCAGTGACTCCTTTAAAAGCACTTCAAGCAGACCAGGCTTCATAACAACGCTCCCAGAGACAGGTTCGTTGCAAGAAGTGAGATTAGACATTGAAGTGAGCGAACCACTAGAAAAACATTCCAAAACATTCCATCTCTGACAACTGTTTTAAGGTTCGAGGAAGAGACAAACGGGGGCACAATGATAACCTCACCCTTTTCTTGCTGGACGACATCGCGCTCCATGGAGACTTCGGCACTCGAGCCCCCATGAGCTGGAGAATGCTGACGTGATGGCGGGCTGCGATCCTCTTCAAGTTCGGAAACCGGTGACCCCGATCTCCAAGATGCCGCCGCAGCGGCACCTGCGCTCACCTCTCCTGGTCGCGCACTCCTGAATGGTCGGCAGGTCGTCGCTGGAGCTCCCTGGGCCACAGCAGCTCTTTTATGGCCGCGGTGGCTAGATGGACCTTGCGCAGCATGCCCGGCATCCGGTGTCTCAGGAAATGGTGGGCGACACCTAGTGGAGGTTCCGGCGGCTGGCACTGATGACGCTGGCAAGATGAGACGAGCTTCACCGACCTCCCGCGATGGGCTGCGGGACTTCTGGCGCGAAGACCTCCTACTTCTGCTACGCGGTTCCGGCGTCCGGTCAGGAGCTCTAGAAGATGGCGGCGGTGAGTAAGAGTTCCTGGGTCGGCGACTTCTGGCTGAGCTGCGGCATGGAAGCGGCAGGGGCAGTGGCTCACGTGGGACCGAAGGAGAGAGCGGAGATTGCGGCGCAGGAGCTGATAAAGCCTCCGGAGCGGAGGTAGGTTTTACAGCAGGTTTAATAGCTAAACAGCTCCGCAGCCACTCTACTCTGCCCTCATCCTCCGCCCTTCGGAGCAGCTGCTGTATCAGATCTTCCATCGGCTGCTATCTTCTGAACTTCTTATCTTCAAAACTTGCTTGAAGTAACTGCGCTCAGTGCGCCCAAAACAGCTGTATTTATAGATAAAATTCCCCCCCCGCTCAGAGCCTTACAACCAATCAAAGTCCATGAAATTTGCGGGAAGAACATCTGGAAGAAACCGGTTTAAGCCAGAAACAACCTGCTCGTGCGTTGCACAGCTTACCAGGGCAATAAATTAACCCTTTGAAGGGAACCTAAACTGTCCAGATAAACCTAAAAACACATTGTTATCACGGTGGCTGTGTTATCATGCGCCCCCCCCTAAGATATCACTAAGGGGAGGGCGTTCAATCTATTACAGATGTCACTGTCTGCGTTGTATTTTGCAGAGTATTCCACTATTGCCAATCAGTGGCAGACCAGACATGAGAAGAGGGTTTCCTTATAGTTTGTGTAGCAGTCTCCGCCAAAAGTAGGATCAGATGATGAATTGGTTGCACCAAACCTTTTTATGCAACAGATGGGAGTTCCTTAGTAGCACCCACCTCCCCTCCATCATCTACACAATATGTCCAATGAGGACATAAAGAGAAGTAGTCATGATCATTGGTATAGTGTGGGGGGAACACAGTAGAGGTTGCTATGGGCACAGACCTCCAAGTACAGAAAGTTTTAAAAAGAAAAAAAAGGACTACAAAGAAGTACAACCTTTTTTTGCTGTGTGAAACTGTATGTGGTAAATGCTGTGTTACTAGGACCAGTACAGCTAGAGGTTGTGGAGGAGCCCACCACCCTCCATCCTGTAGGCCGCAGGCTGCTATCGGCCTACAGGGTCACTAGGACCAGTACAGCTAGAGCTTGTGGAGGAGCCCACCACCCTGCATCCTATAGGTCACAGGCTGCTATCGGCCTACAGCGTCACTAGGACCAGTACCGCTAGAGCTTGTGGAGGAGCCCACCACCCTCCATCCTATAGGTCACAGGCTGCTATCGGCCTACAGCGTCACTAGGACCAGTACCGCTAGAGCTTGTGGAGGAGCCCACCACCCTCCATCCTGTAGGTCGCAGGCTGCTATCGGCCTACAGCGTCACTAGGACCAGTACAGCTAGAGCTTGTGGAGGAGCCCACCACCCTCCATCCTATAGGTCACAGGCTGCTATCGGCCTACAGCGTCACTAGGACCAGTACCACTGGCACTGTGGAGGAGCCCATCACCCTCAATCCTGGAGGTCATAGACTGCTATAGGCCTACAGTGTCACTAGGACCAGTACCGCTGGCCATGTACAGGAGCCCACCACCCTCTATCCTATAGGTCACAGGCTGCTATAGGCCTACAGCATCACTAGGACCAGTACCGCTGGCACTGTGCAGGAGCCCACCACCCTCCATCCTGGAGGTCATAGACTGCTATAGGCCTACAGCGTCACTAGGACCAGTACGCTGGCCATGTACAGGAGCCCACCACCCTCCATCCTGTAGGTCGCAAGCTGCTATGGGCCTACAGCATCACTAGGACCAGTATCGCTGGCACTGTGGAGGAGCCCATAACCCTCCATCCTGGAGGTCATAGACTGCTATAGGCTTACAGAGTCACTAGGACCAGTACGCTGGTCATGTACAGGAGCCCACCACCCTCCATCCTGTAAGTTGCAAGCTGCTATAGGCCTACAGCATCACTAAGACCAGTATCGCTGGCACTGTGGAGGAGCCCATAACCCTCCATCCTGGAGGTCATAGACTGCTATAGGCTTACAGCGTCACTAGGACCAGTACGCTGGCCATGTACAGGAGCCCACCACCCTCCATCCTATAGATCGCAGGCTGCTATAGGCCTACAGCACCACTAGGACCAGTATCGCTGGCACTGTGGAGGAGCCCATCACCCTCCATCCTGGAGGTAATAGGCTGCTATAGGCCTACAGCGTCACTAGGACCAGTACCGCTGGCCATGTACAGGAGTCCACCACCCTCCATCCTATAGGTCACAGGCTGCAATAAGCCTACAATGTCACTAGGACGAGTACAGATGGCCATTTAGAGTGTGGAAGAGGTTCGGGTGCTAGGATTAGGTGAATATAAACTTTTTTTTTTTTACATGAAGTGGCACAAAAGTGGTATTACTTTTACAGAATTGTAGCGAGGGGGTATTATTAACTTTTAAAGGAGGCACTACTGGGGCAATTAGGGTAGGTATGTGCACACATTAAGGCTACATGCACACGTTGCGGATTAGGCTTAGGAATTTCTGGTGCGGATTCTGCCTCTCCTGGCAGAAAACGCACCTGCGGATTTGTCGCGTTTTTTGTGCGGTTCAGCAGCGTTTTTGTGCGTTTTTGCTGCTGTTTTCTTGCGGATTTGCAGAGTTTTTTACCCCTGCGGTTTTTTATAATGGAATGGGTACAAAAACACTGCAGATTCACAAAAAAGTCGTGACATGCTACTTCTTTTAAACTGCAGTGTTTCCGCAGCGGATTTTCCGCAAAGTGTGCACAGCATTTTTTTTTTCTCATTGATTTACATTGTACTGTAAATCAATTGCGGATCTGTAGCGTTTCTGCACTGCAAAAAACGCAGAGAATCCGCAACGTGTGCACATACCCTAAGTATTTGGTAAATTTCTGCACCTCTTGGAAGGAAAAACCCACATTTTTGCAGTTATTTTTTACTTGCCCTTTTGGTTCAGATTTTTCCCGCTCATTAATAAGGGTGAAATCTGCAGCAAAAACTCTGAGTCCGAGTGAACATGATCAGGAACTGGCATCGCTTTAGACGCAGAGCATGTTTGCTGTATCCAAAGCACTGCCGTCTATTGAACGCAGGTGAATCCACATGTGATCCCTGAACCATGCAAATTCACCACATCGAATACATTCTATGGAAGAAATTTCTCTTGCGCATTCTAGCGTCTCCATAAGGCTACTTTCACACTAGTCCGTCGGTACGGGCCGTCGCAAACCGTCGGCCCGACGGACAGTGTGTTAATGTAGCACAACGTGGGCAGCGGATGCAGTTTTACAACGCACCCGCTGCCCAGTGTGATGAGCGGGGAGGAGGGGGCGGAGTTTCGGCCGCGCATGCGCGGTCGAAAATGGCGGACACGACGCACAAAAAAAGTTACATGCAACTTTTTTTGTGCTGACGGTCTGCCAAAACATGACTCATTCGTTGCATGATGGATGCGACGTGCGGCCATACGTTGCAATGCGTCGCTAATTCAAGTCTATGGAGGAAAAACGCATCCTGCGGGCAACTTTGCAGGATGCGTTTTTTCTCCAAAACGACGCATTGCGACGTCCGCCAGACGACGTTAGTGTGAAAGTAGCGTAAGAGAAAATGACATGCTGCTGTCTGGAGAGACGCTCCACATGTCCGTCTCCGCAGGCGTCTGTGGATGCTTAGTGGACACGGGATTTCTTGAAATCCCATCCACTATGCTGTAACAGCTGGACGCTGCGGGTTTGACGCTGCACAAGTACATAGCGTCCAACCTGCAGCAACTCTTAATTGTGAGCACATACCCTGAAAGAATTGACATGCTGCAGAGACTTTTCTGCACCAAATCTGCAGGTCACAAATAAGCAACGTGTGCATGACACTTCAGGATTCTCATTCACTTCGTTGGCATCAGGAAACCCTTCAGGTTTTTTTTAATAAATCTGCACTGTAAAAACACAGCAAAAACAAAAAGTGTGCACACAGCCTAAGAATCTGAAGGGCGTGCTGATGGGGAATTGCTTTAAGGGGTCTCTCAGGGGGCATTATCACTAGGCTGTTGGGCACAATACTTGCCTTGCCCCAGGACCTCGCAACTCACCCTATGCCACAGTCATGAAAGGACAGCCTTATAATTGACATTTGATGACTTACAATAACTGTATCAAGATGTATGATGGTAGAAATCAGTAACACTCCTCATACTTGTCTACACTGACCACAGAAAACCTAAATTGCATAATGCTACTGCTATATCACAAGATAGAAGCCTATTAGTTGCATACTGATGTGTGATGAGTGATATGTGATGGACTGATGTGTGATATATGAAGTGATGAGTTATATATGATGTGTTATTAGTGATGTATGAAATATGATGACTGATATGTAGTGATGAGCGAATATACTCGTTACTCGAGATTTCTCGAGCACGCTCGGGGGTCCTCCGAGTATTTTTCAGTGCTCGGAGATTGTTTTCATCACCACAGCTGAATGCTTTACATCTCTTAGCCAGCTTGATTACATGTGGGGGGTTCCCTAGCAACCAGGCAACCCCCACATGTACTTATGCTGGCTAACAGATGTAAATCATTCAGCTGCGGCGATGAAAACTAAATCTCCGAGCACTAAAAAATACTCGGAGGACACCCAAGCGTGCTCGAGAAATCTCGAGTAACGAGTATATTCGCTCATCACTACTGATGTGTGATTACTGTGATAAGCGATGCGTAATATGTGATGAGTCATGTGATGAGTGATATATGCTGTGTGATATGTGATAATGAAGATAATGAATGAGTAATAACTGATGTGTGCTGTATGATGAGATTTATGTGAAAATGGATGAGTGATAACAGATGTGTGCTTTGTGCTATGTGATGAGAGCTATGTGATAATGAGTGATAACTGATGTGTGATATGTGATGAGAGCTATATAATGGATGAGTGATAACTGATGTGTGATATCCGCTATATGATGAGAGCTATGTGATAATGGATGAGTGATAACTGATGTGAGATATGTGCTATGTGATGACAGATATGCGATAATGGATGAGCGATAACTGATGTGTTTTGACAGATATGTGATAATAGATGAATGATAACTGACGTGTGCTTTTTGCTGTGTGATGAGATATATGTGATAATGGATGAGTGATAACCGATGTGTGTTGTGTAATGAGAGATATGTGATATGGATGAGTGATTACTGATGTGTGATTTGTGCAATGTGATGAGAGCTATGTGATAATGGATGAGTGATAACTGATGTGTGATATTTGATGAGAGCAGTGCTGGAGTCCTGGGTTCAAATCCCACGAAGGACAACATCTGCAAGGAGTTTGTATGTTCTCCCCGTGTTTGCATGGGTTTCCTCCGGGTTCTCCGGTTTCCTCCCACATTCCAAAGACATACTGATAGGGAATTTAGATTGTGAGCCCCATCGGTGACAGTGTCAATATTGTTTGTAAAGCGTTGTAGAATTAATGGCGCTATATAAATGAGTAGAATAAATTAATAAATAAACTGATGTGTGCTGTGTGATGAGAGCTATGTGATAATGGATGAGTGATAACTGATGTGTGATATGTGATGAGAGCTATGTGATAATGGATGAGTGATAACTGATGTGTTTTGACAGATATGTGATAATAGATGAGCGATAACTGATGTGTGCTATGTGCTGTGTGATGAGTGATATGTGATAATGGATGAGTAATAACTGATGTGTGGTTTGTGCTGAGATATATGTGATAATGGATGAGTGATAACTGATGTGTGATGACAGCTATGTGATAATGAATGAGTGATAACTGATGTGTGATATGTGCTATGCGATGAGAGCTATGTGATAATGGATGAGTGATAACTGATGTGTGCTGTGTGACAAGAGCTATGTAATAATGTAATGGATAAGTGATAACTGATGTGTCATGACAGCTATGTGATAATGAGTGATAACTGATGTGTGGCATGTGCTGTGTGCTGAGCGCTATGTGATAATGGATGAGTGATAACTGATGTGAGATATGTGCTATGTGATGAGAGCTATGTGATAATGGATGAGTGATAACTGATGGGTGCTGTGTGATGAGCGCTATGTGATAATGGATGAGTGATAACTGATGTGAGATATGTGCTATGTGATGAGAGCTATGTGATAATGGATGAGTGATAACTGATGTGAGATATGTGCTATGTGATGAGATCTATGTGATAATGGATGAGTGATAACTGATGTGTGCTGTGTGATGAGCGCTATATGATAATGGATGAGTGATAACTGATGTGTGCTGTGCGCTATGTGATAATGGATGAGTGATAACTGATGTGTGCTGTGTGATGAGCGCTATATGATAATGGATGAGTGATAACTGATGTGTGATGAGCGCTATGTGATAATGGATGAGTGATAACTGATGCGTGCTGTGTGATGAGCGCTATGTGATAATGGATGAGTGATAACTGATGTGTTTTGACAGATATGTGATAATAGATGAGCGATAACTGATGTGTGCTATGTGCTGTGTGATGAGTGATATGTGATAATGGATGAGTAATAACTGATGTGTGGTTTGTGCTGAGATATATGTGATAATGGATGAGTGATAACTGATGTGTGATGACAGCTATGTGATAATGAATGAGTGATAACTGATGTGTGATATGTGCTATGCGATGAGAGCTATGTGATAATGGATGAGTGATAACTGATGTGTGCTGTGTGACAAGAGCTATGTAATAATGTAATGGATAAGTGATAACTGATGTGTCATGACAGCTATGTGATAATGAGTGATAACTGATGTGTGGCATGTGCTGTGTGCTGAGCGCTATGTGATAATGGATGAGTGATAACTGATGTGAGATATGTGCTATGTGATGAGATCTATGTGATAATGGATGAGTGATAACTGATGTGTGCTGTGTGATGAGCGCTATATGATAATGGATGAGTGATAACTGATGTGTGCTGTGCGCTATGTGATAATGGATGAGTGATAACTGATGCGTGCTGTGTGATGAGCGCTATGTGATAATGGATGAGTGATAACTGATGTGTGCTGTGTGATGAGCGCTATATGATAATGGATGAGTGATAACTGATGTGTGATGAGCGCTATGTGATAATGGATGAGTGATAACTGATGCGTGCTGTGTGATGAGCGCTATGTGATAATGGATGAGTGATAACTGATGTGTGCTGTGTGATGAGCGCTATGTGACAATGGATGAGTGATAACTGATGTGTGATGAGCGCTATGTAATAATGGATGAGTGATAACTGATGCGTGATATGTACTGTGTGATGAGCGCTATGTGATAATGGATGAGTGATAACTGATGTTTGGTATGTGCTGTGTGATGAGCGCTATGTGATAATGGATGAGTGATAACTGATGTGTGCTGTGCGCTATGTGATAATGGATGAGTTTTAACTGATGAGGCTGTGTGATGAGCGCTATGTGATAATGGATGAGTGATAACTGATGTGTGCTGTGTGATGAGCGCTATGTGATAATGGATGAGTGATAACTGATGTGTGCTGTGCGCTATGTGATAATGGATGAGTGATAACTGATGAGGCTGTGTGATGAGCGCTATGTGATAATGGATGAGTGATAACTGATGTGTGATGAGCGCTATGATATAATGGATGAGTGATAACTGATGTGTGATGAGCGCTATGATATAATGGATGAGTGATAACTGATGTGTGATGAGCGCTATGATATAATGGATGAGTGATAACTGATGTGTGATGAGCGCTATGATATAATGGATGAGTGATAACTGATGTGTGATGAGCGCTATGATATAATGGATGAGTGATAACTGATGTGTGATGAGTGCTATGATATAATGGATGAGTGATAACTGATGTGTGATGAGCGCTATGATATAATGGATGAGTGATAACTGATGTGTGATGAGCGCTATGATATAATGGATGAGTGATAACTGATGTGTGATGAGCGCTATGATATAATGGATGAGTGATAACTGATGTGTGATGAGCGCTATGATATAATGGATGAGTGATAACTGATGTGTGATGAGCGCTATGATATAATGGATGAGTGATAACTGATGTGTGATGAGCGCTATGATATAATGGATGAGTGATAACTGATGTGTGATGAGTGCTATGTGATAATGGATGAGTGATAACTGATGTGTGATGAGTGCTATGTGATAATGGATGAGTGATAACTGATGTGTGATGAGTGCTATGTGATAATGGATGAGTGATAACTGATGTGTGATGAGTGCTATGATATAATGGATGAGTGATAACTGATGTGTGATGAGTGCTATGATATAATGGATGAGTGATAACTGATGTGTGATGAGCGCTATGTGATAATGGATGAGTGATAACTGATGTGTGATGAGTGCTATGTGATAATGGATGAGTGATAACTGATGTGTGATGAGCGCTATGTGATAATGGATGAGTGATAACTGATGTGTGATGAGCGCTATGATATAATGGATGAGTGATAACTGATGTGTGATGAGCGCTATGATATAATATAATGGATGAGTGATAACTGATGTGTGATGAGCGCTATGTGATAATGGATGAGTGATAACTGATGTTTGGTATGTGCTGTGTGATGAGCGCTATGTGATAATGGATGAGTGATAACTGATGTGTGATGAGCGCTATGTGATAATGGATGAGTGATAACTGATGTGTGGTATGTGTTGTGCTGGATTCACATGGCCTGCAGATGAGTCCTGTATGAGCTATTACATGTATACACACGCTGAGACTCCCACACATTGTGTAGCCTAGCCCCAGACCCAACTCCTCCAAGTTCTGCAGCCGCACACGTGGATGCCATGAACACAATGCACTGACCTGTTCAGCTTGTTAGCAAAAGCCCTCCTCTCTGCGCTGGACAGCGACGCCATGCTAAGCCTCCGGTAATGCCGCACAAGTGGCGCCGCGCTCCTTCATGCCCTGCACTGTCAGCGAGCTGTCACTCTGCACTTCCGTATTCCGCTGCTGCTGCCACCCGGAGCGGGGCTGGGGGAGGGGAGGCACCACTGCAGCCTGTCACTTCATTGTGCGCCCCAAGGTTGGGATCAGATCCGAGGGCGGGGAGCAGACGCTACACGGGTCACACAGGGAACATCCACGGGTCACACAGGGAACATCCACAGCAGCAGTGTCATGGAGAGGGGGCTGAGGGGAGAGGCTCCTCGCTCCGTGGGTGTAGCGCCGAGCCTTGGACAGGTTACTGCTGGCAATGAAGGAGTTAACCAGAGCCTGCTTTCTCACCACGTGGTCTGCACACTTCTGCTTTTTGTAACAACTTCATATCCCTTCTATACTTAGTTCTCTGGTTCTTACTGTTATCTGTGCACTGCCTCATAGCATCCAACCTGCACATGCATCTATCCAACTATATATTGTCCTTCCAGCCAACCATCCGTCTATCCATCTGTCCAACTATTCATTTGTCCATCCAGCCAACCATCCATCCGTCCAACCATCTAACCATTCATTTATCAAGCCAACCATCCAGTTTTCCGACCAATTAGCCAACCATTCATTTGTCCATCTGCAGCGCCCCAGGGTCCTGATTGTTGCAGTAATGCCATTCTTCCACCAGGGGGAGTGATGTTATGTCTGAAGCAGAGGCGTAGCTAGGTTTCAACTTAGGGGGGGGGGGGGAACATCTGAGTGGGCCCCTAACCAGCTAACCCTGATTACAGCTATGGTTGCGCACTCTAATTGTGAATATTGTGGAACCTCAGACTATGACCGCGCTGTTATTGAAAATAAATCTATATGCAAAAACGAACATTGACTTTACCGCCATATTGTGACCATATGCAACTTTGATGGTCACAATACTCTGAGTGCCCCTATAACAATGATGCTTAAGTGCCCACTTAATATTTAATAATGTCCCCTAAGTTCCCTCATGAACTGCTCCATTATACACAGTATGGTGAGCTCAAAGCTTCCATATACACAGTATAAGGCCCCCACATCTCCCCTATACACAGTATGATGATTCTATAACGCCCCGATACACCGTATGATGTTCCCACTGCTCCCCTTTACACAGTATGATAATTCTATAACTCCCCGATACACAGTATGATGTTCTCACTGCTCCCCTCTACACAGTATGATCCCACTGCTCCCCTATAGATAGTATGAGCCCAATGCTCCCCTATACACAGTATAATGCTGACAGAACTCCACTATAGAAAGTATAATGCCCCCCAGAGCTCCCCTATATACAGTGTAATGGGCCAACAGCTCCCATATTCACAATATGCCTTCACAGTTCCCTATACACAGTATGATGGGCCTGCAGCTCCTGTCAAACATTATGATGTCCCCCACAGTTCCCTATACACAGTATGATGGGCCCACAGCTTCCTTATACACAGTATGATGGACTCACAGCTCCCTTATACACAGTATGATGGGCCCGCAGCTCCCTTATACACAGTATGATGGGCCCACAGCTTCCTTATACACAGTATGATGGGCCCACAGCTTCCTTATACACAGTATGATGGGCCCGCAGCTCCCTTATACACAGTATGATGGACTCACAGCTCCCTTATACACAGTATGATGGGCCCGCAGCTCCCTTATACACAGTATGATGGGCCCACAGCTTCCTTATACACAGTATGATGGGCCCACAGCTTCCTTATACACAGTATGATGGGCCCGCAGCTCCCTTATACACAGTATGATGGACTCACAGCTCCCTTATACACAGTATGATGGACTCACAGCTCCCTTATACACAGCACAATGGGCTTGCAGCTCCCTTATACACAGTATGATGGGCTTGCAGCTCCTGCTCCCTTATACACAGTATGATGGGCCTGCAGCTCCCTTATACACAGTATGATGAGCCCGCAGCTCCCTTATACACAGTATGATGGGCCCACAGCTCCCTTATACATAGTATGATGGGCCCACAGCTCCCTTATACACAGTGTGATGGACCCGCAGCTCCCTCATACATAGTATGATTGGCCCACAGCTCCCTTATACATAGTATGATGGACCCGCAGCTTCCTTATACACAGTGTGATGGGCCCGCAGCTTCCTTATACATAGTATGATGGACTCACAGCTCCCTTATACACAGTGTGATGGGCCCGCAGCTTCTTTATACACAGTATGATGGGACCACAGCTCCCGTATACACAGTATGATGGGGCCACAGCTTCCTTATACACAGTATGATGGGCCCGCAGCTCCATTATACACAGTGTGATGGGCCTGCAGCTCCCTTATACACAGTGTGATGGACCCGCAGCTCCCTTATATATAGTATGATGGACCCGCAGCTCCCTTTTACACAGTGTGATGGGCCCGCAGCTCCCTTATACACAGTATGATGGGCCCACAGCTCCCTTATACACAGTGTGATTGGCCCGCAGCTCCCTTTTACACAGTATGATGGACCCGCAGCTCCCTTATATATAGTATGATGGGCCTGCAGCTCCCTTATACACAGTGTGATGGACCCGCAGCTCCCTTATATATAGTACCAGATCGTGGCCCGATTCTAATGCATCGGGTATTCTAGAATATGCATGTCCCCGTAGTATATGGACAATGATGATTCCAGAATTCGCGGCAGACTGTGCCCGTCGCTGATTGGTCGAGGCAACCTTTATGACATCGTCGCCATGGCAACCATTATGACATCTACGTCGATACTGTGCCCGTCGCTGAATCAGAAACGTGAGATGTCTACGTCCTTTATGACATCATCGTCGCTGTGCCCGTTGCTGATTGGTCGAGGCCTGGCGGCCTCGACCAATCAGAGACGCGGGATGTCTACGTCCTTTATAACATCATCGTCGCTGTGCCCGTCGCTGATTGGTCGAGGCCTGGCGGCCTCGACCAATCAGAGACGCGGGATTTCTATGTCGATACTGTGCTTGTTGCTGATTGGTCAGAG
Organism: Ranitomeya imitator; assembly: GCF_032444005.1. Classification (NCBI taxonomy): domain Eukaryota; kingdom Metazoa; phylum Chordata; class Amphibia; order Anura; family Dendrobatidae; genus Ranitomeya; species Ranitomeya imitator. Next base: position 437,737,901 of record NC_091282.1, on the reverse strand, counting down.
ACGCAGGATTTCCAGGACAGACAGACAGAAAGACAGACAGACAGAAAAACCCTTAGACAATTATATATATAGATGATGGGCCCACAGCTCCCTTATACACAGTATGATGGGCCTGCAGCTCCCTTATACACAGTATGATGGGCCCACAGCTCCCTTATACACAGTATGATGGGCCCACAGCTCCCTTATACACAGTATGATGGGCCCGCAGCTCCCTTATACACAGTATGATGGGCCCACAGCTCCCTTATACACAGTATGATGGGCCCGCAGCTCCCTTATACACAGTATGATGGGCCCACAGCTCCCTTACACACAGTGTGATAGACCCGCAGCTCCCTTATACATAGTATGATGGATTCACAGCCTCCTGTCATGATTTGGCTGTCCCGGTCATTTACTCATCCTCTGGTGTATTCACTATTTTGTGGCACTGCTGCAGTGCCGCTGCTCAAACTTGTGAGCACAGCTTCTGACTGGCCAGAAGTTAGAAGTTATGTCACAAGCACTCAATGTGACTATGAGGCTATGTGCACTTGTTGCGGATTCGTGTGTGGAATTACCGTGGATTTCCTGTGTTTTTTGTGCAGATTTCACCTGTGTTTTACCACCTGCAGATCTCTATTGTGGAGCAGGTGTAAAACGCTGCGGAATCCGCAAAAAGAATTGACATGCTACGGAAAATACAACGCAGCGTTTCCGCGCTGTATTTTCCGCACCATGTGCACTGCGGATTGGGTTTTCCATAGGTTTACATGGCACTGTAAACCAGACGGAAAACTGCTGCGGATCCGCAGCGGCCAATCCGCAACGTGTGCACATAACCTGAGCGTGAGAAAGAGGCCAGAACGAGGCTCGCATAGACTCACATTGATTAGTGACCTCTGCGCTGCTGCATGAAACACTGGAGCCACGGACTGGTCACTGCAGGAGACGGAGCCGAGCGGAGACAAAAACAGATGAAAGTGCCAGAAGGCGAGTATCAGACAGGGGACGTGGATTTTCAGCACCGCTCCAGCAGTGAAATAAAAAATAATGCTGGAGTGGTGCTGTAAATGTGACGCAGCTTTTGGTTACTGTATGCGGGCTTCGTATACTAATACTCATAAAAGACCCAGGTGGTACGTATCAAACCCCCCCCCCCCCCATCTCCAGCCTCCCCAGACAGCAAATATTACATGTGATGGAGTACATATATCATAACAAAACATTATAATATTCAGCCCCCAGTGCCCTGTCCCCCCTCGCCCACTTCAGCCCCAATACCCCCATCATCTCACATCCACCCCCCAGTGCCCTGTCTCCCCTCCCCCACAATACCCCCATGGTCTCACATTCACCCCCCAGTACCCTTTCCCCCCTCACTCACTTTCAGCCCCCACAATACCCCAACGGTCTCACAGTGACATACCGGAATTTTATAAATCTAATAAGTTCCATCCCCACTTACTGATAAAGTTTGCACTGCAGGGAGGACCAGGAAGTGAGTGAAATGCAAGGAGTGGGCACTAGGACCCAGCGTGCCTGAGTCAATCCCAGCGTGCACAGGGTGAAGAAAACTGCAGCCAGGAAAAGCTTCAGGATCAGGTCAGGCAGGCGAAACCATTCACTGCAGGGGGGAGACTGCAGCCGGCCACTGTGCTAGCAGCCTGCAGAATCTCTGTCAGACAGGAGCAGACATACTGCTTTGCTGCTTCTATGCTGTGCTCTGCCTCCTCACAGAAGTGGCCCTGCCCTGGCTCCCGGTGGGCCCCTTCATGTGACAGGGCCCGGGGCTATGGCCCCCTCTGCCCCCCCTGCCCCCCCAGTAGCTACGCTACTGGTCTGAAGGCAATAAAGGAGATCTCTTTACCAGGTATCACAAACCACGCAACACACTTCACACTCCAGTCCACCAGGGAGAGCTATGCTCCTATTTAGTAGGGCACTCTTCACAATTAGGTAAAACTGCTGGTCTGGGTAGGAAGTTGGGCAGAAGCGAGCTGGGCTTCACCCAGTTAGCTGCTATCTGAGCTCCGCTCAAGTAGTGGGTCCCTGACAGGGGTGGGATCCTGTCAGAGACCTAGACAGAAGGCCACGGAGCTGCGTCGGCCCGACGTGCGTCAGCATCCTAAGAAAGACGAACAGCGAATTGTATTGTAGAGGTGAGAAACAAAGTCATAGCAAAAGGAGAGGAAAACCAGAAGGAGTTCTGCCCTGCACAGGCTGCCTCCTTTCTGAGGCGCAGGATCCGGTAGCCGGAACACCGAGGGAGCAATCATCTCCAAGCCTTGCTCCAGAGACCAGCAGGACAGATAATACCACGTTACATGCCTGACCTACAGTATACCCAGAAAACGGTGGCAACTTGTGGGGGCTGGGGCGTGCTAGAGTCCCTGTAAAAAAGTCTCAGGCCATCAGTCATACGGGTTTCTCCTATCCTTACCATCAGAGGGACAGAGAGAGACATAACATCTACAACAGTTGTGAGGACCTTACCGAGAAGCTCAGCAGGGAGGTACTACAACACCCAGGCGCTAGAGGAAGGCTACTGATTTCCACCTGGATAAGGGGACTCTGGATTTGCCTTCAGACCGGCCGGACTCTGCCTGCCCTGTGATCCGGTGCTCTGGAATGTGGACGCTGAAGCCTTCAGTAAAAGGTAAAGAGACTGCAACCTTGTGTCCTCGTTCTTCACTGCGCCTTACACCATCCACCATACACCTTCTATACACTGGGAAGCCCTGGGGACACACTTCACCTGTGGGAAGGTATACCATCTAGCTGCCAAAACATCACCCCAGTGGACCCCTAAGCAGCATCGGTCATCCTGACCGAATACCACAGGTGGCGTCACAAACATTATCCCTTTAAAGACCTTCCCCCATTTACAACGGACGTCCCTAGGGCCACGGACCGGGTCAGCCACCGTGACATCCCCCTCGAGAACCGAAGGGCCCGGCTCCGAGTACCCCACTGCCCTACACGGGGGCGATCCACATCCATCTGTCCAACCATTTATCCAACCATTCATTTGTCCATCCAGCCCACTATCCATCTGTCCAACCATTTATCCAACCATTCATTTGTCCAGCCAACAAACAGTCCATACATCCAACCGTCCATCCATTCATCCAGCTCTTTACAAACAAACCCCAGTACACAGCAGTACACCATATACACTAAGATTACCGTATATACTTGAGTATAAGCCGACCCGAGTATAAGCCGACCCTCCTAATTTTGCCACAAAAAACTGGGAAAACTTATTGACTCGAGTATAAACCTAGGGTTGAAAATGCAGCAGCTACCGGTGAATTTCAAAAATAAAAATAGATGCTCCATACCGTTCATTATGGCTCTATAGCTGTGCCATATAGTGCTCTGCACCGTTCATTATTGCCCCATAGATGTACCATAGAAAGCTGTGCCACATAGTGCTCTGCACCGTTCATTATTGCCCCATAGCTGTGTCATATAGTGCTCTGCACCGTTCATTATGGCCCCATAGCTGTGCCATATAGTGCTCTGCACCATTCATTATTGCCCCATAGCTGTGCCATATAGTGCTCTGCACCGTTCATTATTGCCCCATAGCTGTGCCATATAGTGCTCTGCACCGTTCATTATTGCCCCATAGATGTACCATAGAAAGCTGTGTCATATAGTGCTCTGCACCGTTCATTATTGCCCCATAGCTGTGCCATATAGTGCTCTGCACCGTTCATTATTGCCCCATAGCTGTGCCATATAGTACTCTGCACCGTTCATTATTGCCCCATAGCTGTGCCATATAGTGCTCTGCACCGTTCATTATTGCCCCATAGCTGTGCCCCATATAGTGCTCTGCACCGTTCATTATTGCCCCATAGCTGTGCCATATAGTGCTCTGCACCGTTCATTATTGCCCCATAGCTGTGCCATATAGTGCTTTGCACCGTTCATTATTGCCCCATAGCTGTGCCATATAGTGCTCTGCACCATTCATTATTGCCCCATAGCTGTGCCATATAGTGCTCTGCACCGTTCATTCTTGCCCCATAGCTGTGCCATATAGTGCTCTGCACCGTTCATTATTGCCCCATAGCTGTGCCATATAGTGCTCTGCACCGTTCATTATTGCCCCATAGATGTACCATAGAAAGCTGTGTCATATAGTGCTCTGCACCGTTCATTATTGCCCCATAGCTGTGCCATATAGTGCTCTGCACCGTTCATTATTGCCCCATAGCTGTGCCATATAGTACTCTGCACCGTTCATTATTGCCCCATAGCTGTGCCATATAGTGCTCTGCACCGTTCATTATTGCCCCATAGCTGTGCCCCATATAGTGCTCTGCACCGTTCATTATTGCCCCATAGCTGTGCCATATAGTGCTCTGCACCGTTCATTATTGCCCCATAGCTGTGCCATATAGTGCTTTGCACCGTTCATTATTGCCCCATAGCTGTGCCATATAGTGCTCTGCACCATTCATTATTGCCCCATAGCTGTGCCATATAGTGCTCTGCACCGTTCATTCTTGCCCCATAGCTGTGCCATATAGTGCTCTGCACCGTTCATTCTTGCCCCATAGCTGTGCCATATAGTGCTCTGCACCGTTCATTATTGCCCCATAGCTCTGCCATATAGTGCTCTGCACCGTTCATTATTGCCCCATAGCTGTGCCATATAGTGCTCTGCACAGTTCATTATTGCCCCATAGCTGTGCCCCATATAGTGCTCTGCACCGTTCATTATTGCCCCATAGCTGTGCCATATAGTGCTCTGCACCGTTCACTATTGCCCCATAGCTGTGCCATATAGTGCTCTGCACCGTTCATTATTGCCCCATAGCTGTGCCATATAGTGCTCTGCACCGTTCATTATTGCCCATAGCTGTGCCATATAGTGCTCTGCACCGTTCATTATTGCCCCATAGCTGTGCCATATAGTGCTCTGCACCATTCATTATTGCCCCATAGCTGTGCCATATAGTGCTCTGCACCATTCATTATTGCCCCATAGCTGTGCCATATAGTGCTCTGCACCGTTCATTCTTGCCCCATAGCTGTGCCATATAGTGCTCTGCACCGTTCATTCTTGCCCCATAGCTGTGCCATATAGTGCTCTGCACCGTTCATTATTGCCCCATAGCTCTGCCATATAGTGCTTTGCACCGTTCATTATTGCCCCATAGCTGTGCTGCCATATAATGCTCTGCACCGTTCATTCTTGCCCCATAGCTGTGCCATATAGTGCTCTGCACCGTTCATTATTGCCCCATAGCTGTGCCATATAGTGCTCTGCACCGTTCATTATTGCCCCATAGCTGTGCCATATAGTGCTCTGCACCGTTCATTCTTGCCCCATAGCTGTGCCATATAGTGCTCTGAACTGTTCATTATTGCCCCATAGCTGTGCCATATAGTGCTCTGCACCGTTCATTATTGCCCCTTAGCTGTGCCATATAGTTCCCTGCACCATTCATTCTTGCCCCATAGCTGTGCCATATAGTGCTCTGCACCGTTCATTATTGCCCCATTGATGTACCATAGAAAGCTGTGCCATTGCTGCTGCTGCAATAATTAAAAAAAAAATGCCATACTTACCTCTCTTGCTTGCAGCTCCTCAGCATCCCGTCTCGGCGTCTCTCTGCACTGACTGATCAGGCAGAGGACGGCGCGCACACTAGTACGTCATTGCGCCCTCTGACCTGAACAGTCAGTGCAAGAGGACGCGAAGACGGAGCGGCGCCTGGCGGGTGGAACATGGACAGGTGAATAAGTAATACTTACCTGCTCCCGGTGTCCCGCTCCTTCCCCCGGACAGCTGGTCTTCGGTGCCGCAGCCTCTTCCTCTATCAGCGGTCACCGTTACAGCTCATTAGAGAAATGAATATGCGGCTCCACCCCTATGGGAGTGGAGTCCATATTCATTTCTCTAATGAGCGGTCCCATGTGACCGCTGAACAGGGGAAGAGCTGCGGCACCCGGAGACCGTGGGACTGCAGGGACAGCGCCAGGAGCCCCGGAATCGGGTAAGTATGCCTCAGCGCCCTCTCCCCCTCACCCGCCGACCCTGCTGCCGACCGTGACTCGAGTATAAGCCGAGAGGGGCACTTTCAGCCCAAAAATTTGGGCTGAAAATCTCGGCTTATACTCGAGTATATACGGTATGTAAATATCGACTATATGGACCAGGAACTGCATTACTTCTATATAGACTATATCTATGAAATAAACGCACTTAGCGGCGCACATATTGGCCAGTTCGTGTGAGCCCACCAGACAAAACAAGAAATGAGACCTTTCTTTGATGGTATTCTAGCCACAGGGCTGGTTGTACACAAATTGGGTCCCTGGGCAAAAGTTTAAAGTAGGGCCCCAAATACTAACATATTGCACATCACACAGAAACATTTCTGTTGTATTTACATGCGCTGAGTTCAGGCCGCTAAACGTGCGTGATTGACAATATTGAAGTCATTCGACGCTTGATCTCGGCCTCTTTACACCATCTGAGAAAGAATTATGGGGACAGAACAATTACTAGTGGATCAGTCTGTCCCCATACAGTATCATGTTATCAGCAGCACATCTGCAGTTTACACCTGCGATGTGCTGCTGAGAACAATGATTTCTGTTACAGCATAAACAATCCAATCACTTGATGAATAGGCAGCATTTTGCTTGTTTAGTATAATACACCCCATGGTCCTCCACATGGTATAATGCATCCCATAGTCCTCCATATAGTATAAAGTGTACCACAGTCATCCATACTTAATAATGCACACCCCATAGTCCTCCACATAGTATAATGCACCCCAAAGTCGTCCATATTGTATATTGCACACCCCATAGCCCTCCATATAGTATAATGTGCCCCATAATCTTCCATGTAGTATAATGTGCCCCATAGTCCTACATATAGAATAAGGCACTCCCTATAGTCCTCATAGTATAATATGCACCATAGTCATCCATATAGTATACTGTGCCCCATAGTCCTTTGTATAGTATAATGTAGCCCTCCATATAATAAAATGCACTCTCCATAGACCTCCATATAGTATAATACACTCTCCTTAGTCCTTCATATAGTTTAATAAACTTACCATAGTCCTCCATATAGTATAATGCACTCATCATAGTTTTCCATATTGTATAATCCACCCCCCCATACTCCTCTATGTAGTACAATCCACTCCCCATAGTATAATGCATCCCATAGTTCTTCATATAGTTCCATAGCCCCCTATATACCATAAGAGACACCACATAGCCTACTGATGATCAGTATGAGACCCCACATAGCCTCCCCATGATCAGCATGAGACCCACATAACCTCCCCATGATCAGCATGAGACCCACATAACCTCCCCATTAACAGCATGAGACCCACACAACCTACCCATGTCCAGCATGAGACTCCACACAGCCTCTTCATGTCCAGCATGAGACCCTGCATAGCCTCTGCATGTCCAGCACGAGACCCCACATAGCATCCCCATATCCAGCATGAGACCTCACATAGCCTTCCTGTGTCCAATATGAGACCCCACCCAGCTTCTCCATGTCCAGCATGAGAGTCCCATAGCCTTCCCATGTCCAGGATGAGAGCCCCATAGCCTTCCCATGTCCAGCATGAGAGCCCCATAGCCTTCCCATGTCCAGCATGAGAGCCCCATAGTCTCCCCATGTCCAGCATGAGAGCCCCATAGCCTCCCCATGTCCAGGATGAGAGCCCCATAGCCTCCCCATGTCCAGCATGAGAGCCCCTTAGCCTCCCCATGTCCAGCATGAGAGCCCCATAGCCTCCCCATGTCCAGCATGAGAGCCCCTTAGCCTCCCCATGTCCAGCATGAGAGCCCCATAGCCTCCCCATGTCCAGCATGAGAGCCCCTTAGCCTCCCCATGTCCAGCATGAGAGCCCCTTAGCCTCCCCATGTCCAGCATGAGAGCCCCATAGCCTCCCCATGTCCAGCATGAGAGCCCCATAGCCTCCCCATGTGCAGCATGAGAGCCCCATAGTCTCACCATGTCCAGCATGAGAGCCCCATAGCCTCCCCATGTCCAGCATGAGAGCCCCATAGCCTCCCCATGCCCAGCATGAGAGCCCCATAGTCTCCCCATGTCCAGCATGAGAGCCCCATAGCCTCCCCATGTCCAGCATGAGAGCCCCATAGCCTCCCCATGTCCAGCATGAGACCCTGCATAGCCTCTGCATGTCCAGCACGAGACCCCACATAGCATCCCCATATCCAGCATGAGACCTCACATAGCCTTCCTGTGTCCAATATGAGACCCCACCCAGCTTCTCCATGTCCAGCATGAGAGTCCCATAGCCTTCCCATGTCCAGGATGAGAGCCCCATAGCCTTCCCATGTCCAGCATGAGAGCCCCATAGCCTTCCCATGTCCAGCATGAGAGCCCCATAGTCTCCCCATGTCCAGCATGAGAGCCCCATAGCCTCCCCATGTCCAGGATGAGAGCCCCATAGCCTCCCCATGTCCAGCATGAGAGCCCCTTAGCCTCCCCATGTCCAGCATGAGAGCCCCATAGCCTCCCCATGTCCAGCATGAGAGCCCCTTAGCCTCCCCATGTCCAGCATGAGAGCCCCATAGCCTCCCCATGTCCAGCATGAGAGCCCCTTAGCCTCCCCATGTCCAGCATGAGAGCCCCTTAGCCTCCCCATGTCCAGCATGAGAGCCCCATAGCCTCCCCATGTCCAGCATGAGAGCCCCATAGCCTCCCCATGTGCAGCATGAGAGCCCCATAGTCTCACCATGTCCAGCATGAGAGCCCCATAGCCTCCCCATGTCCAGCATGAGAGCCCCATAGCCTCCCCATGCCCAGCATGAGAGCCCCATAGTCTCCCCATGTCCAGCATGAGAGCCCCATAGCCTCCCCATGTCCAGCATGAGAGCCCCATAGCCTCCCCATGTCCAGCATGAGCCCCATAGCCTCCCCATGTCCAGCATGAGCCCCATAGCCTCCCCATTTCCAGCATGAGAGCCCTATAGCCTCCCCATGTCCAGCATGAGAGCCCCATAGCCTCCCCATGTCCAGCATGAGAGCCCCATAGTCTCCCCATGTCCAGCATGAGAGCCCCATAGCCTCCCCATGTCCAGCATGAGAGCCCCATAGCCTCCCCATGTCCAGCATGAGAGCCCCATAGCCTCCCCATGTCCAGCATGAACCTCATAGCTTTCCCATTTCCATCATGAGAGTCCCCCATGTCCAGCATAAGACCCCCATAGCTTCCTTTTGTCCAGCATGAGACCCCCATTACCTCCGCATGTCCAGCATGAGACATCCAACCTGCCCCCTGAAGAAGGTGTGTGACCGAAACGCGCGTCGGGATGGGCGCACAGACCCGGGGAAAATTTATATCCTGCACTCTACTAAGAGGTAACATACATCTTATATCCTCTCTTTGTAAAATGCGCGACTATGCTTTATTGTCATACTATATGCAGGGCTATGGCCGAATAATGAATTTAGCACTGTGCACTTAATGCTCCTGTTATAGATGGCATCTCTACATATATATATTGTTTACAATTCAGAAATCTTTTTTAAGGAGGCTTTAGTCCTTGTATGAGAAATTGATATATGCGGGTATTTTGTTTCCCTGGTTCCGTGTGCCTCTGGTATATTCAGGGCCGGCTCCAGGTTTTTGAGGGCCCTGGGCAAAAGAGCCTCAGTGGGCCCCCCTTTAACACATACCACGGTTCATGATCGCATATAACACAGCCCACGTAGCATATAACACAGCCACGTAGCATATAACACAGCCACATAGCATATAACACAGCCATGTAGTATATAACAGCCCACGTAGCATATAACACAGCCACGTAGTATATAGCACAGCCCACGTAGCATCTAACAGCCCATATAGTATCTAGCACAGCCACATAGTATATAACACGGCCCACGTAGTATATAGAACAGCCATGTAGTATATAGCACAGCCCACGTAGCATTTAACAGCGCATATAGTATATAGCACAGCCACATATTATATAACACAGCCCACGTAATATATAGCACAGCCAACGTACTATATAACACGGCCCACATAGTATATAGAACAGCCATGTAGTATATAGCACAGACATGTAGTATAAAGCACAGCCCCCCTCCCGCCAAGAATGGCCCCATAGTCCAGTCCAGCACTCACTGTTATAGTGTTGTGAATTCTGTGGTCAAGCTCCCTCCTGTGGTCATGAGTGGTACTTCGGCTGGTTCTGTCTATGAGCTTCCTCTGGTGGATGTGAGTGGGGCTGCGGCTTCTGAGTTTCCTTCCTCAGGTGACGAGGTTAAGTCGTTAGGTGCTGCTCTATTTAACTCCACCTAGTTCTTTGTTCCTGGCCTCCAGTCAATGTTCCAGTATTGGTCTTGCTCTCTCCTGAATCGTTCTTGTGGCCTGTCTGCCCTGCATAAGCTAAGTTCTGCTTGTGTTACTTTTGTTTGCTATTTTTTCTGTCCAGCTTGCTATATTGGTTTGTCTTGCTTGCTGGAAGCTCTGGGACGCAGAGGGAGCACCTCCGTACCTTTAGTCGGTGCGGAGGGTCTTTTTGCGCCCTCTGCGTGGTTTGTAGGTTTTTGTGCTGACCGCAAAGCTATCTTTCCTATCCTCGGTCTATTCAGTAAGTTGGGCCTCATTTTGCTAGAATCTATTTAATCTCTGTGTTTGTATTTTCATCTTACTCACAGTCATTATATGTGGGGGGCTGCCTTTTCCTTTGGGGAATTTCTCTGAGGCAAGGTAGGCTTATTTTTCTATCTTCAGGGCTAGCTAGTTCCTCAGGCTGTGCCGAGGCGCCTAGATCTGGTCAGGAGCGCTCCACGGCTACCTCTAGTGTGGTGTGATAGGATTAGGGATTGCGGTCAGCAGAGTTCCCACGTCTCAGAGCTCGTCCTATGTTATTAGTAACTATCAGGTCACTTTGTGTGCTCTTAACCACCAGGTCCATTGTGGTTCTAAATCACCAGTTCATAACATATAGTTAAAAAATACACTTCTCACCTCTCAACGTGCCCACGCTGCTCCTTGCTCCAGTCTCGGCTGCTGCCGCTGCACTGCCTGACACACAGCGAGTGCGCGATGACGTCATCGCGCACCCGCAGTGTCAGAGGCTGAGCGGGGAATGATGGGAGAGGGAGCGTCAGGTGACGCTCTCTCCTCCATCATTTGCTTTGAACTTTACCGGCAGATGCCGGTATAGTTAAATGCAACAGGGGAGTCGGCGCTGGCAGCAGGTGGGCCCCTTGCCTCACAGGGGCCCCATAGCGGCTGCATGATGTGCCACTAGCTGAGGGCCCCTGGGGGAGCGGGGGCCCCAGGCACTGGCAGCTGCCTGCCCCTAACGCCGGCCCTGAATGGGCCCCCCTGTCTCGCCAGGGCCCCGGCGCTTGCCCAGGTACGCCGGGTGCTGACGCCGGCCCTGGGTATACTACACGTCGGTGCGGTGTCTGTGTACACCATGTGACACCCTGCCTCACCTGTTTTTTGTATTCCTTAAATTTTAAATGGTTAATAAAGGTTATTGATATATTGTTCTATACGGACTTGGAGGTCGTTTTTTCTGGGCCCTTGTGACCCATGTTCTGTTATAGCATGAGACCTCTGTAGCCTCCTCTCCTCCAGCATGAGACCCACATAGACTCTTTGTCCAGCATGAGAAACACTACACTGACTCTCAATGTGTGAGACAGCTGACGCGATGACATCAATTTATCGCGTCAGCTGTCTCATGTTGATTGGTGGAAGAAGCTGCCAGCGGCTGCTCCTCCACCAATGCATTCACTGCTGCCTGCATCCCAAGTATGCAGATAGCAGTGACAGTGGGCAGCGGCAGACAGGCTGGGGAGGGCATGGTGCGGCCCGTGGGCCAGGGCCACTGTTTTCTGACCCTTGGCTGTCTCAGTCCACAAGCCAGACGGAAACAGCTGGAGCGCAGGATGTAGCCTGCGGGCCGCACTTTGCCCAGGTCTGTTCTAAGGACATAAATCACCTTGCCAACCTACAAAAATTAGAAACAAAGAACTTTCTAATCTACACACGAGGACATTTTTCATCACCTACTATGTGACCACCAGGCCGCATTCACACTGAGTGCACAGTGATGATTTGTCGCATTGCTGCGTTGTCCAACATCCGTATGGTGCGGTTCTTCAGCAGGGGCATGCTACCATGTGATGCCACGATGGACACATCTTCACTGTGGCCAAGTTGTGACACACTGCAGTGTGGAAGAGGAAGTTTTAGGTTTCCTTACAAAATATTATTTTGCAATATACTTCACAATCCACAAAAGGTTTATCTTTGCTTTCCTGCTTCCTGGGTGTGTTGATGCCATTTACCAAAGTAAGATATCTAAAAATACAGCCTGGGCAGCTTGTACCATTTTGGTAGTTAGCAATTTCCAGAAGCTTAGCTACATTTATACAGCACACGTAAACATTATACAAAAGTCTGCTCTGAAGTTACTGGTGAAATAAATACTCCCTCCTGCTGCTATTTTAGGTTTAGGTGTTTACTATGGAAGCGTTACATTTTATTTCCATATTTAAACCAATTATTGCTTTTTGGTTAAAAAAAAGATGGCTGTTATAAATTTAAACATTCACTCTCTGTTTGTTCTAACTTATTTATGATCACTGCTTGAGAAAAGCTCCATAGAGTGAGGTGAAACGTAGCTGGTGTTGAAGAATACACACATATAACACATATATACAGTACAGAACAAAAGTTTGGACACACCTTCTCATTTAAAGATTTTTATGTATTTTCATGACTATGAAAATTGTACATTCACACTGAAGGCATCAAAACTATGAATTAACACATGTGGAATTATATACTTAACAAAAAAGTGTGAAACAACTGAAATGATGTCTTATATTCTAGGTTCTCTAAAGTAGCCACCTTTTGCTTTGATGACTGCTTTGCACACTCTTGGCATTCTCTTGATGAGCTTCAAGAGATAGTCACCGGGAATGGTCTTCCAACAATCTTGAAGGAGTTCCCAGAGATGCTTAGCACTTGTTGGCCCTTTTGCCTTCACTCTGCGGTCCAGATCACCCCAAACCATTTCAATTGGGTTCAGGTCTGGTGACTGTGGAGGCCAGGTCATCTGGTGTAGCACCCCATCACTCTCCTTCTTGGTCAGTTAGCCTTTGCACAGCCTGGAGGTGTTTGGGGTCATTGTCCTGTTGAAAAATAAATGATGGTCCAAGTAAATACAAACCGGATGGAATAGCATGCCTCTGCAACATGCTGTGGTAGCCATTTTGGTTCAGTATGCCTTCAATTTTGAATAAATCCCCAACAGTGTCACCAGCAAAGCACTCCCACACCATCACACCTCCTCCTCCATGCTTCACGGTGGGAATCAGGCATGTAGAGTCCATCCGTTCACCTTTTCTGCGTTGCACAAAGACACGGTGGTTGGAACCAAAGATCTCAAATTTGGACTCATCAGACCAAAGCACAGATTTCCACTGGTCTAATGTCCATTCCTTTTGTTCTTTAGCCCAAACAAGTCTCTTCTGCTTGTTGCCTGTCCTTAGCAGTGGTTTCCTAGAAGCTATTTTACCATGAAGGCCTGCTGCACAAAGTCTCCTCTTAACAGTTGTTGTAGAGATGTGTCTGCTGCTAGAACTTTGTGTGGCATAGACCTGGTCTCTAATCTGAGCTGCTGTTAACCTGCGATTTCTTAGGCTGGTGACTCGGATAAACTTAGTATATATATATATATATATATATATATATATATATATATATATATATATATATACTAGATGGTGGCCCGATTCTAACGCATCGGGTATTCTAGAATATGTCCTCGTAGTATATTGCCCAGCCATGTAGTATATTGCCCAGCCATGTAGTATATTGCCCAGTCACGTAGTATATTGCCCAGCCACGTAGTATATTGCCCAGCGACGTAGTATACAGCACAGAGCATATTGCCCAGCCACGTAGTATATTGCCCAGTTACGTAGTATATTGCCCAGCGACGTAGTATACAGCACAGAGCCACGTAGTATATTGCACAGCCCACGTAGTATATTGCCCAGTCATGTACTATATTGCCCACCTACGTAGTATATTGCCCAGTGACGTAGTATATTGCCCAGTGACGTAGTATATTGCCCAGTTACGTAGTATATTGCCCAGCGACGTAGTATACAGCACAGAGCCACGTACTATATTGCACAGCCCACGTAGTATATTGCCCAGTCATGTACTATATTGCCCACCTACGTAGTATATTGCCCAGTGACGTAGTATATTGCCCAGTTATGTAGTATATTGCCCAGCGACGTAGTATACAGCACAGAGCCACGTAGTATATTGCACAGCCCACGTAGTATATTGCCCAGTCATGTACTATATTGCCCACCTACGTAGTATATTGCCTAGTCACGTAGTATATTGCCCAGTGACGTAGTATATTGCCCAGCCACGTAGTATATTGCCCAGCGACATAGTATACAGCACAGAGCATATTGCCCAGCCACATAGTATATTGCCCAGTTACGTAGTATACTGCCCAGCGACGTAGTATACAGCACAGAGCCACATAGTATATTGCCCAGTCACGTACTATATTGCCCAGCTACGTAGTATATTGCCCAGTCACATAGTATATTGCCCAGTCACGCACTATATTGCCCAGCTAGATAGTATATTGCCCAGCCACGTAGTATATTGCCCAGCCACGTAGTTTATTGCCCAGTCACGTAGTATATTGCTCAGCCACGTAGTATATTGCCTAGCGACATAGTATACAGCACAGAGCATATTGCCCAGCCACGTAGTATATTGCCCAGTTACGTAGTATATTGCCCAGTAACGTATGTAGTATACAGCACAGAACGATGTAGTATATTGCACAGCCTCCCAGGGTGTGATGACGTCGCGGTCACATGACCGTGACGTTATGGAAGGTCCTTCTCGCGCAGGCGCACAGGACCTGTGATGACGTCGCGGTCACATAACCGTGACGTTATGGAAGGTCCTTCTCGCGCAGGTGCACAGGACCTGTGATGACGTTGCGGTCACATGACCGTGACGTCATGGAAGGTCCTTGTCGCATACTATCCTTAGCAGCGGAACGTCGCGAAGAGCGGGAAAGGCTCCGGAGGGTGAGTATATGATGATTTTTTATTTTTTAAAATTATTTTTAACATTAGATTTTTTTACTATTGACGCTGCATAGGCAGCATCAATAGTAAAAATTTGGTCACACAGTGTTAATAGCGGCGGTAACGGAGGGAGTTACCCGTGGCATAACGCGGTCCGTTACCGCCTGCATTAACCCTGTGTGAGCGGTGACTGGAGGGGAGTATGCGGGCGCCGGGCAGTGACTGCGGGGAGGAAGGAGCGGCCATTTTCTTCCGGACTCTGCCCGTCGCTGATTGCTCGTGGCAAAACAGCCAGAACCAATCAGCGACTTGTATTCCATGACAGACAGAGGCCGCGACCAATGAATATCCGTGACAGACAGAAGGACAGACAGACAGAAAGACGGAAGTGACCCTTTGACAATTATATAGATAGATAGATAGATATATATTGTAGTGCAGTGGGGTTGATACAGTGCGATAGATAGATAGACAGGGAACACAGAAAGTTTAACATAAAAAAGGCTTTACTTTCAGACTTACATGACTAGAAGTGATATGCTCCGGTTCGCAGCCAGATTTCCACAAACAGTCCTTGTTCCAACCCGTTACCGTGGGCAATGGCACTGCTGTAACTCCTGAGTGCGTCAGCTGCTGTGAAGTCCCTGGCTCTGTGTTGGCTTCACACAGGCCGGGGTTGCACAGAGCCTCCTGCTCTGCAGCTTGTGAGACTCAAAACTGAGACATCCAATGCCAAACTGAGAGATTAAATGGAATTGTGGCCATAGAGCCACTTCCAAAACCCGGAGTGGAGGGAGGGATTTGCCCCACTGCCAAAATTGCAAATCCCTCTTAAAATAAGAGCCCCTATTTGGTTTTCCTAAAAATCTGACTGGGTCAACTACTTGGACCCAATCCACACTTCCTTTTATTTTGCTTTGTGATTCACAGGCATTTTGCTGTAAACACAGGGCACTCCAGCGGGTTTAATATGACTCCGCCCGCATCCTGGGGGGACACATACCGACCCTCGTATATGATCCCCCTCACTACCTCACATATTTCCTCCCTCTGTTCAAACTTGTGGGGTTGAACACTTGTCACCATACAGGGTGCCCGTGACAGGGCATCTTCATGTCCTTGTGTCTTCCCTGTTCGATGTTCACCTTGAAACTAAAGTTTTGCAGTGACAGGAACCATCTGGTGACAAGATGGGTGCTGTTCTCCTAGCAAAATTAGGTATGAACTATCAATAATACCCAATGATGCCGAGGAACGCTCTAACCTGTTTAGTAGTATTAGGCCAGGGTAAGTTCTGAATGGCCTTGATTTTATTTATTTGTGGTTTGATAACCCCACGGCCAATCACGTACCCTAAGTACCGGGCTTCATCAAGACCTATCGTATATTTTTTTGGGATTCGCTGTCAAGCCCACGGCTCTGAGAGAATTCACTACCACTAGTCCCAGGGACAAGTGGGTATGCCAGTCAGTATTAGAGATGATGATATCATCCAAGCACGCTGACGCATACTTCTAATGGGGCTCTAACACTATGTTCATCAGCCTCTGGAACGTGGCTAGGGCCCCATGTAATCCAAAAGGCAAGATGGCATAGTGATAAAGACCTTCCGGTGTTATAAAGGCTGTCTTTTCTTTCGCCGACTCTGTAAGAGGCACCTGCCTCTAACGCTTGGTCAGATTGAGAATGGTAAAGTACTAGGCCTGCCCCAGTCGCTCAATCAGCTTGTCCAACCAGGTCATTGGATAAAGGTCAAATCAGTACAATGGAGCTGGCCCACTGACTCCTGGACTCCTCAATTACTCCTAGCTGGAGCATTTGTCTTACCTCACCTGCGATGGCTTGCTTCCAGGCTTCTGGCACACGGTACAGTTTCATTCGTACACTTACCTGAGGCTCAGTGACAATGTCATGTTGGATTACAGAAGTACGACCAGGGTGTTCTGAGAATACATCCGTATTCTCTTGCACTAATTTCTGAGCTTCTCGTCGCTGCTGTTCAGAGATTGTCGCCTATCTTTACCTCCCTCTTGGCCTCCGTCCGGGCCGATATCAGAGGGTCCCCAGATGATACGACTGGAGTCGGATCTGTAATAATACACTCCCGTTCCTTCCACACTTTTAGCAGATTTATATGATACAACTGTGGCACCCGAGGAGTCCGGTTGCCACAGTGGCATTGCCTCCCTCACAGGGAGTAATGTCATGCCTGGAAGCACGGAGGGGTCCCCTTACCAGGTGTCAGTAGGAGAGAAGTAGAGCAGAAACTGAGGAGTGGAGCTGTGATTAAACTCGCCCCAGAGCTGAGCGCTAGGAACCGGATACCGGAGTGTTGTGAATTCTGTGGCAGAGTTCACTCCTGTGGTCACAAGTGGTACTTCGGCTGATTCTCTCTGGGAGCTTCCGTTTGTGGAGGAAAGTGGTACTGCAGCTTCTGAGTTTCCTCCCTCAGGTGATCTGGTGAGGTCGTTAGCTGCTTCTCTACTTAACTCCACCTGATGCTTTGATCCATGCTTCCTGTCAATGTTCCAGTGTTGGACTTGTGTTTCTCTGGATCATTCCTGTGGCCTGCTGCTCTGCATAGCTAAGTGCTTCTTTGCTATTTGTTGCTATTTTTTCTGTCCAGCTTGTCTATTTGTTTTGCTGGAAGCTCTGGGACGCAAAGGGTGTACCTCCGTGCCGTTAGTTCGGTACGGAGGGTCTTTTTGCCCCCTTTGCGTGGTTTTCTTTAGGGTTTTGTGTAGACCGCAAAGTTATCTTTCCTATCCTCGTTCTGTCTAGAATATCGGGCCTCACTTTGCTGAATCTATTTCATCCCTACGTTTGTCTTTTCATCTTACTCACAGTCATTATATGTGGGGGGCTGCCTTTTCCTTTGGGGTATTTCTCTGAGGCAAGGTAGGCTTATTTTTCTATCTTCAGGCTAGTTAGTTTCTCAGGCTGTGCCCAGTTACATAGGGAGCGCTAGGCGCAATCCACAGCTGCCTCTAGTTGTGTTTGGAGAGGATCAGGAATTGCGGTCTACAGAGTTTCCACATCTCAGAGCTCGTTCTATTATTTTGGGTTATTGTCAGATCACTGTATGTGCTCTGATCGCTATGTACATTGTGTTACTGAATTGCCTATCACAACAGTACAGGAAGCCAAAAGTACTAATGATTCTCAATAGAGGGAAAAAAGAAGTTCTGAGACCATTTTTTTTCCTTTGCACTGTGATTTGTCTTTTTTTTTCCCCTAGACATTTGGGTGGTTCAGGACACAGGTGTTACAATGGACATTAAAGGTCTGTCTTCATGTGTAGATCAGCTCACGGCAAGAGTTCAAGATATTCAAAATTTTGTGGTTCAGAATTCTTTGTTAGAACCGAGAATTCCTATTCCAGATTTGTTTTTTGGAGATAGAACTAAATTTCTGAGTTTCAAGAATAATTGTAAACTGATTCTGGCTTTGAAACCTCGCTCCTCTGGTGACCCAGCGCAACAGGTTAGGATCGTCATTTCTTTTTTGCGTGGCGACCCTCAGGACTGGGCATTTTCTCTTGCGTCAGGAGATCCTGCATTGAGTGATATCGATGCGTTTTTCCTGGCGCTTGGATTGCTGTACGATGAGCCTAATTCAGTAGATCAGGCAGAAAAAAATTTGCTGGCTCTTTGTCAGGCTCAGGATGAGATAGAGCTATATTGCCAGAAATTTAGAAAATGGTCCGTGCTCACTCAATGGAATGAATCTGCGCTTGCAGCCATTTTCAGAAAGGGTCTCTCTGAAGCCATTAAGGATGTCATGGTGGGATTTCCTATGCCCGCTGGTTTGAATGAGTCTATGTCTTTGGCCATTCAGATCGGTCGACGCTTGCGTGAGCGTAAATCTGTGTACCATTTGGCGGTATTACCTGAGATTAAACCTGAGCCTATGCAGTGCGATAGGACTATGACCAGAGTTGAACGGCAAGAACACAGACGTCTGAATGGGCTGTGTTTCTACTGTGGTGATTCCACTCATGCTATCTCTGATTGTCCTAAGCGCACTAAGCGGTTCGCTAGGTCTGCCGCCATTGGTACTGTACAGTCAAAATTTCTTCTGTCCGTTACCTTGATATGCTCCTTGTCGTCGTATTCTGTCATGGCGTTTGTGGATTCAGGCGCTGCCCTGAATTTGATGGACTTGGATTATGCTAAACGTTGTGAGTTTTTATTGGAGGCCTTGCAGTGTCCTATTCCATTGAGAGGAATTGATGCTACACCTTTGGCCAAGAATAAGCCTCAATACTGGACCCAGCTGACCATGTGCATGGCTCCTGCACATCAGGAGGTTATTCGCTTTCTGGTGTTGCATAATCTGCATGATGTGGTCGTGTTGGGGTTGCCATGGCTACAAGCCCATAATCCAGTATTGGATTGGAATTCCATGTTGGTGTCCAGCTGGGGTTGTCAGGGGGTACATGGTGATGTTCCATTTCTGTCAATTTCGTCATCCACCCCTTCTGAGGTTCCAGAGTTCTTGTCTGATTACCGGGATGTATTTGATGAGCCCAAGTCCGATGCCCTACCTCCGCATAGGGATTGTGATTGTGCTATCAATTTGATTCCTGGTAGTAAATTCCCAAAAGGTCGACTGTTTAATTTATCCGTGCCTGAGCACACCGCTATGCGCAGTTATGTGAAGGAATCCCTGGAGAAGGGGCATATTCGCCCGTCATCGTCGCCATTAGGAGCAGGGTTCTTTTTTGTAGCCAAGAAGGATGGTTCGCTGAGACCTTGTATAGATTACCGCCTTCTTAATAAGATCACTGTTAAATTTCAGTACCCCTTGCCATTGTTATCTGATTTGTTTGCTCGGATTAAGGGGGCTAGTTGGTTCACTAAGATAGATCTTCGTGGTGCGTATAATCTGGTGAGAATCAGGCAAGGCGATGAATGGAAAACTGCATTTAATACGCCCGAGGGTCATTTTGAGTATCTAGTGATGCCGTTCGGACTTGCCAATGCTCCATCAGTGTTTCAATCCTTTATGCATGACATCTTCCGTGAGTACCTGGATAAATTCCTGATTGTGTACTTGGATGACATTTTGATCTTCTCGGATGATTGGGAGTCTCATGTGAAGCAGGTCAGAACGGTTTTTCAGGTCCTGCGTGCTAATTCTTTGTTTGTGAAGGGATCAAAGTGTCTCTTTGGTGTGCAGAAGGTTTCATTTTTGGGGTTCATCTTTTCCCCTTCTACTATCGAGATGGATCCTGTTAAGGTCCAAGCCATCCATGATTGGACTCAGCCGACATCTCTGAAAAGTCTGCAAAAGTTCCTGGGCTTTGCTAATTTTTATCGTCGCTTCATCTGCAATTTTTCTAGTGTTGCCAAACCATTGACCGATTTGACCAAGAAGGGTGCTGATTTGGTCAATTGGTCTTCTGCTGCTGTGGAAGCTTTTCAAGAGTTGAAGCGTCGTTTTTCTTCTGCCCCTGTGTTGTGTCAACCAGATGTTTCTCTTCCGTTCCAGGTTGAGGTTGATGCTTCTGAGATTGGAGCAGGGGCTGTTTTGTCACAGAGAGGTTCTGGTTGCTCAGTGATGAAACCATGCGCTTTCTTTTCCAGGAAGTTTTCGCCTGCTGAGCGAAATTATGATGTGGGCAACCGAGAGTTGCTGGCCATGAAGTGGGCATTCGAGGAGTGGCGTCATTGGCTTGAAGGAGCTAAGCATCGCGTGGTGGTATTGACTGATCATAAGAACTTGACTTATCTCGAGTCTGCCAAGCGCTTGAATCCTAGACAAGCTCGTTGGTCGTTGTTTTTTGCCCGTTTTGACTTTGTGATTTCGTACCTTCCGGGCTCTAAAAATGTGAAGGCGGATGCTCTGTCTAGGAGTTTTGTGCCCGACTCTCCGGGTTTATCTGAGCCGGCGGGTATCCTCAAGGAAGGAGTAATTGTGTCTGCCATCTCCCCTGATTTGCGGCGGGTGCTGCAAAAATTTCAGGCTAATAAACCTGATCGTTGCCCAGCGGAGAAACTGTTTGTCCCTGATAGGTGGACGAATAGAGTTATCTCTGAACTTCATTGTTCGGTGTTGGCTGGTCATCCTGGAATCTTTGGTACCAGAGAGTTAGTGGCTAGATCCTTTTGGTGGCCCTCTCTGTCGCGGGATGTGCGTACTTTTGTGCAGTCCTGTGGGATTTGTGCTCGGGCTAAGCCCTGCTGTTCTCGTGCCAGTGGGTTGCTTTTGCCCTTGCCGGTCCCGAAGAGGCCTTGGACACATATCTCTATGGATTTTATTTCTGACCTTCCCGTTTCTCAAAAGATGTCAGTCATTTGGGTGGTCTGTGATCGCTTTTCTAAGATGGTCCATCTGGTACCCTTGTCTAAATTGCCTTCCTCCTCTGATTTGGTGCCTTTGTTCTTCCAGCATGTGGTTCGTTTGCATGGCATTCCAGAGAATATTGTTTCTGACAGAGGTTCCCAGTTTGTTTCGAGGTTTTGGCGAGCCTTTTGTGGTAGGATGGGCATTGACTTGTCTTTTGCCTCGGCTTTCCATCCTCAGACTAATGGCCAGACCGAACGAACCAATCAGACCTTGGAAACATATCTGAGATGCTTTGTTTCTGCTGATCAGGATGACTGGGTGTCCTTTTTGCCTTTGGCTGAGTTCGCCCTTAATAATCGGGCCAGCTCGGCTACCTTGGTTTCGCCGTTTTTCTGCAATTCTGGGTTCCATCCTCGTTTCTCTTCAGGACAGGTTGAGTCTTCGGACTGTCCTGGTGTGGATACTGTGGTGGACAGGTTGCAGCAGATTTGGACTCAGGTAGTGGACAATTTGACCTTGTCCCAGGAGAAGGCTCAACTTTTCGCTAATCGCAGACGCCGTGTGGGCCCCCGACTTCGTGTTGGGGATCTGGTTTGGTTATCTTCTCGTCATATTCCTATGAAGGTTTCCTCTCCTAAGTTTAAACCTCGTTTTATTGGTCCGTATAGGATTTCTGAGGTTCTTAATCCTGTGTCTTTTCGTCTGACCCTTCCAGATTCTTTTTCCATACATAACGTATTCCATAGGTCATTGTTGCGGAGATACGTGGCACCTATGGTCCCATCTGTTGAGCCTCCTGCCCCGGTTTTGGTGGAGGGGGAATTGGAGTATATTGTGGAGAAGATTTTGGATTCTCGTGTTTCAAGACGGAAACTCCAGTATCTGGTTAAATGGAAGGGTTATGCTCAGGAAGATAATTCCTGGGTTTTTGCCTCTGATGTCCATGCTCCCGATCTTGTTCGTGCCTTTCATGTGGCTCATCCTGGTCGGCCTGGGGGCTCTGGTGAGGGTTCGGTGACCCCTCCTCAAGGGGGGGGGGGTACTGTTGTGAATTCTGTGGCAGAGTTCACTCCTGTGGTCACAAGTGGTACTTCGGCTGATTCTCTCTGGGAGCTTCCGTTTGTGGAGGAAAGTGGTACTGCAGCTTCTGAGTTTCCTCCCTCAGGTGATCTGGTGAGGTCGTTAGCTGCTTCTCTACTTAACTCCACCTGATGCTTTGATCCATGCTTCCTGTCAATGTTCCAGTGTTGGACTTGTGTTTCTCTGGATCATTCCTGTGGCCTGCTGCTCTGCATAGCCAAGTGCTTTTTTGCTATTTGTTGCTATTTTTTCTGTCCAGCTTGTCTATTTGTTTTGCTGGAAGCTCTGGGACGCAAAGGGTGTTCCTCCGTGCCGTTAGTTCGGTACGGAGGGTCTTTTTGCCCCCTTTGCGTGGTTTTCTTTAGGGTTTTGTGTAGACCGCAAAGTTATCTTTCCTATCCTCGTTCTGTCTAGAATATCGGGCCTCACTTTGCTGAATCTATTTCATCCCTACGTTTGTCTTTTCATCTTACTCACAGTCATTATATGTGGGGGGCTGCCTTTTCCTTTGGGGTATTTCTCTGAGGCAAGGTAGGCTTATTTTTCTATCTTCAGGCTAGTTAGTTTCTCAGGCTGTGCCGAGTTGCATAGGGAGCGCTAGGCGCAATCCACAGCTGCCTCTAGTTGTGTTTGGAGAGGATCAGGAATTGCGGTCTACAGAGTTTCCACGTCTCAGAGCTCGTTCTATTATTTTGGGTTATTGTCAGATCACTGTATGTGCTCTGATCGCTATGTACATTGTGTTACTGAATTGCCTATCATAACACCGGAGTCCATGGTTGCGTGGATACTGATGTCCCGGCAGCTAAATCTGGAGGGCAGCGGACTGCAGATCTTCTGGCATGATCTAATACCCGGCAGCACAGCAGCATACCAGAGCCTGGAGACGACACAAAGGAGTGGCACCTGTGATGGGCTCGAGCTGCCTGCCATGCGGGCAACAGTTTGCTTTTAAAAACAGAGAGCGACAGTTAGCAGCAGGAGGGTGAGCTGTTAGGCAGCAATGAAAAAGGGAGGACAGTGCAGAAGGAAGGCTTCCGTACCTACTTGGCCAGATGTATCCAAAAATTGCTTCCAGGCTGCCCGGCTCTCCATTACGATCTGTTACCAGTACCCCCGTCTGTACTATCAACGGTCAAGTAAAGGAAAAGAAAACTACAGCCCTTGTGTCATTCAATGTTCTCTTGCGCCCTGAGTCCTGCACCACAAGGTACATGAAGCCTGACATAAATGCGAGCGGTAGCTCTGGGGCACTCCGCTCCACCTGTGGGGAGCAGAACCATCTCAGCTGCATCACTATCAGCCCCAGCGGTCTTCTTGAGCAGCGTCGGCCATCCGTTGCCGAACACCACAGGTGGCGTCACGTTAAATCCCATATACATATTCCTCATTTTACGGCACAGCCAGGGCCATGGAGTTGGGTCACGGCCCCGTGACTTCCCCAAAGAACTGTCCGACCCGGTTCCAAGTACCCCACGACCCTGGTGAGCGTTTCACAATTGTTCAGGTTTTCTTTTCCCCAGGCTGGTATACCCATTTCATCACCTCCCCAACCTTTCCCTGGTCATCCCTTGCCACTTGGCCACAAGCTTACTTTCGGAGATGGGTACTAAGACCAATACCCAATCTTCTGCTTTTAAGGACCATACCATGGCATTTCTGTTATATGCTCGGTTCTGCGCTGCCTGAGCATCCAATAAATGTTCTTTAACTATAAGCATGACTGCTGTGATCCTATCCTGCATACTGGCCACGTGCTCTATTATACTCTTATAGGACGTAGGTTTCTGCTCCCACGTCTCTTTGGCTACGTCCAGCAGGCCCCTAGGATGCCTGCCATACACTAGGTAAAAGATTGAAAAACTCATGGAAGTCTACGGTACCTTGCAAATGGCAAACACTAAGTAGGGCAGTAACATGTCCCAATCCCTTCCATCCTTGGAAACCACCTTTTTTAACATGAATTTGAGGGTTTTGTTGAACCATTCGACTAATCCGTCGGTCTGGGGGTGGTACACCGACATGCGCATTTTTTTTATTTGGAGAATCTTGCACAGTTTCTTTGTCACCCTTGGACATAAAAGTAGTCCCGTGATCAGTAAGAATCTGCTTAGGTAGCCCAAGGCATCAGAACATGGCAAACCGCTCCCGGTATCTAAGTTTAGCTGAGGTGTGACGCAGCAGAATTGCCACCGGGTACTGTGTGGCATAGTCTACTACCTCTAATATATGTTTTTGGCCACGGGTGGATTTTACTATTGGGCCCAACCAGATCCATAGTAATGCACTCAAAAGGTACCTCTATAATGGGTAGAGGTACCAATGGACTTCAGAAGTTAGCAGTGGGGGAGGTCAACTGACACTCAAGATACGATTCACAAAACCTCTGCACCTCGGCATAGACCCCAGGCCAAAATAACTGTTGTAAAATACGTTCCTGAATCTTTTTAACCCCTAAGTGACCCCCAGCATGTGGGTGTGAGTTGTTATTTCAAGCACCGCCCGACGGTAGGATTGGGGCACCACCAGCTGTTCTACTACTTTGTCCCGGATTTTGTCAATCCTATAAAGTAAGTCTTGGTTGACCGCCATGCGTGGAAACACCACCTCCGCACCCGGTTGCTGAGCCATCCCAATTACCTCTGTCACTCATTCCCATGATCTGTTCTGAAGCTACTGTTATTTTAGCTGTGTCCTTAGGGTCATCGTCTTGTTGGAAGGTGAACCTTTGGCCAAGTCTGAGGTCCAGAGCACCCTGGATGAGGTTTTCTTCCAGGATATCTTTGTACTTTGCCGCATTCATGTGTCACGCACGCGCCCAGACTGGTTGGCGCGGGCATACGGGGGTGTGGCCCCACTGGACCAAAGACCAAACTTCCCTGGAAGGGGCGTAACTAAGTAGCTTCCTAGGTGTTCGCTGGAGCCTCTGACGGTGAGGTCAGACTTGTGCAATAGGAAGCTACCAGGTGCCACTCCAGGGTGATGTCTGGCTGTGGCTGCTGATCCCACTAAGGAACGGTGCGGGCACGGCTGGCACTCTGGCTGACAGGCGGGCACGGCTGGGACACAGGCAGGCATATGGGTACAACAAAGACACTGGCGGGCAGGCGGACACGGCTGGCTCTCTGGTAGGCAGGCGGGTACGGCTGGAACATAGGAAGAACCGGTAGGGACCGGTCTGCAGGCAGGTATGTGAAACAGGTTGGAACCTGTTCAGACAGGAGGACTAAGTAACAAGTAGAAGGTGGAACTAAGAGAAGAGAAGGAGAAGGCAGAGCCAAGGGCGGAGCCGCAAGAGGCGGAGCCAAGTGCGGAGACGCTAGAGGCGGAGCCAAGAGCAGAGACGCTGGAGGCGGAGCCAAGAGCGGATATGCTGGAGGCGGAGCCAAGAGCGGAGACGCTGGAGGCGGAGCCAGGAGCGGAGACGCTGGAGGCGGAGCCAAGAGGGGAGACGCTGGAGGCGGAGCCAAGAGCGGAGATGCTGGAGGCGGAGCCAAGAGCGGAGACGCTGGAGGCGGAGCCAAGAGCGGAGACGCTAGAGGCGGAGCCAAGAGCAGAGCCGCTAGAGGCGGAGCCAAGAGCAGAGACGCTAGAGGCGGAGCCAAGAGCAGAGACACTAGAGGCGGAGCCAAGAGCGGAGATGCTGGAGGCAGAGCCAAGAGCAGAGAAGCTGGAGGCGGAGCCAAGAGCGGAGATGCTGGAGGCGGAGCCAAGAGCGGAGATGCTGGAGGCGGAGCCAAGAGCGGAGACGCTGGAGGCGGAGCCAAGAGCAGAGACGGAGCCAAGTGCAGAAACACAGGAGGCGGAGCCAGATAGAACCGCAAAGAGAGGAGCCAGATAGAACCGCAAAGAGCGGAGCCACAGAGCAAAGCCAGAGAGTGCGAAGCAAGGTCTGAGTGCAGAGCCGCAAGAGTGCGGAGTGTAAGCAGACTGAGAACACAAGGAAAGACAAAGCAGGGAAGGAAGCCACAGACAAGGAGATCGAGATAAGACTAAGTACAGACAAGGCAATGGAACAAGACACAGGGACAAAGACACAGGGACCAGGATATTCTGCCTCCTGGAGGGCGGACTACAAGATCAAGGCAATAGCACAGAGAAAAGCCTCCAGAGAGGGAGTAACTCAGAGCAAGGCCAGGCAAACTCAGCAGCTAAACACTAACTGAACTAACACATTGCACAGGCCCAGAGCACAGGGTGGAGCTGCACTATATACAGGAGGCCTCTTGATAATTGGTCAGGAACTGATTAGACAGATGCACCTGATTCCTATAAGAACCAGAGAGTTCAGGCGCCGGCCCCCTATACACACAGCCATGAAGCATGCAGAGAGCAGAGACACAGAACATGGAGCTGGCATTAAAGAGAAAGCACATCATGGCCTGGAGCAGTGGGTAAGATTGTGTGAGAGATGTGAGGCCATGCTGTGATGCCAGCAGAGTTGTTACATCATGTTTCCTTCAATGACAACCAGTCATCCTGTCCCTGCAGCTGAAAAACACCACCATAGCATGAAGCTGCTACCACCATATTTCACTGTTGGGATTATATTGGGCAGGTAATGAGCAGTGCCTAGTTTTCTCCATATATACCGCTTAGAATTATCACCAAAAAAGTCTTATCAGACCAGAAAATCTTATTTTTCATAGTCTGGGAGTCCTTCATGTGTTTTTTTACAAACACTATGTGGGCTTTCATATGTCTTGTAACCTAATGTTACTGATAAAATTATCCTTTTAATATTAATCGCCGCCTCTGTCTGTCATGGAATCCAAGTCACTGATTGGTCGTGGCAAAACAGCCACGACCAATCAGCGACGGGCACAGTCCGGAAGAAAATGGCCGCTCCTTACTCCCCGCAGTCGCTGCCCAGCGCCCGCATACACCCCTCCAGCCACCACTAACACAGGGTTAATGCCGGCGGTAACGGACCGCGTTATGCCGCGGGTAACGCACTCCGTTACCGCCGCTATTAACCCTGTATGTCCCCAACTTTTTACTATTGATGCTGCCTATGCGGCATCAATAGTAAAAAATGTAGTGTTGAAAATAATAAAAAAAAACAAAAAACCTGCTATACTCACCCTCCATAGTCCGCCGAACCGGCCGCCATCTTCTGTTCCCAGGATGCATTGCGAAATTACCCAGATGACTTAGCGGCCTCGCGAGACCGCTAAGTCATCTGGGTAATTTCGCAATGCATCCTGGGAACAGAAGATGGCGGCAGCCGCGCACTACAAGGGGCCCTTGGATCGGAACGTGAGTATTTTAGAACTACAAGGACCCTCGGATCGGAAGGTGAGTATGTTTATTTTTTATTTTGTAACCTGTGACATACGTGACTGGGCAATTATACTACGTGACTGGGCAATATACTAAGTGGCTGGGCAGTATACTACGTGGCTCTGTGCTGTATACTACGTCACTGGGCAATATACTACGTGGCTCGGCAATATACTACGTCGCTGTGTAATATACTACCTCACTGGGCAATATACTACGTGGCTCTGTGCTGTATACTACGTCGCTGAGCAATATACTACGTCACTGGGTAATATACTACGTCGCTGTGCAATATACTACCTCACTGGGCAATATACTACGTGGCTCTGTGCTGTATACTACGTCGCTGGGCAATATACTACGTCACTGGGTAATATACTACTTGGCTGGGCAATATACTACGTGGCTGGGCAATATACTACGTCGCTGGGCAATATGCTACGTGACTGGGCAATATACTACGTGGCTGGGCAATATACTACGTGCCTCTGTGCTGTATACTACGTCACTGGGCAATATACTACGTGGCTCGGCAATATACTACGTCGCTGTGCAATATACTACCTCACTGGGCAATATACTACGTGGCTCTGTGCTGTATACTACGTCGCTGTGCAATATACTACGTCACTGGGCAATATACTACGTAGCTGGGCAATATACTACGTGGCTGGGCAATATACTACGTCGCTGGGCAATATACTACTTGGCTGGGCAATATACTACTTGGCTGGGCAATATACTACGTGGCTGTGCAATATACTACGTGGACATGCATATTCTAGAATACCCGATGCGTTAGAATCGGGCCACCATCTAGTAACATATAACCGTGCTGACTATATACAGTGAGGCAAAAAAGTATTTAGTCAGTCAGCAATAGTGCAAGTTCCACCACTTAAAAAGATGAGAGGCGTCTGTAATTTACATCATAGGTAGACCTCAACTATGGGAGACAAACTGAGAAAAAAAAATCCAGAAAATCACATTGTCTGTTTTTTTAACATTTTATTTGCATATTATGGTGGAAAATAAGTATTTGGTCAGAAACAAAATTTCATCTCAATACTTTGTAATATATCCTTTGTTGGCAATGACAGAGGTCAAACGTTTTCTGTAAGTCTTCACAAGGTTGCCACACACTGTTGTTGGTATGTTGGCCCATTCCTCCATGCAGATCTCCTCTAGAGCAGTGATGTTTTTGGCTTTTCGCTTGGCAACACGGACTTTCAACTCCCTCCAAAGGTTTTCTATAGGGTTGAGATCTGGAGACTGGCTAGGCCACTCCAGGACCTTGAAATGCTTCTTACGAAGCCACTCCTTCGTTGCCCTGGTGGTGTGCTTTGGATCATTGTCATGTGTCAGTATTCTTTTTCCTCCAAACACGACAAGTTGTGTTTCTACCAAACAGTTCCAGTTTGGTTTCATCAGACCATAGGACATTCTCCCAAAACTCCTCTGGATCATCCAAGTGCTCTCTAGCAAACTTCAGACGGGCCCGGACATGTACTGGCTTAAGCAGTGGGACACGTCTGGCACTGCAGGATCTGAGTCCATGGTGGCGTAGTGTACTACTTATGGTAGGCCTTGTTACATTGGTCCCAGCTCTCTGCAGTTCATTCACTAGGTCCCCCCGCGTGGTTCTGGGATTTTTGCTCACCATTCTTGTGATCATTCTGACCCCACGGGGTGGGATTTTGCGTGGAGCCCCAGATCGAGGGAGATTATCAGTGGTCTTGTATGTCTTCCATTTTCTAATTATTGCTCCCACTGTTGATTTCTTCACTCCAAGCTGGTTGGCTATTGCAGATTCAGTCTTCCCAGCCTGGTGCAGGGCTACAATTTTGTTTCTGGTGTCCATTGACAGCTCTTTGGTCTTCACCATAGTGGAGTTTGGAGTCAGACTGTTTGAGGGTGTGCACAGGTGTCTTTTTATACTGATAACAAGTTTAAACAGGTGCCATTACTACAGGTAATGAGTGGAGGAAAGAGGAGACTCTTAAAGAAGAAGTTACAGGTCTGTGAGAGCCAGAAATCTTGATTGTTTGTTTCTGACCAAATACTTATTTTCCACCATAATATGCAAATAAAATGTTAAAAAAACAGACAATGTGATTTTCTGGATTTTTTTATCTCAGTTTGTCTCCCATAGTTGAGGTCTACCTATGATGTAAATTACAGACGCCTCTCCTCTTTTTAAGTGGTGGAACTTGCACTATTGCTGACTGACTAAATACTTTTTTGCCCCACTGTATACCCTGTCACAGTAGCCTGTTACGTGCTGCCTGTCAGCGGATGTTGGCACCCTAAAACAGAAATACGAGACTGGCGTCCCCGCTCCTCGGCGGCTAACCCTAAATCTCCTGAGTGTAACCTATATTAGTGTCACATTTGGGCAGTCATTTATACACCACAAGAAAAGATAAAGGGAGATAGAAATTGCCAAAAATCAATATTTGGTTATTTATAATATTTGGTTATGCAGATATTGGCATTGGAAAACTGTGACAGGGTGAAAGACACTACAAATAAAGTGCAAAAGTGCTCGTGAACATGAATATCTCACTGTACTGTTCTCTGCTACTGATTAACCTGCATAACTGTGGGGGCTGGCACTCTACTGTTCAGCGGACATGGCGCCCCCACTCCGCGGCGGCTCACCCTTGGAATTTGAAGCTCACTATATGATTTGAATGTCCCTAGTTATCCTAGGAACTAGGGACATTCAAATCATATAGTGAGCTCCAAATTCCAAAGGTGAGCCGCCGCGGAGTGGGGGCGCCATATCCACTGGACATTAGGGTGCCAGCCCCAGCAGTTATGCAGGTTAATCAGTAGCAGAGAACAGTACAGTGAGATATTCATGTTCACGAGCACTTTTGCACTTTATTTGTAGTGTCTTTCACCCTGTCACAGTTTTCCAATGCCAATATCTGCATAACCAAATATTATAAACTAGATGGTGGCCCGATTCTAACGCATCGGGTATTCTAGAATATGCATGTCCACGTAATATATTGCACAGTCCACGTAGTATATTGCCCAGCCACATAGTATATTGCCCAACCACGTAGTATATTGCCCAGCCAAGTAGTATATTGTCCAGTCACGTAGTATATTGTCCAGCCACGTAGTATATTGCCCAGTGACGTAGTATATTGCCCAGTGACGTAGTATATTGCCCAACCACGTAGTATATTGCCCAGTCACGTAGTATATTGCCCAACCACGTAGTATATTGCCCAGCGTCGCAGTATATTGCCCAGTCACGTATATTGCCCACCCACGTAGTATACTGCCCAGCGATGTAGTATATTGGCCAGTTACGTAGTATATTGCGCAGCCACGTAGTATACTGCCCAGTCACGTAGTATATTGTGCAGCCACTTAGTATATTGCCCAGTTACGTAGTATATTGGCCAGTTACTTAGTATATTGCCCAGTTACGTAGTATATTGCTTAGTGACGTAGTATCCAGCACAGAGCCACGTAGTATATTGCACAGCGAAGTAGTATACAGCACAGAGCCACGTCGTATATTGCCCAGCCACGTAGTATATTGGCCAGCTACGTAGTATATTGCCCAGTCACGTAGTATATTGGCCAGTCACGTAGTATATTGGCCATCTACGTAGTATATTGCCCAGCCAGGTTTGCCACAGGTGAAAAAATAAACATATACTCACCTTTCCGAAGGCCCCTTGTAGTCCACGGCAGCTTGCTGTCCCAGGGCTGGTATGAGAGCACAGGACCTGTGATGACATCGCGGTCACTTGACCGTGACGGCATGGCAGGTCTTTCTAGTGCAGGCGCGCAGGGCTAGTGATGACGTCGCGGTCACATGACCGTGACGTCATGGCAGGTCCTTCTGCCATACCATCTTTGCCACCGGAAAGTGCGGAAACTGCAGCGGAAGATGGCGGCCGGCGGGAGCGGCTCAGCGGACTACGGAGGGTGAGTATAGCAGGTTAATTTTATTTTTTTATTATTTTTAACATTACATTTTTTACTATTGATGCCGCATAGGCAGCGTCAATAGTAAAAAGTTGGGGACACACAGGGTTAATAGCGGCAGTAACGGAGTGTGTTACCCGCGGCATAAAGCGGTCCGTTACCGCCAGCATTAACCCTGTGTTAGCGGTGACCGGAGGGGAGTATGCGGGCGACAGGCACTGACTGCGGGGAGTAAGGAGCGGCCATTTTCTTCTGGACTGTGCCCGTCGCTGATTGGTCGCGGCAGCCATGAGAGGCAGCTGGCGAGACCAATCAGCGAATGAATAACCGTGACAGACAGAAGGACAGACAGACAGACGGAAGTGACCCTTAGACAATTATATATATATAGATAATCAAATATTGATTTTTGGCAATTTCTATCTCCCTTTATCTTTTCTTATGGTGTATAAATGACTGCCCAAATGTGACACTAATATAGGGTACACTCAGGAGATTTAGGGATAGCCGCCGAGGAGCGGGGGAGCCAGTCTCGTATTTGTGTTTTAGGGTGCCAACCTCCGCTGACAGGCAGCACGTAACAGGCTACTGTGACAAGGTATATATAGTCAGCACGGTTATATGTTATGTTGTTTGTGGTGTCTCATGGTTTTAAAAGTGATTAATATTAAAAGGATAATTTTATCAGTAACATCATTAGGTTATAAGGTTACGTGTGTTTCTGCTTTTGAATTCGGGACCTTATTTTGATATTATTGTTAATAGTTTTTCTTTCATATGTCTTGCACTGAGGAGAGGCTTCCGTCGGCCCACTCTGCCATAAAGGCCTGACTGGTGGAGGGCTGCAGTGATAGTTGATTTTGTGGAACTTTCTCCTATCTCCCTACTGCATCTCTGTAGATCAGCCACAGTGATCTTGGGGTTCTTCTTTACCTCTCTCACCAAGACTCTTCTCCCACGATTGCTCACTTTGACTGGACAGCCAGGTCTATAAAGACTTCTGATGATCCCAAACTTCTTTCAGTTAAGGATTATGGAGGCCACTGTGCTCTTAGGAACCTTGACTACTGCATAAATTCTGTTGTAACCAATGTACCAAACATTAAAGAGGCTGGTGTACAAAGCTAAAATTGATAATCTTCGCTATCTGGAATTACAGATTTCCCATCAACAATGACTGGATGACGGTGGTGCTGGAGATGGTTAAGAGGAAGCAATGTATTTTTTGAGAAGTGATTGGT
Source organism: Ranitomeya imitator (assembly GCF_032444005.1). NCBI lineage: Eukaryota > Metazoa > Chordata > Amphibia > Anura > Dendrobatidae > Ranitomeya > Ranitomeya imitator. The sequence goes on along the minus strand of NC_091282.1, from coordinate 437,704,925 downwards.
AAAACACATTATGAATCTTACAACTAGGTGGCAAAGCAAGGCGAAATGCTACTGGATTAACGACGGCAACTATTTTATAGGTACCAATGAATCTGTGCCCCAGCTTCCTAGAAGAAACATTCAACTTAATGTTATTTGAGGACAACCACACCAAATGACCAACTCACAGGCCCGGACCCACCAAGCACTGCCGATCAGCCATAATCTTATATTTAGACCTCATCTTCCTCAAATATTAAGAATGGCTTGCCACACTAATGTAAAAGACAAAGAAAACCGTGCCTCCTCAGGTACTCCTGAATGATTCCTATTGAAGGCGCAGAATTGAGGATTAAAACTGTATGCCCTGAAGAACAGGGACTTGCCAGTAGATTCATGAAAACGATTATTCAGGAAACTCAGCTAGAGGTAAATAAGAAACCTAATCTTCCTGATTCTCGAACACAAAGCACCTAAGGTATGTCTCAAGATTCTGGTACATTTGTTCAGTTTGCCCATAAGGGTATGTGCACACGTTCAGGATTTTTTGCATTTTTTTGCGGATTTTCCCAATAAAACCGCTATTAAATCGCTTAAAAAACGCATACATTATGCATCCTATCATTTAGAATGCATTCCGCATTTTTTTGTGTACAAGTTTGCGTTTTTTTCCGCAAAAAAAACGCATTCCGCAAAAAGAAGCAGCATGTTCATTATTTTTGCGGGTTTTTTTTTGCGGATTTCCCATTAAATTGGAGTGTCTGGAAAAAAACGCAAACAAATCCGCACAAAAAAACGCGTCAAAAAACGCATGCGGATTTCTGGCAGAAATGTCCGGTTTTTGTCAGTAAAATTTCTGCCAGAAATCCTGACGTGCGCACGTAGCCTTAGACTGTGGATGAAAGGCGGATGAAAATAAAAGATCAATCCCCAAGCGAGCACAAAATGCTTTCCAAAATTTAGAAATAATTTGAACCCCCCGGTCAGAAATAGTATCAGATTGAATCCTATATAATTTCATGATTTCTTTAATAAAAATTTGCGCCAAAGTCTTGGCATTCGGTAAAACAGGTAGCACAATGAAATGAGCCATATTGCTGAAGCTACCCATCACCACCAATATTACAGGGTTCTCTGCTGATACTGGTAGATCAGTGATGAAATCTACATATAAATTATTCCATCTTCTACAAATCGACAAAGGTTGAGACGCTCCAAATAGAAGAGTATGTGGGGTCTTAGAATGTGCACATTTACTGCAGGCAGCTACATATTCCGGAACATACTGGTGCACCCTAGACTACCAAAAACGACAAGTAAAGGTACCTTCACACTAAGCGACGCTGCAGCGATACCGACAACGATCCGGATCGCTGCAGCGTCGCTGTTTGGTCGCTGGAGAGCTGTCACACAGACAGCTCTCCAGCGACCAACGATCCCGAAGTCCCCGGGTAACCAGGGTAAACATCGGGTTACTAAGCGCAGGGCCGCGCTTAGTAACCCGATGTTTACCCTGGTTACCATCGTTAAAGTAAAAAAAAACAACCACTACATACTTACCTACCGCTGTCTGTCCCCTGCGCTGTGCTTCTCTGCTCTGGCTGTGAGCGCCGGGCGCCGGAAAGCAGAGCGGTGACGTCACCGCTCTGCTTTCCGGCCGCTGTGCTCACAGCCAGAGCAGAGAAGCAGAGCACCGGGGACAGACAGCGGTAGGTAAGTATGTAGTGGTTGTTTTTTTTACTTTAACGATGGTAACCAGGGTAAACATCGGGTTACTAAGCGCGGCCCTGCACTTAGTAACCCGATGTTTACCCTGGTTACCAGCGAAGACATCGCTGAATCGGCGTCACACACGCCGATTCAGCTATGTCAGCGGGAGATCCAGCGACGAAACAAAGTTCTGGACTTTCTTCCCCGACCAGCGATATCACAGCAGGGGCCTGATCGCTGCTGCCTGTCACACTGGACGATATCGCTAGCCAGGACGCTGCAACGTCACGGATCGCTAGCGATATCGTCTAGTGTGACGGTACCTTAAGAAGATCTGTGGTGGCTTTACTAGCAGGATGTCCAGCAAAGACCAAATCCTGATGTTTGCTCAACATTTTAAGACCAAGGTTCACAGGGACAAACAGTTTACCTGAAGGACAGGCAGCAGGGGTATCCCCTTGAGCCTCTACGACCTCTTTCTCCAAATCAGAACAAATAGTAGAAATAACTACCCCTTTCTGTAATATAAGAACCGACTCGCAATTAGTACATGCCCCAGAAGAACAAGAAGATAAAGCATGTTAATTAATTTTCTTATCCCCCGGCCTATAAGTCACAAAAAAGGTGAATCTGGTAAAGAATAATGACCATCTTGCCTGTCTAGGTGTTAGAAGTTTGGCAGTTTCCAAATACAAAAGATTTTTATGATCGATGATTACCATGACCAGATGAACTGCCCGCTGCAAAAAAATTGCGCCACTCCTCAAAGGCCCACTTTATCTCCAAGAGTTCCCTATTACTAATGTCATAGTTTCTCTTGGACGACAGTTTCTTGGAGACGTATACACATGGATGCCATTCACTTGGAGATGAACTTTTCAAGAATACAGACCCAACCCCCACCTCTGACGTGTCAACCTTTACAAAGTAGGCTATGGCATGGACGCATGCCATGATACTATTCCAGAAGTAGAGCTTCAGGAGAGAGGTAAATATGAAAAGCTTTTTTATTTTTTAACAAAATTAATTACCGTATATACTCGGGTATAAGCCAAGATTTTCAGCCCACTTTTTTGGGCTGAAAGTCCCCCTCTCGGCTTATACTCGAGTCATACCCAGGGGTTGGCAGGAGAGGGGGAGCAGGGGCTGTCTAATTATACTCACTTGCTCCCGAGGCGGTCCCTGCACGTCCTTGCTTCTTCCAGCGCTGCAGCTTCTTCCTGTACTGAGAGGTCACATGGTACCGCTCATTATAGTAATGAATATGCGGCTCCACCTCCCATAGAGGTGGAGCCGCATATTCATTACTGTAATGAGCGGTAACGGTGACCGCTCACTACAGGAAGAAAATGCGGCGCCGGGGAACAGACGTGCAGCGACGGCGCCAGGAGCAAGTAATTATGACGGGGGCAGTGAGCGATACTCACCTGCTCCTCGTGCCACCATCGGCGCCATTCTGTCTTCTGCATCCTCTGCAGTGACGCTCAGGTCAGAGGGCGCGGTGACGCGATTAGTCACACGCCACCCTCTTCCTGAACGTCGGCGCAGAGGATGGGAAGACACAGCGGTGGTCAGCGGTGGAACGGGAAAGGTGAGTATAGCAAGTGCCGGGGGCCTGAGAGGTGAGTATGTGATTTTATTTTTTTAATCGCAGGAACAGCATATGGGGCAAATATCTGTATGGAGCATCTTATGTGGCCATGTGCAGCATTATATGGGGGCAAATATCTGTATGGGGCATCTTCTCCGGCCATGTGCAGCATGATATGGGGGCAAATATCTATATGGGGCATCTTATCCGGCCATGTGCAGCATGTTATGGGGGCAAATATCTGTATGGGGCATCTTATGTGGCCATGTGCAGCATGATATGGGGGCAAATATCTGTATGGGCATCTTATGTGGCCATGTGCAGCATGATATGGGGCATCTGTATGGGGCCATGTGCAGCATTATATGGGGCAAATATCTGTATGGGGCATCTTATGGGGTGATAATCAACATTTGTGGAGCATTATACGGGGCAAATATCTGTATGGAGCATCTTATGTGGCCATGTGCAGCATTATATGGGGGCAAATGTCTGTATGGAGCATCTTATGTGGCCATGTGCAGCATTATATGGGGCAGTTATCTGTATGGAGCATCTTATGTGGCCATGTGCAGCATTATATGGGGGCAAATGTCTGTATGGAGCATCTTATGTGGCCATGTGCAGAATTATATGGGGCAGTTATCTGTACGGGGCATCTTATTGGGCCATGTGCAGCATTATATGGGGCAATTATCTGTATGGAGCATTTTATGGTGCCATAATCCACATTTGTGGAGCATTATACGGGGCAAATGTCTGTATAAAGCATCTTATGGGGTCAAAATCAACATTTGTGCAGCATTATATGGGGCATATTTTAATATGGAGCATCTTATGGAGCCCATCATTAACTGTATGGAGCATTATATGGGGCTCCTGATTCAATATGGATATTCAAAAACACTTAACCTACTGATGTCTCAATTAATTTTACTTTTATTGGTATCTATTTTTATTTTTGAAATTTACCAGTAGCTGCTGCATTTTCCACCCTAGCCTTATACTCGAGTCATTAAGTTTTCCCAGTTTTTTGTGGCAAAATTAGGGGGGTCGGCTTATACTCGGGTCGGCTTATACTCGAGTATATACGGTACATGTTTGTGGGGGGAGCAAGTGATGTTGAATTAAGGGTGGGGACAGCACATAATGATACATTGGGGTGGGGACGGAAGACAGCAAATGATGATGAATTGAGGGTGGGGGACGAGGATAGCAAATGATGTATTGAAAGTGGGTAACAGGGGACAGCAAATGATGAATTGAAGATGGGGACGGAGACAGCAAATGATGAATTGAGGGTGGGGGACAGCAAATGATGAAATGAGGGTGAAGTATGGGGGAAAGCAAATGATGTATTGAAGGGGTGGGATGGGGAACAGCAAATGATGTATTGAAGGTGGGAGATAGCAAATGATGTATTGAAGGTGGGGGATGGGTAACAGCAAATCATGTATTGAAGGTGGTGGTGGGGAGAGCAAATGATGAATTGAAAGTGGGGGTGGGGAACAGCAAATTATGATTACTTGAGCATGGGGTGAGGGAGAGCAAATAATGATGAATTGAGGGAGGGGGAAGTAAATGATGACGTATTGGAACTGGGGAAATGGGGACAGTAAATTATGATGAATTGAGGGTGGTTGAGAGCAAATGGTGAATTGGGGATGTGGGCAGCAAATAATGATAAATTGAGGGTGGGGTACAGTAAATTATGCTTTATTGAGGGTAGGGGAGAGCAATTGATGATGAATTGAGAGTGGGGAGAGCAGTTGATAATGAATAGAGAGTGTGGGTGGGAGAGAGAGGACATGACTTAATGATTTATGGAGGAGGGAGGCATGCAGTACAACCATGGATGTGTGTTTGTTGGGAATTGTTAATGTGTGATTGGGGAGGACATGGTACAGAAGTGGAGTTTTTCTAAGAATGGGTGATGGGACTCTGGAAGGTTCAAAAGGTGAAGGCAGCGCTTGGGTGGAGCCTGGACGGAGTCTCAAGGGTCTCAAAAATGTTGCTAGTACTGGACCCTGAAATTCCTGGTGGCAGCCCTGCTTCCAATTAGAAATGTAGTATAGGTTTTCTGATTCGCTATGTCTCTTTCCTCATGTGCAGGCATTGCAGGACCTTAGGTATCCATGGTTATGTCCACTGATGAAGTGACAGCTAGCTGCTAGTGGTCGTAACCATGTACAGTTGTGCTCAAAAGTTTACATATCCCAGCAGAATTTTTGCTTTCTTTGCCTTTTTTCAGAGAATATGAATGATAGCACCAAAACTTTTTCTCCACTCATGGTTAGTGGTTGGGTGAAGCCATTTATTGTCAACCGAGTGTGTTTTCTCTTTTTAAATCATAATGACAACTCAAAGCATCCAAATGACCCTGATCAAAAGTTCTCTTATCCTGGTGATTTTGGCCTGATAACATGCACAGAAATTGACACAAATGGGTTTGAATGGTCACTAAAGGTAACATCCTCACCTATGACATGTTTACTTGTAATCAGTGTGTGTGCATAAAAGCAGAGTGAATTTCTGGAATCCAGACAGACTCTTGCATCTTTCATCCAGCCACTGACGGTTCTTCATTGTGAGTCATGGGGAAAGCAAAAGAATTGTCAACGGATCTCTAGGAAAAGGTAGTTGACTATATTATACAAAAAAGGGATGCAAAAATATATCCAAGGAATTTATAATGCCAGTCAGCAGAATTAAAACTGACATAAACAAATGGGAAATCAGGGGTTCTATAAAAACAAAACCACGGTCAGGTAGACCAACAAACATGTCATCCACAACTGCCAGGAAAATTGTTTATGATGCAAAGAAAAACCCCACAAATAACATCAGTTGAAATACAGCACTTTCTGAAAACTAGCAGAATGGATGTTTCAAGATGCACAATAAGGAGGCACTTAAAGAAATATGGGCTGCATGGTCGAGTCGCCGGAAGAAAACCATTACTGCCACAAAGTATCTTGCCTATGCAGCGCCCCAGAGTCCTGGTCGTTGCAGTAATGTCGCTCTGCCACTAAGGGGAGTGATGTTATGTCTGATTGCACTAAAGGAGTTCACCTGACCAGGTATCACAGTCACACATTACACTTCACACTCTGACCACCAGGGGGAGCAAAAGGCACTATGTATTAGGCCACTCCTCACACTTTGGTAAAACTGGGGGTTGGATAGGAAGTCACAGAGAACGCAGCCTGGGAGAGCTCCAGGGAGGACCTGTCAGGGGTGGGTTCCTGGCAGGTGCTTAGCAGAAGGGACAGATCGTTACGGAGCCGTGCCTGCACTACCTTGCGGCGGCATCCTAAGGAAGGACACGAAGAGAAGGATATTGTGGAGAAGTGAGAAACGAAATCGCAGCACAAGGAGATAACCAGTAGGAGGCGACAACATCCTACTGAGGCGCGTAGCCGGTGGCCGTAACGCCGAGGAAGTAACAGACTTCAAGCATTACTTCAAACAGCGGCAGGACAGTTGATTATAGGTTGGCTGTCTACCTTATATCACCTAAGCAGACAAAGGGGGCAAACGTGGAGAGGGGCGTCTCTAGGGTCCCAGAAGAGTTCCGAGCCTTCCCGTCAAACGGGTGCGTCCTAGCTAGATAAACTTGGGGGACGGGGAAGAGAAAGAATGAATACGAAAGTTGTGAGGACTATATCGAATGCTCAGCAGGGAAGGACTACAACACACAGGCGCTAGTTGGTGGGCACTGATTTCCACCTGCAAAGGGAACTCTGGATGTGCCTTCGGACCGGCCGGACTCAGCCAGCCCTGTTAGCAGTGCTCTGGATTGCGGATCCCGAAGTCTTCAGTAAAAAGGTAAAGAGACTGCAACCCTGTGTCCTCGTCATTAACTGCACCTCACATCATCGCCACCTACACTACTGGGAAGCCCTGGGGATATACTTCACCTGTGGTAAGGTATACCATCTAGCTGCCATTCCATCACCCCAGCGGACCCCTAAGCAGCGTCGGTCACCCTGACTGAACACCACAGGTCGCGTCACGAACCCTTGACAACACTCATCACCCCTTTCATTGGACGCCCCTTAGCAGGGTCACGGACCGGGTCCCACCACCGTGACAACCCCAGCACCGAGACAGAAAGGACCGGTACCGAGTACCCCGCGGCCCTGCGTCTGGGGGCGCCCCACCTACAATATACAAAACAGCACAGAGACAAGCCTAAAAACTTCTGGAACAAGGTAACTTGGAGTGATGAAATCAAAATTTAACTTTTTGGCCACAACCATAAACGTTACATTTGGAGAGAGGTCAACAAGGCCTATGATGAAAGGGACACCATTCCTACCGTAAAGCATGGAGGTGGATCGCTGGTGTTTTGGGAATGTGTGAGCTACAAAGGCATAGGAAACTTGGTCAAAGTTGAAAAAAAGATGAATCCAGGATGTTATCAGCAAATACTGGAGGCAAATTTGCACCCATCAGCCCGGAAGCTGGGCATGGGACGTACTTAGACATTCCAACATGACAACGCTCCAAAACACAAAGCCAAGTCGACCTGTCATTGGCTACAGCAGAGCAAAGTGAAGGTTCTGGTGTGACCATCTCAGTCTCCTGTCCTCTGGGGAGATCTCAAGCGTACAGTTCATGCTAGACAGCCCAGGAATTTACATAAACTGGAGGCTTTTTGTCAAGAAGAGTGGACAGCTTTACCATGTGAGAAAATAAAGGATCTCATCCACAACTACCACAAAAGACTTCAAGCTGTCATTGATGTTAGAGGGGGCAATACACGGTTTTAAGAAATGGGGTATGTGAACTTGTGATCAGGGTCATTTGGATGTTTTTGGTTGTTAAAAAGAGAAAACACAGTAGTTTGACAATAAATGGCTTCACCCAACCACTAACCATGAGTGAAGAAAAAGTGTTATCATTCATATTCTCTGTAAAAAGGTAAAGAAAGCAAAAATTCTGCCGGGGTATGTAAACTTTTGAGCACAACTGTATACCTAAGTTCCTGTAATGCATGCACATGAGGACAGAGACATAGCAAATCAGAAAAACTATACTACATTTCTAATTAGCAATTATTATTATTACACTTACTACATATTGGGATAGCATCTTGGAGATGGGAATACCCCTTTAAGTGAGGCCAAAACATTGCAAAGAAGAACAGCTGTAGATCTGTATATTATAGACATGGGCAAGCACCTGCAATAAGAAGACTGACCTAGAAGAAATAAAGTCATTGCAGGAAGTAAAACAGATGTCAGGTTATTGTTAGTGAGCAAGAACAAAGAAAGGAACCTGAAAAGTACGGTGTACAATGTAAATTAACAGGATGCAGGGCTTGATGACTGTACAAACTACATAAATATAAAAAACTTAGAGAAATATGGATTGTATTATGTGGACTGTCCGGAATTAGAAAAAAGGATCTCCTATTGTCCTTGGCAATGTCTGGTTTAGTTCCTCTATGGTCATGTTTATAATGCAAGAATAATGCAAATTAAAATGGACACTGGATAAGTAACTAAGAAGGCACTCACTGGGAAATATGGAAAGCCTCTTCAGTTTCCCACAGAAAACAATGTAATTTCAGCTCTCATTTTTCAGTGTCCCTCTGGAAAATATCACCTATTAGAAAATGGTTCTCTTGTTTTAGTACTCTGCTCCCCTGCCTCCCAGCTTCCTGTTTTCCGGGGAAAGTGTTCTGCTCAACAATTTGGACAAGCAGCATTGCATTGTTGTGCTCAGGGTCGGATTGGCCCACCGGAGAACCAGAGGATTCTCTGGTGGACCCAGGCACTGACACCTGCTGGCATACAGGCCGGCAGCCGCCCAAGGCCCCCCGCTGCTCCAGGGGCTCCCAGCCAGTGGGGTGTCGCTATTAGCAGGACACCACACAGCTGCTATGGGGCCCGTGAGTCAGGGAGGCCCGACCGATGCCAGTGGAGCAGCAGAGGGTGACAGGAGGCAGAAGCTAGCTGCTGTGGCTAAAGCCTGTCCCCACTGCTAAAGAGAAATGGATATTCACTCTTCCCCATGGGCGTGGAGAGGAGTGAATATTCATTTCACTTTAATAGTGGGCAGTTATAGCCACAGGCTGCGGCTAACACTGCCTGCTACCAGGGCCGGCAGACCAGGGCTCCCGCTCCCCCCAGGGCCCCCAGCCCACGCAGCCGCAATGGGGCCCGTAAATCAGGGGGTCCGGTGCCAGTGCCGCCCCCAAATGCGTGCTGCATTTAACTTTATCGGCAGATATCAAAGCAATAATGGAGGAGAGAGCGTCAGATGACGCTTCCTCTTCCATCATTCCCCTCTGCCTCTGACACTGAAGGTGCACGATGACATCACTTCATCGCATACCCGCTGTGTGTTTTGTCAGACGGCAATGCAGCTGCTGATACCAGAGCAAAGCCGGAATCAGTATGGGAGCGAGGAGAAGAGGTGAGAATTTTGTTTGTTTATATATACACTGCTCAAAAAAATAAAGCGAACACTTAAACAACAGACTATAACTCCAAGTAAATCAAACTTCTGTGAAATCAAACTGTCCACTTAGGAAGCAACACTGTTTGACAATCAGTTTCACATGCTGTTGTGCAAATGGAATATACAACAGATAGAAATTAGTGTCAATTTCCATCTGTTGTATATTCCATATATATATTATTAAGATACACTCAAGAAAGGAGTGGTTCTGCAGGGCTCTGTTTGCCTCATATTTATGGTCTGTGATGATGCCATAGAGATGGGTGTATCCACCCCCCCATCATACGGAAAATTGTAGAGTACCATCGTAAATGCTAAATTTGTTAGCATGAGACAGACTCTACAACCCACACAAGTGGCTCAGGTAGTGCTGCTCATCCAGGATGGCACATCAGTGCAAGCTGTGGCAGGAAGGTTTGCTGTGTCTGTCAGCGTAGTGTCCAGAGGCTGGAGGCGCTACCAGGAGAAAGGCAAGTACACTAGGAGATGTGTAGGAGGGCAACAACCCAGCAGCAGGACCGCTACCTCAGTCTCTGTGCAAGGAGGAACAGGAGGACCAAAAATGACCTGCAATGAATGAATGCAAAATGACCTCCAGCAGGCCACAAATGTGCATGTGTTTGCACAAACAGTTAGAAACCGACTCCATGAGGATGGTCTGAGTGCCCGACGTCCACAGATGGGGGTTGTGCTCACAGCCCAACAACATCTAGGACGCTTGGCATTTGCTACAGAACACAAGGATTGGCAAATTCACCACTGGCATCCTGTGCTCTTCACAGATGAAAGCAGGTTCACACTGAGCACATGTGACAGACGTGACAGAGTATGGAGACGCCAGGGACAGCGATCTGCCTGCAACATCCTTACAGCATGACCAGTTTGGCAGTGGGTCAGTAATGGTGTGGGGTGGCATTTCTTTGGAGGGCCGCACAGCCCTCCATGTGCTCACCAGAGGTAGCCAGACTGCCATTAGGTACCGAGATGAGATCCTCAGACCCCTTGTGAGACCATATGCTGGTGCGGTTAGCCCTGGGTTCCTCCTAATGCAGGACAATACCAGACTTCATGTGGCTGGAGTGTGTCAGCAGTTTCTGCAAGATGAAGGCGTTGAAGCTATGGACTGGCTCACCCATTCACCAGACCTGAATCCAATTGAATACATCTGGGACATCACGTCTCACACCATCCATCAACATCATGTTGAACCACAGACTGTCCAGGAGTTGGCGGATGCTTTAGTCCAGGTCTGGGAGGAGATCCCTCAGTAGACCATCCGCCACCTCATCTGGAGCATGCATGTTGTAGGGAGATCATACAGGCATGTAGAGACCATACACACTACTGAGCATCATTTCCTTGTCTTGAGGCATTTCCACTGAAGTTGGATCAGCCTGTAACTTCATTTTCCACTTTGATTTTGAGCATCATTCCAACTCCAGACCTCCGTGGGATATTAGTTGTGATTTACGTTGATCATTTTTAGGTTTTACTGTTTTCAACACATTCCACAATGTAATGAATAAAGCTTTACAACTGGAATATTTCATTCAGTGATATCTAGGATGTGGGATTTTAGTGATCCCTTTATTTTTTTGAGCAGTGTATATAAATATATATGTTTTGAAGATTATTTAAAACATTAAACTATGTGTACAGTTGTATTTTACAATGTGATTTTAACCTGAGCTTTTACATACAGACAACTGCTGTATGTAAAACCTCATGTTAAAATCAGATTGCATAATCATGTCATATGGCTGTTCCGTGGAAAAATTGCACGGAAATCGCATTACACTCGCATGACACTCGTCCGTTATTTCGGTTCGGAAATCGTACCTTTTTTTTTCTCGCAAATGTGTATGAGCCCTCAGGCTGAGACCCAAGCCATGTCCTAGTATATTAAAGAGAATTTTGCTAGGGGATTTATCCAGAAGTCTTCATCGATAGCTGGAGCAGGATTTTTTGTGAATAAATCAGAACACACTGCGGGGTGGGATCTCGGGCCTCGGGTACATGCAGGCGCGAGAACAATTCCATCAGGTGATGTAAGTCGAAGGGCAGCGCAAATGGCGCATGCCCGAAAAAAAAAAGCACAGCACAGGCGCCGGGTACATTACTGAAGACAGAGGAGGTGGCGCCCGGAGGGGCTAACTGATGGCTCGGAGGCGGTTGTGTCCGGGGGAAAAGACGTGCCCCCCGGACAGACTAAAGGTATGGCACGAAAATTATAAAAAGTAATATTGGTGCATTGGAAGGGAGCACAAAAAGAAGAGCCACCTTCACAGAATGTAGCATTAGTGCTGCACAAGGTGGCTCTTTTAGTTAAAAACGCCAGAGGGGGTGACAGGTTCCCTTTAAAGAAGAGGGGGTCTACAGGGAGGTAGTGCAGTGTCGGCGTACCTGCATGCTTCTCCCCCTTCAGGGCCGCTGACTCACCGCTGCGGCCTCCTTCCTGTACTTCCTCCTCCTCCTGATGATGCCCAGGTTGTGCGCATAGTGCGCAGATCTCCGGGCACTGTGGTTAGGGCGCCAATTGTGTCGTCCTAAAGTGGGAGACACTTTTTATTTAGGTCCCCAGTACCTGCCAATCAGTTTACCTGTCCTGTACATGTCTGCCCGTCCTTGCCTTGTCTCCCTGTATTTCAGATGTACTTGCCAGCACCTGCCTGCCAATATATCAGCCGTGCCCACCTATCTGTATACCAGCATGCACCTGCCAGTGCCTATCTGTATACCAGCTTACCAGCCTGCACCTGCCATTGTCTATCTGTATACGAGCCTGCACCTGTCATACCCATCTTTATATCAGCCTGCACCTAGCAGTGCCTACCTGTATACCATCTGTACCAACCTGCACCTGCCAGTGCCTATCTGTATACCAGTCATACCAAACCACACCTGTCAGTGCCTATCTGTATATACCAGCTGTACTCGCCAACATCTGTGGTTCCGTTGTTCGTGCTTGCCTGTATCAGCTGTATTCACCTACTGGGTCATTCCAGTTACCTGTCCATTGGGGGTCAGCAGCCGTGTGTCCGAGGTCTGTCCTGGTATAGCACCTGGTGTCCATCGCGAGCCAAGTCTAAAGGCCCCGTCACACTTAGCGACGCTAAAGCGATCCCAACAACGATACGACCTGTCAGGGATCGTTGCTGCGTCGCTATGTGGTCGCTGGTGAGATGTCAAACAGTGAGATCTTCCCAACGACGCAGCAGCGATGCGGCGACCTGTAGCGACCTGTACAACGATGTCGTTGGTCATTGTGACCCTGTCACATGGCAGCTATTATGACGATTCAGACCTCGATGAGGGACGTCCTGTGTGACGTTGTAGTCACACAGGCGTGCATTTGCGTTGCCTTTTCCGCGCCCATTCAGTTCCGATTGGTGGTCGCTACTGCGTTCTGATTGGTGGCGGCCTTGCCTTATGAGGCGACACAATAGCCCTTCCGTCCTTTGTTCCTGACCGCGTGGTGGTTTGCAGATCGTTGTAGAGTTCTCCGGCCTGCGACTCCTCTTCGATTTATCTATTCTTCAACGGTTCTTCTGACACCTAGGATGGAAGCGCTACTATGTCGCCTTCTGTTGAAGGCATGACCGCCAATCAGAACGCAGTAGCGACCACCAATCAGAGCGGAGGGGTGCGGAAAAGGCAACGCAAATGCACGACTATGTGTCGGTGTCTGAGTCGTCAACGAGGTCGTTGGTAAGGTGTCAAACACAGCGATGTGTGCTACCCAGCGGGACCTCAACGATCAAAAAAAAAGGTCCAGGCCATTCCGACACGACCAGCGATCTCACAGCAGGGGCCTGGTCGCTGCTACGTGTCAAACATAGCGAGATCGCTACTGAGGTCGCTGTTGCGTCACAAAACTTGTGACTCAGCAGCGATCTCGCTAGCGACCTCGCTTAGTGTGAAGGTAACTTAACCCCACCCTCAGGGGTTCTAGTGAAGAGTCAGGTGTTCACCTAGTCACGCCCCTTCAGGCTCTCCTTAGGCCCCTTCACTGCAGCCAATCATTGGGCTCATTGGCTATACCAAGGTAAATGGCATGAAACCCAGTGATTGGCTGAAGCAGTCGCATGTTATAGATGTGTTTTACCTCTGCAGCCAAGTTAGCAAAGACTGGTGGGGAGCAGTGGAGAACACACCCTGGAGCGACAAGGGCAACGGTAGGTAAGTAACAGAATAAGGCTACTTTCACACATCTGTTTTTTTTCCTATAGACTTATTAGCGCCAGATTGCGCCGGATGGCCTTCCGTTTTATCCATTTTTCGCAGTATCCGCAAAAATTATTTATCCATTGGATTTGGATTTTGGACAAAACGGACAGATGAACTTTTTTTGTGTCCGGCGAAAAACCGGACAGCGCCTGATCTGGCGCTGTCTGGCTTTTCCTATAATGGAAGCCTATGTCAGATTCCGTTTTTTAAACTGCACATGCCCAGAAATTGTATTTTTCCATTCTGGTGTCTCTCTCTCTCTCCTTTTCCCCCGGAACAAGAAGTCCAAACTCTATCCCCGGGTTAAGGGGAAAAAACGGATCCGTTGCATCAGTTTTTCACAATTTGCAAAGAATCCGTTTTTTTTCAAAAATTTGCTGGATCCTGCCTGACGGCATAAAACTGATGTGTGAAAGTTAGCCTTTGAAATATTTTACTGTGAAACTGGACAACCCCTTTAACCAAAGCACTAAGCCCACAAGCGAATTACAAACCACTAAGCGTAAAAAAGAAAAGTCTGTGTGAGTCTTAACAAGATTATGATAAAAACACGGTGACTTCTATCAAAACAAGACCAAGCAAATGCTTGTGACAGATTTGAGGTGACGTAAGAGTGGCAGCTGTCTGTGGTCACAGATGCATACACACGTGTAGGCAGAAATACAAGTTCCTGGGTGTGTATTAGTGCATGGCATGGTATGTGCCCCCCTTTATATTTTATTTCCCAGAAGTATGAGTAGATTCTAGAAATTCATTTGGCCTTATATTTTACCTAAAGACAATGATGTTATTCTCTACCTTGCAGAAACTAGAACAGTGCTCCATACACACTGTGTGCACAGAGTTGCCAACATTTTATACAATCCAGGGACACTTTTGAGCCAATGCATTTAGAGCTACCAAGGACTAGTGTTCTTCCATGGAGTGTGTAATTCAGCAAACAACATACATACAACATATCATTAGGATGTGCAACTATAGAATGTCACAAAAAGAAAGGTGTCATCATTAAAAATCCAATGGGATAATAAAAATTCAGTTATATAAAAAAAAGTCCAATGGGATATACAGTATGAGCAATTAACATATTATCTTATATGCCTTTTATATCTAGTGTGTATACACATATTACAAAAATATGCAAATGTAAAACTGAAGGGAGGAGTCGGCTAAAGGGAAATGTGTGCAGGCTGCTGGAAGTCAGCTGAGGAGATACTAACAAGCCACTGTGCTTTGGCCAGGATATTTAGATACATTGTTAGGGCATAAAACTGAGCAAAAAAACCATAAGGTTATGTTCACACGTTGCGTTTTTGCTGCTTTTTTTTTTCTGCAGGCAAAACCTGCTCTCTTGGCATTAAAGAAGCTGCTTACAAAAGGCGGGTTTTGCTGTGTATTTGGTGCGTTTTTACTGCTTTTTTCAGGATCCCAAAGTTCAGCTTTGATTCCACCACAGAAGCATGAACACAGGTCACCAAGGCGAGACATATCTGAAACCATAAAGCCATTTTTGGAAAAAGGGTAATTTGATCAAATAATTTAGTAGAAAACATTTTTATGTGTGACTATACAATTACAATTGTAATAGTGGGGGAGGTGAATTGGTCAGGAAGTTTACCTAAGGCCAGTCTCACACGTCCAGATAATTCCAGTACCGGAAAAATCGGTACCGGAATTATCCGTGTCCGTGTGCTTACCTTGAACATCAGTGTGGCACACGTGCGGCAGCCGTGTGCCGCCCGTGTGCCGACTGGGTACCACACGGAGCGTGCAGGAGACAGCGCTAGAGATAAGCGCTGTCCCCTGCATCTGGTGCTGAAGCCACCATTCATATCTTCTCTCCAGCAGCGTTCGCTGGAGAGAAGATATGAAAAATCCTTTTTTTTTCTTTTTCCGTGTTTAACCCCTTTCTGACCTCGGACGGGATAGTACGTCCGAGGTCAGATCCCCTGCTTTGATGCAGGGCTCCGCGGTGAGCCCGCATCAAAGCCGGGACATGTCAGCTGTTTTGAACAGCTGACATGTGCCCGTAATAGGCGCGGGCAGAATCGCGATCTGCCCGCACCTATTAACTAGTTAAATGCCGCTGTCAAACGCAGACAGCGGCATTTAACTACCGCTCCCGGCCGGGCGGCCGGAAATGACGTCATCGCCGACCCCCGTCACATGATCGGGGGTCGGCGATGCGTCAGGATGGTAACCATAGAGGTCCTAGAGACCTCTATGGTTACTGATCACCGGTGGCTGTGAGCGCCACCCTGTGGTCGGCGCTCACAGCACACCTGCAATTCTGCAGCAGAGGTGATCGTGCTGTGCCTGCTTCTAGCCTCCCATGGAGGCTATTGAAGCATGGCAAAAGTAAAAAAAAAAAAGTTAAAAAAAATGTGAAAAAAATAAAAAAATATAAAAGTTTAAATCACCCCCCTTTCGCCCCAATCAAAATAAATCAATAAAAAAAATCAAATCTACACATATTTGGTATCGCCGCGCTCAGAATCACCCGATCTATCAACTAAAAAAAAGCATTAACCTGATCGCTAAACGGCATAGCAAGAAAAAAATTCGAAACGCCAGAATTACGTTTTTTAGGTCGCCGCAACATTGCATTAAAATGCAATAACGGGCGATCAAAAGAACGTATCTGCACCAAAATGCTATCATTAAAAACGTCATCTCGGCACGCAAAAAATAAGCCCTCAACCGACCCCAGATCACGAAAAATGGAGACGCTACAAGTATCGGAAAATGGCGCAATTTTTTTTTTTTTAGCAAAGTTTGGAATTTTTTTTCACCACTTAGATAAAAAATAACCTAGTCATGTTAGGTGTCTATGAACTCGTACTGACCTGGAGAATAATAATGTCAGGTCAGTTTTAGCATTTAGTGAACCTAGCAAAAAAGCCAAACAAAAAACCAGTGTGGGATTGCACTTTTTTTGCAATTTCACCGCACTTGGTATTTTTTCCCATTTTCTAGTACACAACATGCTAAACCAATGATGTCATTCAAAAGTACAACTCGTCCCGCAAAAAATAAGCCCTCACATGGCCAAATTGACGGAAAAATAAAAAAAGTTATGGCTCTGGGAAGGAGGGGAGTGAAAAACGAACACGGAAAAACGAAAAATCCCAAGGTCATGAAAGGGTTAAAATAAAGATCCCTGTCCCCTCCCACCCCCTGTGCGCCCGCCCGCTGTTACTAAAATACTCACCCGGCTCCCTCGAAGCGTCCTCTCCGCGCCGCACCTTCTCCAGTATGAGCGGTCACGTGGTGCCGTCCATTACAGTCATGAATACCCCTATGGGAGGTGGAGCCACATATTCATGACTGTAATCAGCGGCACCACGTGACCGCTCATACAGGAGAAGCTGGCGCTGAGAGGAAGCTGCGAGGGAGCCGGGTGAGTATTTTATTAACAGCAGGCGGGCGCACAGGGGGTGGGAGGGGGGAGGGGACAGGGATCTTTATTTTAAACACGAAAAAAAAGAAAAGGATTTTTCATATCTTCTCTCCAGCGAACGCTGCTGGAGAGAAGATATGAATGGCGGCTTCAGCACCACGCTGGGGGGACAGCGCTTACTGTAGCGCTGTCTCCTGCACGGCACACGGACTGCACATGGACAGCGTCCGTGTGCGGTACGTTTTTTATATACTATACAAAAAAAGGGTTGCACTCTGTCGTGCCAAAACACGTCAAATATGAAATACATGAAATATGAATAGCAAAATTTCTTTTTGAACATTAGGAAAACATTTTTTTGAGACGCTTAGCACAGAATTTGGCCAAATAGTGTGAGCCCATCAACCATCGTAAAGGTGGTCTCATTAAAACTGATGGGTACCGGACCTCCCTGTCCAAATGTGAACACTTACCGAAGGCTATTGTCTGCATGCTTGGGTGAATATGGACACCTCTCTCAGCAAACCCTACATATGGGTTGGCCGGAACCAAGTGTGAATAGATGTACGGTAATTAAAAACCAGATGGTGAAGGGCGGAGTGCTCAGTCAATAAGCTAACATGAAAATGACAGAAAAAAGACTGGCACATCCAAACTAGTGTGAATAGGTGCATACCAGGAGCAGCTACCTCCATATATAATATACAAAAAAAGGTTGCACTCTATCGTGCCAAAACACGTCAAATATGAAATATGAATAGCAAAATTGCTTTTTGAACATTAGGAAAAAATTTTTTTGAGACGCTTAGCACAGAATTTGGCCAAATAGTGTGAGCCCATCAACCATCGTCAAGGTGGTCTCATTAAAACTGATGGGTACCTGACCTCCCTGTCTAGATATGAACACTTACCGAAGGCTAATGTCTGCATGCTTGGGTGAATATGGACACCTCTCTCAGCAAAGCCTACATATGGGTTGGCCGGAACCAAGTGTGAATAGATGTAATTAATTTAATGAGACAACCTTGACGATGGTTAATGGGCTCACACTATTTGGCCAAATTCTGTGCTAAGTGTCTCAAAATTATTTTTTCCTAATGTGCAAAAAGTACTGTAGCCACTGACGTTTGAAACCGGCCTAAAAGTACCTTCACACTAAGCGACTAAGCGACGCTGCAGCAATACCGACAACGATGTCGATCGCTGCAGCGTCGCTGTTTGGTCGCTGGAGAGCTGTCACACAGACAGCTCTCCAGCGACCAACGATGCCGGTAACCAGGGTAAACATTGGGTTACTAAGCGCAGGGCCGCGCTTAGTAACCCGATGTTTACCATGGTTACCATCGTAAAAGTAAAAAAAAAAAAACACTACATACTTACCTTCAGCTGTCTGTCACCGGCGCTCTGCTTTCCTGCACTGACTGTGAGCACAGCAGCCGGAAAGCAGAGCGGTGACGTCACCGCTGTGCTTTCCGGCTGGCCGACGCTGACACAGGATGCAGGAGGAGTGCAGAGAAGCACAGCGCCGGGGACAGACAGCAGAAGGTAAGTATGTAGTGTTTGTTTTTTTTACTTTTACGATGGTAACCATGGTAAACATCGGGTTACTAAGCACGGCCCTGCGCTTAGTAACCCGATGTTTACCCTGGTTACCAGTGAAGACATCGCTGAATCGGCGTCACACACGCCGATTCAGCGATGTCTGCAGGGAGTCCAGCGACGAAATAAAGTTCTGGACTTTCTGCTCCAACCAACGACATCACAGCAGGATCCTGATCGCTGCTGCGTGTCAAACACAACGATATCGCTAGCCAGGACGCTGCAACGTCACGGATCGCTAGCGAAATCGTTGTGAAGTTGTTTAGTGCGAAGGTACCCTAAAGGTACTGTCACACTAGACGATATCGCTAGCGATCCGTGACGTTGCAGCGTCCTCGCTAGCGATATCGTCCAGTGTGACAGGCAGCAGCGATCAGGCCCCTGCTGGGAGATCGCTGGTCGGGGAAGAAAGTCCAGAACTTTATTTCGTCGCTGGACTCCCCGTAGACATCGCTGAATCGGCGTGTGTGACACCGATTCAGCGATGTCTTTGCTGGTAACCAGGGTAAACATCGGGTAACTAAGCGCAGGGCCGCGCTTAGTAACCCGATGTTTACCCTGGTTACCATCCTAAAAGTAAAAAAACAAACACTACATACTTACCTACAGCCGTCTGTCCTCCAGCGCTGTGCTCTGCACTCCTCCTGCTCTGGCTGTGAGCGTCGGTCAGCCGGAAAGCAGAGCGGTGACGTCACCGCTCTGCTTTCTGGCTGCCCGGCGCTCACAGCCAGACCAGAGAAGCAGAGCGCCGAGGACAGACAGCAGAAGGTAAGTATGTAGCGTTTGTTTTTTTACTTTTTAGGATGGTAACCAGGGTAAACATCGGGTTACTAAGCGCGGCCCTGCACTTAGTTACCCGATGTTTACCCTGGTTACCAGGGACCTCGGGATCGTTGGTCGCTGGAGAGCTGTCTGTGTGACAGCTCTCCAGCGACCAAACAGCGACGCTGCAGCGATCCGGATCGTTGTCGGTATCGCTGCAGCGTCGCTATGTGTGACGGTACCTTAAGGACATTGGCAGAGCATTGAGTTTGTAGGACACTGTTTACTTACACACTTTGGTGCCATTGAGTTGATCACATTGTTCAACCTCACACCTTGGTCCACCAATGTTTACTTTTCACATATTACTAATTTAATTAAACTGTACTAATCCCATCTGCCTTTGTCAGGTGAGGAGACAAAGATATTATGGTTAAAAATTCGGAGAAATCACAAAAATAAATGTGTTCCACATCCTGCTGCACATGCTTTTTTCCCCCTAAAAACGCAATAAAACCTGATACCTGTGTATTTACTGCATTTTTGCACTTGCACTTAAAAAATGCAAGTTTTCCAAATCAGTCAGGAAAACCCCCAATGTGTGTGCATGAGTTTTCTGAAATCTCATAGACTTTGCTGGTACTGTAAAATGCAGCTTCAAATTTGCATAAAAAACACCACAAAAACACAACGTGTGATCATAGCTTTACAGATATTTATGTCGCAAGGCTGTGATCTACTACAGGTTTACATGTGCATTGTGGAACTGAAGGGAACCTGTCATGTTGGATAATACTATTAACCTGCAGATCTATGGTTAATCTGCAGATTAACAGCGTTATGAAGGTCCACGGACCCCGTACTGAAGGTGAGGCACCCAGGAGAACATTAACGATATTCCTTCGGGAGCTGCCAACTTTCAGTCATGCAGGTGTGCTGAGTAGCTGCAGTCATCGCTCACTATACTGAGAGTGGAGGCTATAAGCACGCAGAGTTTTTGGACTGACAAATGGCTCAGCACTGATGCATTGCTGAACTGGCTGTCAGTCAAAGGGCCATGCATGTTTACTGCCGCCACTCTGCAGCAGAGGAGATGGAGAAATTACTTTCTCCGTCTCCTTCGCAGCTGTTCTTCAATTCTCAGATGTGAGAGGACCGGAGCACAGAGCACTGACACTCGGCTCCTGCTTGCAGCAGAGCTGGAGCTCAGTGTCATTAGCAAATCTCATCCTATGCTCTCGCTTGAGAGAATCATCGGATGCCATATGCTAATGGGATCCCGGCCTAACTACGAATCTGCAGATTAAAGTGGTTTTCCACTATTGGGGCATCATATTTTCAATTGCTATATTTTCCTGTATTAAATAAAAAGGTCTGTTCTGATCTCTGGTGCCGGCGCCATTCCAGCAATGTCAGTTCTCCCGTGATGTTATGTCCAGAAATATAATATTCCCTACTCAACATGTATGTGTATGATCATTTTAAAAGGGACAGACATGACTTTTTATTGACATGTCCAAAGGAAAGGGACAATAGGGAAAAGGGAAATAAACAAAGACAAAAGGGTATAGGCCTTCCAATCTTTACGCTGTATCATAGAGCCTCAGCCCTGCCTGTCTTGCAGATCTTCTTCACAAATTCTCCTTGAAACCGTGGTTGAATCTGGAATCTTGACTGAATTTAAGGCCCCTTAGAGCATCCCTCTGGAAAACAGGCTCAACTCAATATCAAGGGAATAACCTATCCCCTTTAAACATCCAACTTTGAATGACAGAAAAGACGGAGACGATAAGCCCTCACCTCTATTTTGTGTGTCGATACAAATAGTGCCACTAGTGAAAGCCTTTCAGTGTTCCCTAGTAAGGTGCCGCTATTTTTGTCCCCCTCCCTCCGAGTTATGTTGCCCCCTGCACAGTGCATTCCCTTGCACACAGTCCACACCTTACATTGCACGTCACAGTGTCCTTCATGCATGATGCCCCCTCACACATAAGGCATTTTCTGGTAACTTCCCAAAACGAAGATGTAAAGTGTGAAATCTGTATTATCATCTGCAGCATAAATTGTCATGCTGTAGATTTCAGATTCATAGAGATGATCCATTTATGCTGCAGATTTTCTTTTTTTTCTCACCACTGGAGTGTAGAGAGCCATCATACTGTGTGGAGGAGACTGTGGGGGCCATCATACTGTGGTCTGGTCATTGTGGGGGCATCATACTGTGTGTCTGGAAGAATTCACTGTGGCGGTATCATACGGTGCTTGGGGGGCACTTTTATTGGTATACTGTGTGACGGCCATCAAATGGGGTAGCTTAGTGCGTGGGAACACTTTGTAAGGGCTGCAAAGATGTGAGATATGCCCTTCTGTGGCCCCGTCAAATATATAATTTATTTTTGGGGATGGGGGTGAGGACCCAATTAGGACTTCTGTTATGGGCTCCATGATTTCTATGTACACATCTGCCATACCCTCACAGATTTTTTGCTGAATCTTTCTGTTTAAAAAAAAAAAACAAAAAAAAAAAAACATCAATTTAATGCATTCTTTAATGGTGTTCTTTTTTTTCAATCAGGTACATGTTTTTTTAAAAACATTTTTTCCTTTAGAAAGAATTCCTGTCATTGTATTCAGCTACATCGGCTTCCTGAGGAGGACACCGTTGCGATGCTGGCTTCTACTGGGCACTTTCCAATGCTCTTATACCAAAGGTCTTGTAAGTGCTGCACTCCTCTACTCGGAAATTGGCTACCTGTATAGATTGCAGTGGTGGTTATTAACCCTGACAAGAGTAGTAAACAAAACTAAAAACTCTGTTCTTGAGGATTTTTAATAAGTGAATAGCAACTGTACTTGTTTTTGCCAGCACTTGTAATAAAGTAGTCTAGTGTTTAGTGCTAGTGATTAGCGAATGTGCTGAGATGGTGCCTGCGTCTTCATAAATCTGGAGCGTCGGGTAGGTGACGTGCAGGGGCGTAACTACCACTGTCGCAGCGGTCACCACTGCGAACGGGCCTGGCGGATCAGGGGCCCGGTGGGTCAGATGCACGCCGACACCAGCAAAAGTTATAGTCTGTTGCCGTGCAGGAGATTCCTCCCGCACGGCAACAGACAGACCTGCCCTCCAAGCAGTAGCGTAGCTACTGGGGGGCAGAGGGGGCGGTGGCCCAGGGCCCCGCGCTCTGAGGGGGTCCACCCGGAGCTACGCTACTGTGACTGTATTGGCATGCACAGAGCGCCGATACAGTTACATTCTGTGGCAGAGCAGGGAGACAAGATCTCCCTGCTCTGCCGCCCGGCCGCTGTGCGGCCCCTAAGGAGGAGGTGGGGGGCCCTGTGCCAGCAGTGGACCCCCGCCTGTCATCGCAGTGTCAGCTTGATGAGAGAGGGAGAGTTACGCTCCTTCTCCCATCATCCCCCTGTCAGCGTTTGATGTCACCGACGCCAACACTGACAGGGGGTAGCGATGACATCAGTACCCGACGCCCCATGTCAGGAGATAAGCAGGCGCTCAGAGCACTGCGGGAACAAGGAGGAAGAAAGGGGAGTATTGTTTTTTTTTTATCGGGTGCATTATACTATACAGGCTGCCTCATGGGGGTGCATTATATTGTACTGGCTGCCTAATGGGGGTGCATTATATTGTACAGGCTGCCTCATGGGGGTGCATTATATTGTACAGGCTGCCTCATGGGGGTGCATTATATTGTACAGGCTGCCTCATGGGGGTGCATTATATTGTACAGGCTGCCTCATGGGGGTGCATTATATTGTACAGGCTGCCTCATGGGGGTGCATTATATTGTACTGGCTGCCTAATGGGGGTGCATTATATTGTACTGGCTGCCTAATGGGGTGCATTACACTGTACTGGCTACCTAATGGGGCTGCATTATACTATACAAGTTGCCTAATGGGGGTGCATTATACTATACAGGTTGCCTCATGTGGGTGTATTATATTGTACTGGCTGCCTAATGGGGGTGCATTATACTATACAAGTTGCCTAATGGGGTGCATTATACTATACAGGCTGCCTAAAGGGGGTGCATTATATTGTACAGGCTGCCTAATGGGGGTGCATTATATTGTACTGGCTGCCTAATGGGGGTGCATTATATTGTACTGGCTGCCTAATGGAGCTGCATTATACTATACAGGCTGCCTAATGGTGTGCATTATACTATACAGGCTGCCTAAAGGGGGTGCATTATATTGTACAGGCTGCCTAATGGGGGTGCATTATATTGTACTGGCTGCCTAATGGGGGTGCATTATATTGTACTGGCTGCCTAATGGAGCTGCATTATACTATACAAGTTGCCTAATGGTGTGCATTATACTATACAGGCTGCCTAAAGGGGGTGCATTATATTGTACAGGCTGCCTAATGGGGGTGCATAATATTGTACTGGCTGCCTAATGGGGGTGCATTATACTATACAAGTTGCCTAATGGGGTGCATTATACTATACAGGCTGCCTAATGGGGGTGCATTATACTATACAGGCTGCCTAAAGGGGGTGCATTATATTGTACAGGCTGCCTAATGGGGGTGCATTATACTGTACTGGCTGCCTAATGGGGTTGCATTATACTATGCAGGCTGCATATGGGGGTGCAATATACTATACAAGTTGCCTAATGGGGGTGCATTATACTATACAAGTTGCCTAATGGGGTGCATTATACTATACAGGCTGCCTAATGGGGGTGCATTATATTGTACAGGCTGCCTAATGGGGGTGCATTATACTATGCAGGCTGCCTAATGGGGGTGCATTATATTGTACTGGCAGCCTAATGGGGGTGCATTATATTGTACTGGCTGCCTAATGGGGCTGCATTATATTATACTGGCTGCCTAATGTGGGGTGCGGGTGCATTATACTGTACTGGCTGCCTAATGGGGGTGCATTATATTGTACTAGCTGCCTAATTGGGGTGCAATATACTATACAGACTGCCTAATGGGGGTGCATTATATTGTACTGGCTGCCTAATGGGGCTGAATTATACTATACAAGTTGCCTAATGGGGTGCATTATACTATACAGGCTGCCTAATGGGGGTGCATTATATTGTACAGGCTGCCTAATGGGGGTGCATTATACTGTACTGGCTGCCTAATGGGGTTGCATTATACTATGCAGGCTGCCTAATGGGGGTGCATTATAATGTACTGGCTGCCTAATGGGGGTGCATTATACTATACAGACTGCCTAATGGGGGTGCATTATACTATACAGGCTGCCTAATGGGGGTGCATTATACTGTACTGGCTGCCTAATGGGGGTGCATTATACTATACAGACTGCCTAATGGGGGTGCATTATACTATACAAGTTGCCTAATGGGGGTGCATTATACTATACAGGCTGCCTAATGGGGGTGCATTATACTATACAGGCTGCATATGGGGGTGCAATATACTATACAAGTTGCCTAATGGGGGTGCATTATACTATACAAGTTGCCTAATGGGGTGCATTATACTATACAGCAGGGGTCCCCAACTCCAGGCCTCGAGGGCCGCCAACAGTGCAGGTTTTCAGGATTTCTTTAGTATTGCATCGGTGGTAATGTGATCATCTGCACAGGTGATGATTCCAACCTCTGTGCAATACTAAGGAAATCCTGAAAACCTGCACTGTTGGCGGCCCTTGAGGCCTGGAGTTGGGGACCACTGCTATACAGGCTGCCTAATGGTGGTGCAATATATTGTACAGGCTGCCTAATGGGGGTGCATTATACTATGCAGGCTGCCTAATGGGGGTGCATTATATTGTACTGGCAGCCTAATGGGGGTGCATTATATTGTACTGGCTGCCTAATGGAGCTACATTATACTATACAAGTTGCCTAATGGGGTGCATTATACTATACAGGCTGCCTAATGGGGGTGCATTATATTGTACTGGCTGCCTAATGGGGCTGCATTATATTATACTGGCTGCCTAATGTGGGGTGCGGGTGCATTATACTGTACTGGCTGCCTAATGGGGGTGCATTATATTGTACTAGCTGCCTAATTGGGGTGCAATATACTATACAGACTGCCTAATGGGGGTGCATTATATTGTACTGGCTGCCTAATGGGGCTGCATTATACTATACAAGATGCCTAATGGGGTGCATTATACTATACAAGCTGCCTAATGGGGGTGCATTATATTGTACAGGCTGCCTAATGGGGGTGCATTATACTGTACTGGCTGCCTAATGGGGTTGCATTATACTATGCAGGCTGCCTAATGGGGGTGCATTATACTGTACTGGCTGCCTAATGGGGGTGCATTATACTGTACTGGCTGCCTAATGGGGGTGCATTATACTATACAGACTGCCTAATGGGGGTGCATTATACTATACAGGCTGCCTAATGGGGGTGCATTATACTGTACTGGCTGCCTAATGGGGGTGCATTATACTATACAGGCTGCCTAATGGGGGTGCATTATACTGTACTGGCTGCCTAATGGGGGTGCATTATACTATACAGACTGCCTAATGGGGGTGCATTATACTATACAGGCTGCCTAATGGGGGTGCATTATACTATACAGGCTGCCTAATGGGGGTGCATTATACTATACAGGCTGCCTAATGGGGGTGCATTATACTGTACTGGCTGCCTAATGGGGGTGCATTATACTATACAGGCTGCCTAATGGGGGTGCATTATACTGTACTGGCTGCCTAATGGGGCTGCATTATATTATACTGGCTGCCTAATGTGGGGTGCGGGTGCATTATACTGTACTGGCTGCCTAATGGGGGTGCATTATATTGTACTAGCTGCCTAATTGGGGTGCAATATACTATACAGACTGCCTAATGGGGGTGCATTATATTGTACTGGCTGCCTAATGGGGCTGAATTATACTATACAAGTTGCCTAATGGGGTGCATTATACTATACAGGCTGCCTAATGGGGGTGCATTATATTGTACAGGCTGCCTAATGGGGGTGCATTATACTGTACTGGCTGCCTAATGGGGTTGCATTATACTATGCAGGCTGCCTAATGGGGGTGCATTATAATGTACTGGCTGCCTAATGGGGGTGCATTATACTATACAGACTGCCTAATGGGGGTGCATTATACTATACAGGCTGCCTAATGGGGGTGCATTATACTGTACTGGCTGCCTAATGGGGGTGCATTATACTATACAGACTGCCTAATGGGGGTGCATTATACTATACAAGTTGCCTAATGGGGGTGCATTATACTATACAGGCTGCCTAATGGGGGTGCATTATACTATACAGGCTGCATATGGGGGTGCAATATACTATACAAGTTGCCTAATGGGGGTGCATTATACTATACAAGTTGCCTAATGGGGTGCATTATACTATACAGCAGGGGTCCCCAACTCCAGGCCTCGAGGGCCGCCAACAGTGCAGGTTTTCAGGATTTCTTTAGTATTGCATCGGTGGTAATGTGATCATCTGCACAGGTGATGATTCCAACCTCTGTGCAATACTAAGGAAATCCTGAAAACCTGCACTGTTGGCGGCCCTTGAGGCCTGGAGTTGGGGACCACTGCTATACAGGCTGCCTAATGGTGGTGCAATATATTGTACAGGCTGCCTAATGGGGGTGCATTATACTATGCAGGCTGCCTAATGGGGGTGCATTATATTGTACTGGCAGCCTAATGGGGGTGCATTATATTGTACTGGCTGCCTAATGGAGCTACATTATACTATACAAGTTGCCTAATGGGGTGCATTATACTATACAGGCTGCCTAATGGGGGTGCATTATATTGTACTGGCTGCCTAATGGGGCTGCATTATATTATACTGGCTGCCTAATGTGGGGTGCGGGTGCATTATACTGTACTGGCTGCCTAATGGGGGTGCATTATATTGTACTAGCTGCCTAATTGGGGTGCAATATACTATACAGACTGCCTAATGGGGGTGCATTATATTGTACTGGCTGCCTAATGGGGCTGCATTATACTATACAAGATGCCTAATGGGGTGCATTATACTATACAAGCTGCCTAATGGGGGTGCATTATATTGTACAGGCTGCCTAATGGGGGTGCATTATACTGTACTGGCTGCCTAATGGGGTTGCATTATACTATGCAGGCTGCCTAATGGGGGTGCATTATACTGTACTGGCTGCCTAATGGGGGTGCATTATACTGTACTGGCTGCCTAATGGGGGTGCATTATACTATACAGACTGCCTAATGGGGGTGCATTATACTATACAGGCTGCCTAATGGGGGTGCATTATACTGTACTGGCTGCCTAATGGGGGTGCATTATACTATACAGGCTGCCTAATGGGGGTGCATTATACTGTACTGGCTGCCTAATGGGGGTGCATTATACTATACAGACTGCCTAATGGGGGTGCATTATACTATACAGGCTGCCTAATGGGGGTGCATTATACTATACAGGCTGCCTAATGGGGGTGCATTATACTATACAGGCTGCCTAATGGGGGTGCATTATACTGTACTGGCTGCCTAATGGGGGTGCATTATACTATACAGGCTGCCTAATGGGGGTGCATTATACTGTACTGGCTGCCTAATGGGGCTGCATTATATTATACTGGCTGCCTAATGTGGGGTGCGGGTGCATTATACTGTACTGGCTGCCTAATGGGGGTGCATTATATTGTACTAGCTGCCTAATTGGGGTGCAATATACTATACAGACTGCCTAATGGGGGTGCATTATATTGTACTGGCTGCCTAATGGGGCTGAATTATACTATACAAGTTGCCTAATGGGGTGCATTATACTATACAGGCTGCCTAATGGGGGTGCATTATATTGTACAGGCTGCCTAATGGGGGTGCATTATACTGTACTGGCTGCCTAATGGGGTTGCATTATACTATGCAGGCTGCCTAATGGGGGTGCATTATAATGTACTGGCTGCCTAATGGGGGTGCATTATACTATACAGACTGCCTAATGGGGGTGCATTATACTATACAGGCTGCCTAATGGGGGTGCATTATACTGTACTGGCTGCCTAATGGGGGTGCATTATACTATACAGACTGCCTAATGGGGGTGCATTATACTATACAAGTTGCCTAATGGGGGTGCATTATACTATACAGGCTGCCTAATGGGGGTGCATTATACTATACAGGCTGCATATGGGGGTGCAATATACTATACAAGTTGCCTAATGGGGGTGCATTATACTATACAAGTTGCCTAATGGGGTGCATTATACTATACAGCAGGGGTCCCCAACTCCAGGCCTCGAGGGCCGCCAACAGTGCAGGTTTTCAGGATTTCTTTAGTATTGCATCGGTGGTAATGTGATCATCTGCACAGGTGATGATTCCAACCTCTGTGCAATACTAAGGAAATCCTGAAAACCTGCACTGTTGGCGGCCCTTGAGGCCTGGAGTTGGGGACCACTGCTATACAGGCTGCCTAATGGTGGTGCAATATATTGTACAGGCTGCCTAATGGGGGTGCATTATACTATGCAGGCTGCCTAATGGGGGTGCATTATATTGTACTGGCAGCCTAATGGGGGTGCATTATATTGTACTGGCTGCCTAATGGAGCTACATTATACTATACAAGTTGCCTAATGGGGTGCATTATACTATACAGGCTGCCTAATGGGGGTGCATTATATTGTACTGGCTGCCTAATGGGGCTGCATTATATTATACTGGCTGCCTAATGTGGGGTGCGGGTGCATTATACTGTACTGGCTGCCTAATGGGGGTGCATTATATTGTACTAGCTGCCTAATTGGGGTGCAATATACTATACAGACTGCCTAATGGGGGTGCATTATATTGTACTAGCTGCCTAATTGGGGTGCATTATACTATACAGGCTGCCTAATGGGGGTGCATTATATTGTACTGGCTGCCTAATGGGGCTGCATTATATTATACTGGCTGCCTAATGTGGGGTGCGGGTGCATTATACTGTACTGGCTGCCTAATGGGGGTGCATTATATTGTACTAGCTGCCTAATTGGGGTGCAATATACTATACAGACTGCCTAATGGGGGTGCATTATATTGTACTGGCTGCCTAATGGGGCTGCATTATACTATACAAGATGCCTAATGGGGTGCATTATACTATACAAGCTGCCTAATGGGGGTGCATTATATTGTACAGGCTGCCTAATGGGGGTGCATTATACTGTACTGGCTGCCTAATGGGGTTGCATTATACTATGCAGGCTGCCTAATGGGGGTGCATTATACTGTACTGGCTGCCTAATGGGGGTGCATTATACTGTACTGGCTGCCTAATGGGGGTGCATTATACTATACAGACTGCCTAATGGGGGTGCATTATACTATACAGGCTGCCTAATGGGGGTGCATTATACTGTACTGGCTGCCTAATGGGGGTGCATTATACTATACAGGCTGCCTAATGGGGGTGCATTATACTGTACTGGCTGCCTAATGGGGGTGCATTATACTATACAGACTGCCTAATGGGGGTGCATTATACTATACAGGCTGCCTAATGGGGGTGCATTATACTATACAGGCTGCCTAATGGGGGTGCATTATACTATACAGGCTGCCTAATGGGGGTGCATTATACTGTACTGGCTGCCTAATGGGGGTGCATTATACTATACAGGCTGCCTAATGGGGGTGCATTATACTGTACTGGCTGCCTAATGGGGGTGCATTATACTATACAGGCTGCCTAATGGGGGTGCATTATACTATACAGGCTGCCTAATGGGGGTGCATTATACTATTCAAGTTGCCTAATGGGGGTGCATTATACTATACAGGCTGCCTAATGGGGGTGCATTATACTATACAGGCTGCATATGGTGGTGCAATATACTATACAAGTTGCCTAATGGGGGTGCATTATACTATACAAGTTGCCTAATGGGGTGCATTATACTATACAGGCTGCCTAATGGGGGTGCATTATATTGTACAGGCTGCCTAATGGGGGTGCATTATACTATGCAGGCTGCCTAATGGGGGTGCATTATATTGTACTGGCTGCCTAATGGGGCTGCATTATACTATACAAGTTGCCTAATGGGGGTGCATTATACTATACAGGCTGCCTAATGGGGGTGCATTATACTATACAGGCTGCCTAATGGGGGTGCATTATATTGTACAGGCTGCCTAATGGGGGTGCATTATACTATGCAGGCTGCCTAATGGGGGTGCATTATACTATGTAGGCTGCCTAATGGGGGTGCATTATACTATACAGGCTGCCTAATGGAGGTGCATTATACTATACAGGCTGCCTAATGGGGGTGCATTATACTGTACTGGCTGCCTAATGGGGGTGCATTATACTATACAGGCTGCCTAATGGGGGTGCATTATACTATACAGGCTGCCTAATGGGGGTGCATTATATTGTACTGGCAGCCTAATGGGGGTGCATTATATTGTACTGGCTGCCTAATGGGGCTGCATTATACTATACAAGTTGCCTAATGGGGTGCATTATACTATACAGGCTGCCTAATGGGGGTGCATTATATTGTACAGGCTGCCTAATGGGGGTGCATTATACTATGCAGGCTGCCTAATGGGGGTGCATTATATTGTACTGGCAGCCTAATGGGGGTGCATTATATTGTACTGGCTGCCTAATGGGGCTGCATTATACTATACAAGTTGCCTAATGGGGTGCATTATACTATACAGGCTGCCTAATGGGGGTGCATTATATTGTACAGGCTGCCTAATGGGGGTGCATTATACTATGCAGGCTACCTAATGGGGGTGCATTATACTATGTAGGCTGCCTAATGGGGGTGCATTATACTATACAGGCTGCCTAATGGAGGTGCATTATACTATACAGGCTGCCTAATGGGGGTGCATTATACTGTACTGGCTGCCTAATGGGGGTGCATTATACTATACAGGCTGCCTAATGGGGGTGCATTATACTATACAGGCTGCCTAATGGGGGTGCATTATATTGTACTGGCAGCCTAATGGGGGTGCATTATATTGTACTGGCTGCCTAATGGGGCTGCATTATACTATACAAGTTGCCTAATGGGGTGCATTATACTATACAGGCTGCCTAATGGGGGTGCATTATATTGTACAGGCTGCCTAATGGGGGTGCATTATACTATGCAGGCTGCCTAATGGGGGTGCATTATACTATGTAGGCTGCCTAATGGGGGTGCATTATACTATACAGGCTGCCTAATGGGGGTGCATTATACTGTACTGGCTGCCTAATGGGGGTGCATTATACTATACAGGCTGCCTAATGGGGGTGCATTATACTATACAGGCTGCCTAATGGGGGTGCATTATACTATACAGGCTGCCTAATGGGGGTGCATTATATTGTACTGGCAGCCTAATGGGGGTGCATTATATTGTACTGGCTGCCTAATGGGGCTGCATTATACTATACAAGTTGCCTAATGGGGTGCATTATACTATACAGGCTGCCTAATGGGGGTGCATTATATTGTACAGGCTGCCTAATGGGGGTGCATTATACTATACAGGCTGCCTAATGGGGGTGCATTATATTGTACTGGCAGCCTAATGGGGGTGCATTATATTGTACTGGCTGCCTAATGGGGCTGCATTATACTATACAAGTTGCCTAATGGGGTGCATTATACTATACAGGCTGCCTAATGGGGGTGCATTATATTGTACAGGCTGCCTAATGGGGGTGCATTATACTATGCAGGCTGCCTAATGGGGGTGCATTATACTATGTAGGCTGCCTAATGGGGGTGCATTATACTATGCAGGCTGCCTAATGGGGGTGCATTATACTATACAGGCTGCCTAATGGGGGTGCATTATACTATACAGGCTGCCTAATGGGGGTGCATTATACTATGCAGGCTGCCTAATGGGGGTGCATTATACTATGTAGGCTGCCTAATGGGGGTGCATTATACTATGCAGGCTGCCTAATGGGGGTGCATTATACTATGCAGGCTGCCTAATGGGGGTGCAGTATATTGTACTGGCTGCCTAATGGGGGTGCATTATATTATACTGGCTGCCTAATGTGGGGTGCGGGTGCATTATACTGTACTGGCTGCCTAATGGGGGTGCATTATATTGTACAGGCTGCCTAATGGAATTCATTATATTGTACTAGCTGCCTAATTGGGGTGCAATATACTATACAGACTGCCTAATGGGGGTGCATTATACTATACAGGCTCCCTAATGGGGGTGCATTATACTATACAGACTGCCTAATGGAGCTTCATTACACAGTACTGGCTGCCTAATGGGGGAGCATTATACTGTACTGGCTGCCTCTGGGGAGTGCATTATACTGTACAGGCCTATGGGGAGTGCATTATTCTATACACGCTTATGGGGGTGCATTATACTTTACTGGCCTATGGGGAGTGGATAATACTATACAGGCCTATGGGGAGTGCATTATACTATCATTATACTATATTGATGACTATTTGGCACATCTATAATGCTGGGAGCGTCACTCTGTCCGAAGCCTTTATAGACTGCGCAGGCGCATGCGCCGGCGCAGTCTGGACCCCACAGAGTGACGCTCCCAGGAGATCGCGGTATGCGTAAGCACTGAACGCACACCGCGATCTCCACCGGAGAGTCAGGGACCGCCAGGAGGGTAAGTATATTCACCTTTCCCCGTTCCAGCGCTGCGTGCGGCTCCGTCTCCCGACTCCTCTGCTGTGACAGTTCAGAGGGCGCGATGACGCGCTTAATGCGCGCCGGCGCCGCCCTCTGACTTACCAGTCACAGGCAGAGGAGCCGGAGTGTGTCTTCAAGAAAATGGCGCCGGAAAGCGCGGACTGCGCAGGCGCCGATTCCTGCTGCCGGAATCGGCGCCTGCGCAGTCCGCGCTTTCCGGCGCCATTTTTTTGAAGACACACTCTGGCTCCACTGCAGGTGTGTCTTCAAGAAAATGGCGCCGGAAAGCGCGGACTGCGCAGGCGCCGATTCCTGCTGCTGGAATCGGCGCCTGCGCAGTCTGCGCTTTCCGGCGCCATTTTCTTGAAGACACACCTGCAGTGGAGCCGGACGATAGGTGAGTATGGTGTTTTTTTTTTTTATATGGCAGCAGCATATGGGGGCATACACACTGGAGCGTCTTATGGGGGGCATATAATACAATGGTGGCGCAGGATGGGAGCAGCACATGACAGAACGTGGGCAGGATGCCAGCAGCACATGACAGAACGGGCGCAGGATGGCAGCAGCACATGACAGAACGGGCGCAGGATGGCAGCAGCACATGACAGAACGGGTGCAGGATGGCAGGAGCACATGACAGAACGGGCGCAGGATGGCAGCAGCACATGACAGAACGGGCGCAGGATGGCAGCAGCACATGACAGAACAGGCGCAGGATGGCAGCAGCACATGACAGAACGGGCGCAGGATGGCAGCAGCACATGACAGAACGGGCGCAGGATGGGAGCAGCACATGACAGAACAGTGGAGCAGGATGGGAGCAGCACATGACAGAACGGGCGCAGGATGGGAGCAGCACATGACAGAACGGGCGCAGGATGGCAGCAGCACATGACAGAACGGGCGCAGGATGGGAGCAGCACATGACAGAACGGGCGCAGGATGGCAGCAGCACATGACAGAACGGGCGCAGGATGGGAGCAGCACATGACAGAATGGGGGCGCAGGATGGGAGCAGCACATGACAGAACGGGCGCAGGATGGGAGCAGCACATGACAGAACGGGCGCAGGATGGCAGCAGCACATGACAGAATGGGGGCGCAGGATGGCAGCAGCACATGACAGAACGGGCGCAGGATGGTAGCAGCACATGACAGAACGGGCGCAGGATGGGAGCACATGACAGAACGGGGGCGCAGGATAGCAGCAGCACATGACAGAACGGGCGCAGGATGGCAGCAGCACATGACAGAACGGGCGCAGGATGGGAGCAGCACATGACAGAACAGGGGAGCAGGATGGGAGCAGCACATGACAGAACAGGCGCAGGATGGGAGCAGCATATGACAGAACGGGCGCAGGATGGGAGCAGCACATGACAGAACAGGGGAGCAGGATGGGAGCAGCACATGACAGAACGGGCGCAGGATGGCAGCAGCACATGACAGAACGGGCGCAGGATGGCAGCAGCACATTACAGAACGGGCGCAGGATGGCAGCAGCACATGACAGAATGGGCGCAGGATGGCAGCAGCACATGACAGAACGGGCGCAGGATGGCAGCAGCACATGACAGAACGGGCGCAGGATGGGAGCAGCACATGACAGAACGGGCGCAGGATGGCAGCAGCACATGACAGAACGGGCGCAGGATGGGAGCAGCACATGACAGAACAGGGGAGCAGGATGGGAGCAGCACATGACAGAACGGGCGCAGGATGGCAGCAGCACATGACAGAACGGGCGCAGGATGGCAGCAGCACATGACAGAACGGGCGCAGGATGGGAGCATCACATGACAGAACAGGGGAGCAGGATGGGAGCAGCACATGACAGAACGGGCGCAGGATGGGAGCAGCACATGACAGAACGGGCGCAGGATGGCAGCAGCACATGACAGAACGGGCGCAGGATGGGAGCATCACATGACAGAA
This sequence comes from Ranitomeya imitator, assembly GCF_032444005.1. Lineage (NCBI taxonomy): Eukaryota > Metazoa > Chordata > Amphibia > Anura > Dendrobatidae > Ranitomeya > Ranitomeya imitator. Next base: position 437,669,601 of record NC_091282.1, on the reverse strand, counting down.
CAGGGGAGCAGGATGGGAGCAGCACATGACAGAACGGGCGCGCAGGATGGGAGCAGCACATGACAGAACGGGGGCGCAGGATGGGAGCAGCACATGACAGAACGGGGGCGCAGGATGGGAGCAGCACATGACAGGATGGGAGCAGCAAATGACAGAATGGAGGCGCAGGATGGGAGCAGCACATGACAGGATGGGGATACAGGATGGAGCAGCACATGACAGGATGGGGACGCAGGATGGAGCAGCACATGACAGGATGGGGACGCAGGATGGAGCAGCAAATGACAGGATGGGGACGCAGGATGGAGCAGCAAATGACAGAATGGAGGTGCAGGATGGGAGCAGCACATGACAGGATGGGGATGCAGGATGGAGCAGCAAATGACAGAATGGAGGCGCAGGATGGAGCAGCACATGACAGGATGGGGACGCAGGATGGAGCAGCACATGACAGGATGGGGACGCAGGATGGAGCAGCACATACCAGGATGGAGACCATATACCAATATAAATGCTCGCCACCCAGGCGTAGAACGGGTTCAATAGCTAGTCTACTATATAATTGTCTAAGGGTCACTTCCATCTGTCTGTTTGTTTTTCTTTCTGTCACGGATATTCATTGGTCGCGGCCTCTGTCTGTCATGGAAATCCAAGTTGCTGATTGGTCATGGCAATACGCCCACAACCATTGCCATGACCAATCAGCGACGGGCACAGTCCGGCAGCAAAATGGCCACTCTTTCCTCCCCGCAGTCAGTGCCCGCTCCATACTCCCCTCACACAGGGTTAATGGCAGCGTTGATGGACCGCGTTATGCCGTGGTGTAACGCACTCCATTAACGCAGCTATTAACCCTGTGTGACCAACTTTTTACTATTGATGATGCGTATGCAGCATCAATAGAAAAAAGATCTAATGTTACAAATAATAATAATAATAAAAAAAAACGTTATTCTCACCCTCCGATGTGCGCGGTGTCCTCGGCAGTGCAAGCGGCAGGCTCCGGTGCCAAGGATGCTATGCGAGAAGGACCTTCCAGGACGTCACGGTCATGTGACCGCGACGTCATCACAGGTCCTGCGCTCATACCAACCTTGGGACTGGAAGCTGCCGTGTGCACCGCACACAGGCGCCAGGACTACAAGGGGCCCCTCGGAAGGTGAGTATATGTTTATTTTTTATTTTAAGTCTTTTTTAACCTGTTACATATGTGTCTGGGCAATATACTAAGTGACTGGGCAATATACTACGTGACTGGCCAATATACTACGTGTCTGTGCTGTATACTACGTGGCTCTGTGCTGTATACTACGCCGCTGGGCAATATACTATGTGACTGGGCAATATACTACGTGAGTGGGCAATATTCTACGTGTCTGGGCAATATACTACGTGAGTGGGCAATATACTACGTGAGTGGGCAATATACTACGTCACTGGGCAATATACTACGTCACTGGGCAATATACTACGTGGCTGGGCAATATACTACGTGGCTGGGCAATATACTACGTGGGCTGTGCAATATACTACTTGGACATGAATATTCTAGAATACCCGATGCGTTAGAATCGGGCCACCATCTAGTTATACTATATGGAGGCTATCTAGGGGGCCATCATACAGTGTGGGGATTACAGTGAAGAGGCCATCACGCAGTGTTGGGGGGCCATCAAACAGTTTCGGGGCTAATAAGGGCTCAGTATACTGTGTGGGGGCACATTATATGGAGGAGGCATCATGTTATATATAAGAGAGCATCATGCTGTGTATAGGGGAGCTGTACAGGGGGGAGACTAGGGACATTATTCAATGTTAAGTGGGCACATATTGTTATAGGGGAACTCAGGTTACTGTGACTATCAAAGGGGCACACAGGGCAATATTACTTTCTAGGGAGTAAAATGTGGGCACTGTTTTCTAAGGCACTTGCACCCGGCATTACTATATTATAGAGCGTTGCTTTAGAATTTAGAGGGTACAGAGAACCACACAGCAGGTGCAGTAATAGGGTCACATATGGCAGCAGCATTGGGGTACTAGTAGGATGATGAGTTTGTCCAGGTTGGGAATAGATAGATGGTGACGTGTTGAAAATATGAGAAGTGAAATGTGTTTTTGTTGTATTCTCTGCAGATGAGTCCTGGGTGGAAGAAGTTGAGTCGGTCTGGGCCAGATGGAAAAGACCGGAAAAGTGGACAACTAGATCAGAAAGAACGTCAGCAGTAAGTCACCACATGTAACTGTGCTGTGATCTCTTGTATGTTCTGCAGGGCTGGTATTTACCACTGACCATATGGCGGTAATTTCAATATTGCTTTTTGTATAGAGATTATTTTCAGCAACAGCGCGGTCATCTGCTGAGGTTCTCATCCACTGTTAGGGTGCATCACTGAGTTGTAATCAAGGTTACCTGGTTAGAGGCTCACTCAGAAGCTTCGCCTCCCCTGAACCAAAACCCTAGCTATGCCTCTGGCATGCAGGGCCGCATCCGGCGGCCCTGCGTAACCGGACATACGGCTTGTGTTTCAAAACCGCAACATGTCTATTTATCTTGCGGAGACGCTCTGTCTCCGCAAGATAAATAGCACAGTCTATGAATATGATGCGGTGATTCCGCATGTGTTCAATGAACACATGGGGAATCACTGCGCATACACCAGGGGGTGTCGCTTTGGGCGGAGTGGGGTATCCGCTGCGTCCAATGCACTGGGTTCCTGAAAGTGGAAACATACCCTTATTGTAACTCATTTTCTTTTGGATGTTTCAATAAGGTGCGCCCATGGTAATCTGTATCTCCGCTCCACACAGTGACATATGTGGGATCGCAAGGTTCCCACTGATCTCTAGACTAGGGGTCCTCATACACAGGGCAGCCCGTGGAGAAGAGTGATTGGTTACCTCCTTCAGTCCCATAGACATTGGTATAGCGGTAGGGCACATGAGACTACTGCTCCATTCAATGACCACTGCTCCATTCCAATCAACATCAGACTGGTCATCTGGAAATACTAGCAAATGCCAGTTAGGTGGTCTGGCGGTGGGCCGCATGGGCCCACAACACTCATGATATTATATGGAGGACTATGGGGTGCATTATACTTCTTATATGGATCCCCATGACTTCTATGAATGCCCCTGATGAGTATAATGGTTTATTTTCTTTTATACATTATAGAACAACGGCAGTGCGGGAGACAAATATATACCAGGATGGGGCACCAGATAGTTTTGCCTCTGAGGACAGACTATACAACATTGTAACAAAGCTATAGTGTGCAAAATGAATAGGGAAAAATGTGAATTTGGGTGGAAAATATTTTGGCAGGGGGGACATTTGAAAGTTCGTACCGGGGCCCTTACCTTTGTAGTTACGCCACTGGTGACGTGTCTCCATGCCCCACGTCAGAAATCATACTCCAGGAGGGAACGCCAAGGTCCATCATGAATTAGGCGAGCTGTGGTGTTGCACCCCTGCTCAGCCCATTTTAGCGGAGCTGGAAGAAACTGGCGTGAAAACAATAAGGCGTAAACTTTTTCTCGCAATTCCAAGTTGCACAAAAAAGTTGGGAATTTTCAAAGCCATTCACGCGTTATTCTGGCCAAATTATTTTGATGAATCGGGGCCTGTGTTTCTTCTGCAAAAAACAGATGTCTGAATAAGACCTTATTGACAGCTTTTGCCTCCGATAGGATCAGTTGTGATCCTCATAACAAGCAGCCATGCCTTTGGCAGACTTTATAGCCATTTGCCAGACTCTATAGCCATTTGGCAGACTCTATACCCAGTTGCCAGTCTTTATAGCCATTAGGCAGACTCTATAGCCATTATTCAGACTTTATAGCCATTTGGCAGACTCTATAGCCAGTTGCCAGTCTTTATAGCCATTATTCAGACTTTATAGCCATTATTCAGACTTTATAGCCATTAGGCAGTCTTTATAGCCATTATTCAGACTTTATAGCCATTAGGCAGTCTTTATAGCCATTATTCAGACTTTATAGCCATTATTCAGACTTTATAGCCATTAGGCAGACTTGTTGGCCAGTTCACCCTCCAAACTCTCGGTGCCTCACCGGTATAATCACACCCACACTAGTTCTCCTAGCTGAAATACCCTACAATGTAGTGTAGTCCCTGTAGTCTGTGTGTGGGGCTGATGGGGATTGTTGTCACAGCACAGTAATGTGTCAGTTTATTTGCAGACACTGTGGGGATACAGTGTGGAGCGGAGACGTGCTGCCTGCAGTCACTAGCAGTCGTGCACAGCACTGTACAGTGTACACGGAGCTGCTCTGTGTGTGGACGCCATTACGCCACGCGCTGCAGCACTTCAGTTCTGTGTTTCTGGGGGAAGCGTTTCGCGGTTGCACCGGAAGACGCTGAGTGGCTGCACGGCTCGGGCTCTGATCACTTGATGCAGTGGTCCTATGCGGTGATGTATGCGACAGTTTGTAGAATCGCTTCTCATAGCTTCGCTGCGTTATCCTCTACTATTCCCGGTCTCTGGAGTGGTTACCATGGCAATAAAGCAGCCTCCCCCTATAGACTTATATACCTGCCTGTATGTTACCGAGAGGGGCCCCAGTGTGAGACACGTGTATATATATATATATATATATATATATATATATATATATATATATATATATATCTCTGTTATAAATACAAGAAGCCATAGCCACAGGATCAGTGGACCGCTGGGACCCCTAGTGATCCCGAGGACCCCCGTGTGAATGGAGCGGAGATGGAGCATGCTTGCCCCTTCATTCATTCTTATGGAGGGGGTGAAGGCCAGCCGAGCACTATCTTCGACATTCCCATTAAAAATGAATGGAGCGGTAGAGTAGTATGGATAATGAACCATTGCTCCTTTCACATGCGGCTCCCCAGAGCCCCAGTTCTTGGGATCGGTGGGGTCCCAGCCATTGGAATGTTATCCTTTATCCCATGGAGCGGGAATAACTTCCACACTTACGAACACCCCTTTAATTCTATAAGCTACCGCTTTTAACGTGCGTAGGTTCTCAGCCAATATAGTCTTTTCAGGGGCACAGTTAGAAGGGGGCAACCTTTGCATGTGCCCCTGGTGCTGAGATCTGTGGAAGAACCCTGTGTGAATGTAGTGTTGGTCGATCATGTGCACTTCTGCTCCTTATAGGGACACCAGTGCTCCATTCATAGAGCCCTAGTTCTCAGGTTTGGTGGGTGTCCCAGCAGTCAGACCCCCAGCGATTGAGACGTTATCCCCTATCCAGTGGATAGGGATATCTTCCAAACTTGGTAACGCCCCTTTATTTAGCAGTTGCATAAGCTACCGCTTAGAAATTAAACAGGTTCTTGGCCAATATAGTAATTACAGGCACATAGATAAAAGTGGCAACCTGGGCATGTGCCCCAGGCGCTGAGTGATATGGAAGAGACAGTAACAAGTTACTTTATCTTCAAAGAAGACATATCTCATCATTCTCCCCTGTTTGCACTGAGATTAGCGACCGCAGGGGAGAATGTTGAGAGCTATATTCAACTGATAACAGTATGAGAAGGGGACAGCTAGTGGAACTACTCCCATCAGCCTACACCTGCTGCCGCTAATAACAGCGAGAGCAGGCGGCAGATGGGAGTATTCATCAGCCGGCGCCTGCTCTATAAATACATTTTTTAAAAATCGGCTGTATATTTGATAACCAGTTAGGCAACCCTCAGCTGTCAGCTTCAGCAAGGTTGGTTATCAAGAATAGAGGGGTCCCCACTCTATTTTTTAAAATTATTTAAATAAATAAAAATAAAAAAACGGCATGGGGTCCCCCACATTTTTAACAACCAGCCTTGCTAAAGCAGACAGCTGGGGGCTGGTATTCTCAGGCTGGTAAGGGGTCATGGATATTGCCCCCCCACCCCAGCCTAAAAGTAGCATGTCACAGCCGCCCAGAAAAGGCACATCTATTAGATGCTCTAATTCTGGCACTTTGCCTGGCTCCTCCCACTTGCCCTATTGCAGTGGTAAGTATGGTTCATATTTATGGGGTTGATGTTACCTTTGTATTGTCTGGTGACATGAAGCCCATGGGTTAGAAATGAAGAAGCGTCTATAAGACACCTATGCATTACTAATCATATAGTTGTATTGTAAATAAAGACACAGCAAGTATAAAGTGTTTAATTGAAATAAAAACAAAATACACGTATCCTTTTGTATTTTAAAATAACACACAGTTATACTCACCTAACACCTAATTCCACTGAATCCTTCGACTCCTGTAATAAAACGAAAATGAAAAACGACAATATCCCTCACCTGTCCATCATTCTGTCCCACGCCGTGATCCTTGTCTTGGAGATAAATAGTTTTTAACCTGGACGGTGCCAAGATGTTACCATCCAGGCTGAGAACCACTGATGGATGAACTGCTGCGAGCGCAGCATCAGTGAGCAGTGGTGACTTCATCGAGGTTGCTGCTCGTGACTGAGGCTGTGTTCCCAGCCAGGCTGACCTGTGGTGACCTCAGCACTGTGAGAAAAAAATCAGTGAGTTTGCCGCAGATAAGCGTGATCTGCGGTGAACTCACTGAGCTGAAATGTGGTGAACTCACTGACTTTTTCTCATGGTGCTGAGGTCACCACAGTTCAGCCTGAGTGGGAACGCAGCCTCAGTGACCGGAGGTAACCTCAATGACGTCACCGCTAGTCACTGATGCTGCAGCATCTCATTCATCAGTGGTTCTCAGCCTGGGCTGTCACATTTTGGCACCATCCAGGTTGAAAATTATCTATCCCCTGACATGTATTACGGCGTGGGACAGAACGACGGGCAGGTGAGGGATATGGTTGTTTTTTTATTTTTGTTTTATTACAGGAGACCATGGCTTCAATGGAATCGTTGTTAGGCAAGTTTGTTTTTATTTCAAATAAAAGACTTTATACTTGCTGTGTGTTTATTTACAATATAACTATAGGATTAGTAATGCATAGGAGTCTGATAGACGTCTCTTCATTACTAACCCATGGGCTTGATGTCACCAGACAATACAAAGGTGACTTCAACCCCACAAATATGAACCCTACTTACCACCGCCACAGGGCAAGTGGGAAGAGCTGGGCAATGTGCCAGAATTAGCTCAATTAATAGACGTGTCTATTCTGGGTGGCTGTGGGCTGCTGTTTTAAGGCTGGGTGGCTATTTTTACCAGGCAACCCACACCTTTCAGTTTTGCCTGGCTGGTTATAAAAAATACAGGGGAACTCATGCCGTTTTTTACATGTATTTATAGCAAAGGCGGCAGCTGATGACTACTATCACCAGCCACCGTCTGCTCTCGCTGTTATCAGCTGAATACAACTCTCAACATTGCTAGCTAGCTAGCGCTAGTCGCAGCAGGAGAGAATGATGCTAGCTGTTTTCAGCACCCAGCGACGGGAAACAGCGCAAACAGTACTGCTGCTTCCCAGGCGCCGCTATGTGTGGTGCTGATGTGGCACGCAGTTGCCACAAGTATTACACACAAGAACACTGATATCTCCGATACTGGTTTTCATGTACTGGAACGTGTGAAAGAGCCCTTAGCCAGGGTAGTAAGAAGCAGGGGATGGGAGCCATCACTAATCTGCTTTCCTTGCTGAATTCTGATTTCATTGGGATAAAAATAAAGTTTTAATCACTGTCCATAAAAGGGTTATTCCCAACATTTAACATAACCACCTAGCCACAGGATGACATGACTTTATCAGTGGCAGAGACCCCCACACATCCCAAAAACTGGTATCTACAAAGAAATTGATCACTCCATTCATTGTCTATGGGATTGGTGGAAAAAAGCACTGTAATCTGCTATCTCCAGTGGATCCATAGGCAATAATGCACGCTGATGAGTTCTTAGGATTGGTGGGGTTCCCTGTGATTTGACCCTTGCCCATGAAAAAGTGATCACTCTTTTTGTGGATAAGAGCTTTCTAATAACCCCCCTACACTAGATATTTATTCCATCTTCCCCACACAGGAATGCTCTGTAAGTGGCTTATCTGCCGGAGAACAAAAGGATCAGTTTTTGTAAATAGGACATGAAGGATCCTTCTCTCACCGACATAATATGTAATATGTGAGGGTAGGTCCAGGAGGCCCCCTTACACATTAGACTGTATGCAGGTTTTAAAAAGCCGTAGGGTTCAGGGGAGAACTGCAGACTTCCAGATGATAGCCCGAATCAGGGACCACTGCTATTATTTATAAACAATCTAAGGCGATGTGCACACAACGTCTCTTCCAGGTGAATTCTATCTGGAACCCGCCTGAAAAAATGGTGCGAACACTTTGCTAAAAGGGAACATAGTGCACAGCAATATAGAAGCGACATTACTGTGCACATGTTTTTCCTTATGTTACTTAAGTTCTAACTGCTGCAGGGTTCGGTAACCGTGAATTGGTTAAAGTAATATGCTCAGTCCTTCCACTAGAAAGCTGTACATCACTATTGTGTAAAATATAGAGTAAAAACACCAGCAGCGTAGCCACCATGGTGAAGCTGCTTCAAGAAAATGACCACAGGGTGCACATACCCTAAGGGCTAATTTCACACGAGCGTCTAAAAAAACGTTTTTCATCCAGAAGAAATAGATACTTTTTCACCTGTATGACAAATATTTTTATACATCAACAAAAAGTGTGCAAGACCACTACAGTTTACTGTGTTAATTAAACTTGTTTGTAAAATTGAATTCTATATGTTTGATCTGTGTGGAATCCAATTTTTCATTTGTCCACTCCTATAGATTTGAGGAGTGCAGTCTCATTGAAATATGGAAGAACATGGAGCATGCTGCAATTTTTTTCAAGGCAGATATTAATTCCATGCAATAAACTGTTATCTAAACAGCGCAATTGAATAATATTGTCCTAGTGTGCACAGGTAATAATAATAATCTTTATTTTTTATATAGCGCTAACATATTCCACAGCGCTTTACAGTTTTGCACACATTATCATCACTGTCCCCATTGGGGCTCACAATCTAAAATCCCTATCAGTGAGGTCCTTTATTTTTTTTGTTGCCCACAGCACTTGAATGGAAAATACAATCATGTGAACGTAGCCTAACTGGGATATTAAAAGATGTTGTCTATAGTAGAATATAACTGGGAGAGATATTAAATAGGTAGTCCACTACTTTTTAATTGATGACCTATCCTTGGGATAGGTCATCAATGTCTGATCGGTCAGAGTAATATTGGGCTAATATTAGGGTGCGGGAACCAGGCCCCATTTCCTAATGCAAAGCATTTTGCTAATACTGTGTTGCAGTCAGGACTCAGGAGGTCACATTTCCTAATCCAAGTCGTTTTTGCTAATATTGAGGTGCAGACAGGAGGCCCCGTTTCCTAATCCAAATCGTTAGGGCTAATATTGGCCTGCAGGCAGGAGGCCCCATTACGTAATCAAAATCATTTGGGCTAATACTGTGTTGCAGTCAGGAGGAATTCACATTCCCTAATCAAAATCTTTTGGGCTAATATTGGGGTGCAGGCACCAAGCCCCATTTCCTAATCAAAATAGTTTGGACTAATATTGTTTTTTCGGGTACCAGGCCCCATTTCTTATTCAAAATCGTTTGGGCTAATATTACTGTGCAGGGAGCAGGCACCATTTCCAAATTAAAATTGTTAGGGGTAATACTGTGTTGCCGTTAGGACTCAGGAGGTCACATTTACTACTCAAAATCTTTTGGGCTAATATTGTTGTGCAGACATCAGGCCACATTTCCTAATCAAAATCAATTGGGCTAATATTGTTGTGCAGGCGCACTTGTCAGAGAAAATCAATACTGATTGTTAACTTAGTGACAGGTGACTGAAAGGTCTGGGCCTAAGGTTGTGAAAAAGTTGGTTAAAAGAGGGGAAGGTTACAACCAAAATAAGTGTAAAAAAGCAAGATCGTAATGGAAGGGGCCGGGGAATAGGCTTGGTGTTCAATGTGTATGTGGGTTAGGTGGTAATGTTACTAAAAGCTTTACTGAACAAACACTGTCTCTACTGTTATGATAGGCAATTCAGTAACACAATGTACATAGCGATCAGAGCACATACAGTGATCTGACAATAACCCAAAAATAATAGAACGAGCTCTGAGACGTGGAAACTCTGTAGACCGCAATTCCTGATCCTCTCCAAACACAACTAGAGGCAGCTGTGGATTGCGCCTAACGCTCCCTATGCAACTCGGCACAGCCTGAGAAACTAACTAGCCTGAAGATAGAAAAATAAGCCTACCTTGCCTCAGAGAAATACCCCAAAGGAAAAGGCAGCCCCCCACATATAATGACTGTGCGTAAGATGAAAAGACAAACGTAGGGATGAAATAGATTCAGCAAAGTGAGGCCCGATATTCTAGACAGAACGAGGATAGGAAAGATAACTTTGCGGTCTACACAAAACCCTAAAGAAAACCACGCAAAGGGGGCAAAAAGACCCTCCGTACCGAACTAACGGCACGGAGGTACACCCTTTGCGTCCCAGAGCTTCCAGCAAAACAAATAGACAAGCTGGACAGAAAAAATAGCAACAAATAGCAAAGAAGCACTTAACTATGCAGAGCAGCAGGCCACAGGAATGATCCAGAGAAACACAAGTCCAACACTGGAACATTGACAGGAAGCATGGATCAAAGCATCAGGTGGAGTTAAGTAGAGAAGCAGCTAACGACCTCACCAGATCACCTGAGGGAGGAAACTCAGAAGCTGCAGTACCACTTTCCTCCACAAACGGAAGCTCCCAGAGAGAATCAGCCGAAGTACCACTTGTGACCACAGGAGTGAACTCTGCCTTCTCCAGGGATTCCTTCACATAACTGCGCATAGCGGTGTGCTCAGGCACGGATAAATTAAACAGTCGGCCTTTTGGGAATTTACTACCAGGAATCAAATTGATAGCACAATCACAATCCCTATGCGGAGGCAGGGCATCGGACTTGGGCTCATCAAATACATCCCGGTAATCAGACAAGAACTCTGGAACCTCAGAAGGGGTGGATGACGAAATTGACAGAAATGGAACATCACCATGTACCCCCTGACAACCCCAGCTGGACACCAACATGGAATTCCAATCCAATACTGGATTATGGGCTTGTAGCCATGGCAACCCCAACACGACCACATCATGCAGATTATGCAACACCAGAAAGCGAATAACCTCCTGATGTGCAGGAGCCATGCACATGGTCAGCTGGGTCCAGTATTGAGGCTTATTCTTGGCCAAAGGTGTAGCATCAATTCCTCTCAATGGAATAGGACACTGCAAGGGCTCCAATAAAAACCCACAACGTTTAGCATAATCCAAGTCCATCAAATTCAGGGCAGCGCCTGAATCCACAAACGCCATGACAGAATACGACGACAAGGAGCATATCAAGGTAACGGACAGAAGAAATTTTGACTGTACAGTACCAATGGCGGCAGACCTAGCGAACCGCTTAGTGCGCTTAGGACAATCAGAGATAGCATGAGTGGAATCACCACAGTAGAAACACAGCCCATTCAGACGTCTGTGTTCTTGCCGTTCAACTCTGGTCATAGTCCCATCGCACTGCATAGGCTCAGGTTTAATCTCAGGTAATACCGCCAAATGGTACACAGATTTACGCTCACGCAAGCGTCGACCGATCTGAATGGCCAAAAGACATAGACTCATTCAAACCAGCGGACATAGGAAATCCCACCATGACATCCTTAATGGCTTCAGAGAGACCCTTTCTGAAAATGGCTGCAAGCGCAGATTCATTCCATTGAGTGAGCACGGACCATTTTCTAAATTTCTGGCAATATAGCTCTATCTCATCCTGAGCCTGACAAAGAGCCAGCAAATTTTTTTCTGCCTGATCTACTGAATTAGGCTCATCGTACAGCAATCCAAGCGCCAGGAAAAACGCATCGATATCACTCAATGCAGGATCTCCTGACGCAAGAGAAAATGCCCAGTCCTGAGGGTCGCAACGCAAAAAAGAAATGACGATCCTAACCTGTTGCGCTGTGTCACCAGAGGAGCGAGGTTTCAAAGCCAGAAACAGTTTACAATTATTCTTGAAACTCAGAAATTTAGTTCTATCTCCAAAAAACAAATCTGGAATAGGAATTCTCGGTTCTAACAAAGAATTCTGAACCACAAAATTTTGAATATCTTGAACTCTTGCCGTGAGCTGATCTACACATGAAGACAGACCTTTAATGTCCATTGTAACACCTGTGTCCTGAACCACCCAAATGTCTAGGGGGAAAAAAAGACAAATCACAGTGCAAAGGAAAAAAAATGGTCTCAGAACTTCTTTTTTCCCTCTATTGAGAATCATTAGTACTTTTGGCTTCCTGTACTGTTATGATAGGCAATTCAGTAACACAATGTACATAGCGATCAGAGCACATACAGTGATCTGACAATAACCCAAAATAATAGAACGAGCTCGGAGACGTGGAAACTCTGTAGACCGCAATTCCTGATCCTCTCCAAACACAACTAGAGGCAGCTGTGGATTGCGCCTAACGCTCCCTATGCAACTCGGCACAGCCTGAGAAACTAACTAGCCTGAAGATAGAAAAATAAGCCTACCTTGCCTCAGAGAAATACCCCAAAGGAGAAGGCAGCCCCCCACATATAATGACTGTGAGTAAGATGAAAAGACAAACGTAGGGATGAAATAGATTCAGCAAAGTGAGGCCCGATATTCTAGACAGAACGAGGATAGGAAAGATAACTTTGCGGTCTACACAAAACCCTAAAGAAAACCACGCAAAGGGGGCAAAAAGACCCTCCGTACCGAACTAACGGCACGGAGGTACACCCTTTGCGTCCCAGAGCTTCCAGCAAAACAAATAGACAAGCTGGGCAGAAAAAATAGCAACAAATAGCAAAGAAGCACTTAGCTATGCAGAGCAGCAGGCCACAGGAATGATCCAGAGAAACACAAGTCCAACACTGGAACATTGACAGGAAGCATGGATCAAAGCATCAGGTGGAGTTAAGTAGAGAAGCAGCTAACGACCTCACCAGATCACCTGAGGGAGGAAACTCAGAAGCTGCAGTACCACTTTCCTCCACAAACGGAAGCTCCCAGAGAGAATCAGCCGAAGTACCACTTGTGACCACAGGAGTGAACTCTGCCACAGAATTCACAACACTCTACCTATCCAAAGACAACTGACAACATCTGTTACTTGACAGGCTACTCAACTCCCTTTAGCAGCCACACAGCAGTACGCTTTTTAGATGAGGGCCAGAAACAGCATGTGCTCCAGTGGATGGCAAGCGCTGCATCAAGTGGCCTCTCCTCCTCTTCCTCCACCTTAACATCACACACAGCACAATCCTCAGAGGCAGCACCCCAATTACCCTTGTTTTCCCCCGTGTCACAACTTTCCAACTGCCCACCTGACTGTGGGGAACCACAGATGTGCGATTTTGCAAAGCTTTTCACACATTCTATTCCATGGGAACCACAGGTCTGCTCAACAGATTCACAGAATCCAGGGAAGGAAAGCATCTGAACCGATGCTTCAAATTTTTTCCTTTTGGATTCAGGGCCAGACGAAAAAAGGTCCCAGCAGAATCCAGACCCTTGTCACCAGACGTTAACCTCCGGGGGGAAGGAGGTGATCCTGATGAGACTTAGATACCTGAGGCGCACACGGTCTGATTTGCCTAGCCTGGGCCTTTTTTGAGACCACAAAGGATGATTCAGCTTGCGATATCTTACAACACAGGACGGAAGGAAAAACGCCTACAGAGTGCATTCGCCCGTTAAAAAATTATTTATTAACATAGACAAAAACTAAACAACGGAGGCTGCTAAGCACACATGCAGGGGAACATAAGCATATGAAGGAGGTGAAAAGGACATGCACAGTGTAGCATTAATATAACATAGTCTCCTAAATATACTGGGACTAATTAGTTAAGACTTTCCAACGTATACAGTGGGGGAAAAATACTTAGTCAGCCACCAATTTTGCAAGTTCTCCCACTTAAAAAGATGCGAGAGGCCTGTAATTGACATAATAGGTAGACCACAACTATGAGAGTCAAAATTGAGAAAACAAATCCAGAAAATCTCCTTGTCTGATTTGGCAAGATTTGTTTTTCAAACTATGGTGGAAAATAAGTATGTGGTCACCTAAAAACATGCAAGATTTCTGGCTCTCACAGACCTATAACTTCTTCTTTAAGAGGCTCCTCTGTCCTCCACTCATTACCTGTAGTAATGGCACCTGCTTGAACTTGTTATCAGTATAAAAGACACCTGTCCACAACCTCAAACAGTCACACTCCAAACTCCACTATGGTGAAAACCAAAGAGCTGTCGAAGAAAACCAGCAACAAAATTGTAGCCCTGCACCATGCTGGGAAAACTAAATCTGCAATAGGCAAGCAGCTTGGTGTGATGAAAACAACTGTGGGAGCAATAATAAGAAAATGGAAGCCATCAATACCACTGGTAATCTCCCTCGATCTGGGGCTCCACGCAAGATCTCACCCCATGGGGTCAAAATGATCACAAGAAAGGTAAGCAAAAATCCCTGAACCACACGGGAACCCTAGTGAATGACATGCATAGAGTATTGGGAGAATGTCATTTGGTCTGATGAAACCAAAGTAGAACTGTTTGGTAGAAACAAAACTCGTCGTGTTTGGAGGAGACAGAATGCTGTCTCTGCAATGGGGCATGGGGCTGTTTCTCTGCAAAGGGACCAGGACGACTGATCCATGTACATGAAAGAAGGGGCCATGTATCGTGAGATTTTGAGTGCAAACCTTCCATCTGCAAGGGCATTGAAGATGAAACGTGGCTGGGTCTTTCAGCATGATAATGATCCCAAGCACACTGAAGGTCCTGGAGTGGCTTCGTGAGAAGCATATGAAGGTCCTGGAATGGCCTAGCCAGTCTCCAGATCTCAACCCCATAGAAAACCTTTGGAGGGAGTTGAAAGTCTGTGTTGCCCAGTGACAGGCCCAAAACATCTCTGCTGTAAAGGAGATCTGCATGGAGGAATGGGCCAAAATACCACTAACAGAGTGTGCCAACCTTGTGAAGACTTACAGAAAATGTTTGACCTCTGTCATTGCCAACAAAGGACATATAACAAAATATTGAGATGAAATTTTGTTAATGACCAAATACTAATTTTCCACTATAATTTGAAAAATAAATCTTGCCAAATCAGACAAGATAATTTTCTGGATTTGTTTTCCCAATTTTGACTCTCATAGTTGAGGTCTACCTATGATGTCAATTACAGGCCTCTCTCATCTTTTTCAGTGGGGGAACTTGCACAATTGGTGGCTGACAACATACTTTTTCCCCCACTGTATATGCTGCAGGGGGGGAGCTAAAGTAACGGTATTTCAACTTACATGTAACGTATCACCAGCTGCATGCAGTGTTCCCACCGCCCCTACAGTTGAAACCAGAAGTTTACATACACTATATAGAAAGACACATATGCATGTTTTTCTCAATATCTGACCTGAAATCAGGATAAACTTTTCCTGTCTTATGTCAGTTAGGATTACCATAATTATTAATATTTGGCAAATGCCAGAATAATGAGAGAGAGAATGTTTTAAGGCATTTTTATTATTAACTGCAAAGTCAAAAGTTTACATACATTTCATTAGTGTTTGGTACCATTGCCCTTAAACTCAATGACTTGGTTCAGATGTTTGGGATATCCTTCCACAAGCTTCTCACAATAGTTGGTCGGAATTTGGGCCCATTCCTCCTTACAAAACTGCTGTAACTGATCCAGGTTTGTAAGTCTCCTTGCTCGCATCGGCCTTTTCAGCTTTGCCCATAAATTTTCAATAGGATTGAGATCAGGGCTTTGTGATTGCCACTCCAAAACATTGACTTTGAAATTCTTAAGCCACTTTGCTACCATTTTGGCAGTATGCTTCTGGTCATTGTCCATTTGGAAGACCCATTTCCGCCCAAGCTAACTTCCTGGCTGATGTCTTGAGATGTTGCTTCAGTATTGCCACATAATCTTTTTTTCTCATGATGCCATCTATTTTAGGAATTGCACCAGTCCCTCTTACAACAAAACAACCACAAAATGATGCTGCCACCCTGTGTTTCACAGTTGGGATGGTGTTCTTAGGCTTCCAAGCTTCTCCCATTTTCCTCCAAATGTAACAATGGTCATTATGCCCAAAAAGTTCAATTTTAGTTTCATCGAACCACAGGACATGTCTCCAAAAATTAAGGTCTGTCTTCCTGTGTGCATTTGCAGACATTAATCTAGCTTCTTTACGTTTCTTTTGGAGTAATAGCTTCCTGGCAGAGTAGCCGTTCAGCTCATGTTGTTGCAGTACTGTTTTCAGTGTGGATATTGACACAATCTTACCAGCTTCCGCCATCATTTTTAGAAGGTCTTTTGCGTTTGTCCTTGGGTTGATATGCACATGTCGGACCAAAGCACGTTCATCTCTGGGACACAGAACCCGTCTCCTTCCTGAGTGGTATGATGCTGGACAATCCCATCTTGTTTGTACTTGGGTATAATTGTTTGTACAGATGAATGAGGCACCTTCAGGTATCTTGAATTTGTACCCAAGGATGAGCCAGACTTGTGCAAGTTGTGATGCAGTGACCCCTTTTTCAGCTAGGGGGTGCTGCAGGTGCTCCTCAGGATGCGCATGGAGGCTTATCTGTGATTATGATGGTGAAACAGTGGCCAGCAGGATTGTAAATGGCCGATATGTGTCGCAGAGGGAGTCTGTGCTGTGAGCCAATAATGTTGTTCTGGAACCTGTAGTCCCACAAGTGTATAGTTTGTAAAGGGAGGCTTACAGAGTTAGCTGGAGAGCTGGGCGGGTCTGGCTAACCACACGCACCACCCATCTATGGGAGTGGTTACAACTACATAATGTGACCAGGGTTTGGTCACATGGGCTGTAATGGAGAGTGTGTAGATCCTGGTCGGCCTCTGTGTTGGGAGGTCCTGTGTGTGGACCAGATCCCTGAATAGTGCACTGAGAGACTTGTGTGTTGGACGGTCCCAGGTGGGGACCGACTTCCTGACGGAAAGGCTGAATGTCCAGAGTCTGTGAAGGCACTGCGTTGGGGAGCTACCGTCCTTCGGTGCGTCTGGAACTGACTGATGTGTGCCTGCCAGGCAAGTTGGTGAACCCTGAAAGGCAGTTCCCCAAGAGAAAGGACTGACAGGAGGTCAGCTTGTGGAGCAGGAGCTCCAGAAAGGTAACACCCGGGAAGGTGGCTATCATAACGGCAGAGAAGTATCTGCCAGTGAAACAGACTGTTGGTGCTTGTTGTGTTCCATGGGCATTGATGAACTGTTCGGCGGAAGGATCACCCATGATAACTGGACGAAGTGAGAAGTCCGGCATGTGTAGTGTCTGTGAGTTAAAGCCGTATAAAACGTATATAATGAACTGTTCGTGGTTGCGGTTTATGATACTTGAATAAACCGGATAGACTGTTTTGTGTAAGGCTATATTCACACTTTGCGGATTTTGCTGCGGATCCGCAGCGGATTTGACCGCTGCGGATCCGCAGCAGTTTCCCATGAGTTTACATTACAATGTAAACCTATGGGAAACAAAAAACGCTGTGCACATGCTGCACAAAAATCCGCGCGGAAACGCTGCGGATTACATTCCGCAGCATGTCACTTCTTTTCTGCGGATTTTCACCTGCTCCAATAGAAAACTGCAGATGAAAATCCGCAGAAGAAAACGCAGTAAAAACCGCGATAAATCCGCACTAAAAACCGCGATGGGTTTTCACTGCGGATTTTGGAATTCTGCTGCGGAAAAATCCACAGTGGAATCTGCAAAGTGTGAACATAGCCTTAAAAACCGTGGCCTTGTGCATTTATCCTGTTGCCAAGAAAGGGTCCCCCAACACACTCAGTATGCGCTATCTTACAAAGTCCACAAATCTCTTCCTGATATCTTGGCTGATTTCTTGAGACTTTCCCATGATGCTACACAAAGAAGCAGTGTGTTTCAGGTGTGCATTAAAATACATCCACAGGAGTGTCTCTAATTACCTCAGATGTTGCCAAAAAATCTATCAGAAGCTTCCAAACACATGACATCATCATATGGTCAGTAAATAATTTTTTGCAGGCATATTAATCTCATTGTGTCTAAACTTTTGACTTTGCAGTAAGTAATAAAAATGCATTAAAACATTCTTTCTCATTATTCTGGAATTTGGCACTTATTAATAATTATGGTAATCCAAACTGACCTAAAATGGGAAAGATTTAATTTGATTTCATGTGAGATATTGAGAAAAACTTACATATGTGTCATTTTATATAATGTATGTAAACTTCTGGTTTCAAATTTATGTTGGAAAGTCTTAACAAATTAGTCCCAGTATATTTAGGGGACTATGTTATATTAATGCTGCACTGTGCGTGTCTTTTTCACCTGAATATGCTTATGTTCCCCTGCATGTGTGCTTAGCAGCCTCCATTTTTTAGTTTTTGACTATGTATATATCAAGTTAATAAAGTATTTTTTAATGAGCAAAAACACTCTGTAATGAGTTTAGCCCTTTTGTGTGGTTGATATATGGGTCTTTTATCGCTAAAACTCATGTTATCTGCCAACTTTGCAAAAAACTAATTCATAGAGGGAAAAATTGCAATATTTGACTACTACATACATCAACCAGCACATGCGTGATAAACATACGTTAGTCTGGGAATCTTACTGCGCTGAAATACGGACTAGCGAGCCTCGCCGACCACCGGCCGTCCCATCAACCGCATCTGCATCTTCTTCCTTCTCTGTCACCGTGACAAGTGTTCTCACAGAGGTCTCCATCCGCAGAACCTCCACTTGTTTACCCCCTACAGTCAGGGTGAGTGAGCGCCCGTCAGCTGTTACGAAAGTGGAGATGCCTGCTGGTTTTGTTTCACCGAGCACACCACATCTTTCTCAGTCCACCATAACATCTCCGCCTGCATCTCACAGTCTAGCAGTTTATCGTATTCACCCTACTCCACCATCTCTCAGCTCAGCAGCCAGCTCTCGGTCCCGAAGATATGCAAATTGCCTCTTCTGAGAAAAAGAGGACTTAAAAAGAGATGGTATGTCACTCTCCATAAGGAGAAACGATACCCCTTAGACCCCAGTCCCGAAGATGTCATTTAAAAGAATGTTTCCTCCTACTCATGCCAATTCTAAGAGCTTGAACTGCACCATCTCCAATCTGTTGTCCACGGAAATGCTGTCTTTCCGCCTTGTGGATACAGACGGTTTATGAAAGCTGATTGCCGTTGCAGTCTTCCAGTACTAGTTGCCCAGTCGCCATTACTTCTTTAATAAAGCTGTGCTTGTGCTACACCAGCATGTTGCAGAAAACATCACTTGTTCCTTGAAAAAATCTATGTCTGACGGCGCATTTCACCACTGACACCTGGATGAGCAAGTATGCCCAGAGGCATTACATCTCTCTGACTGGGCACTAGGTGATTGTGGGGGCAGGCGTGGAAGATGCTGTTCCACAAGTCTTGAAATCCCCAAGGCTTGAGGAAAAAACTCTGTATCTAACACTTTCTCCACTGCTTCTGGCTCCTCCACCTTCTCTAGGGTCTCCACCTGCGCCCACAACCTTTCCCTTAATGAGACGTGTTCAAACAGTGCTGAGTGAATCCTCCTTGCCTCCATACTGCACAGCCAGAGCTCACCGCAATCGGGCAGTGTTTAAATTAGAAGGAATAGAAGAAAGGCGTTCCAGCTCCTTTAAAAATTTCAAAAACTTTATTTCTCCATTAAAATGCGAAACAGCAATCCTTGCCTTAGTGCGAAAATGTGAGTGCAGAGTACATGCGACGCGTTTCGATCTAAATGATCTTACTCAATGCATGATGTTTGACAAACTGCAGTGGCTATTAATATACAGATGGACCAATCTCTTCACTGATACAAGTCACATGACTCATTACCACAGGTCCTATACATGTGAACTCCACTGCAGCTGCAAGAGATGAACGAACAAATAAGCCAAGGTAACACAACATACTTAAAAAATGTAGATACACAATAATAAAAACAATAATACAATAAGTAACTAGCAGTAATGATTAGAGTTGAGCGACCTTGACCTTTTTAGAGTCGAGCCGGGTTTCGCGAAACCCGACTATCTCAAAAGTCGGGTCGAGTGAAATCGGCCGATTATGACGTAAAGTCGGGATCGACCGAAACACGAAACCCAATGCAAGTCAATGGGGCAGCATAGTCGGCAGTGAGTGGGGGCCAGGAAAACACCTAGAGTGCCCATTTTAATGTCAAAACCATCCATTCTTCTTAATGAAGCTTGTCAAGCGTAATTTACCTTATAATAATTGGAAGGCATTTGAAATTGGGGGTCATTTGGCTAAAGTTGTGGTGGGTAGGGCTGGTTCAAGTAATTAGTGGGCCCAGGAAATCTGGACCACGTCACGGCAGTGGAGCAGGGAGAGGTAAGTATTTCAACTTTGCAAGTGCTGTGAACCTGAGCAAGCAGGGGGGGCCCACTCGTTGGCATTGGCACTGGCACAGGGCCCCTCAAAGTACAGCGGTGTGTTTGCACGGCGGGGGCGCCTCCCACCGGCAGCAACACTTTTGCGTACTATGAGAGGCCCTGTGCCAGTGACGTCGCCAACTAGTATTCCTCCCCCCACCTGATGAAGGAACCTGCACTTTCATCTGCACCTTCCTCTTTGTCCCCGTGTAAGGTGGTATGGTATGCGGGAAGAGCAACCTGACTTTCAGCAGGGTCACAATGTTGTTGTGTAGCGTGCACGGGGAATGTTGCGTTATGGGTCAATGTACCAGCAGACTCATCTATCACTGGCTGGGCAATGGGCAGGATGAGGAGGAAACACAGATATAGGCCCAAAGAATAAAGTTGGCTAAATGCAGTTCAAAATTGGTAACACAGGAATAACCAGGGGGCATTGCAGTGGAGGACAACTGGAATGAGAGGCTGACACAGAGAGTAGGCCCAAATCAGTAAGTAGTCGAAATGCAGTTCAAAATTGGCAACCGTAGTAAACAGGCGGCACAGCTTTGTTCAGTGGAGGAGAACAGCAAGGAGTGGCAGACACCGATAGTAGGCCCCAACCCAACTAGTAGGCCAAATGCAGTCTAACATTAACAACTACTTAATGAGCGCCTGAAAACGGAATTTCAGGACAGGAAACCAGGAGAACAGCAAGGAGCGGCAGACACTGTTAGTAGGCCCCAAACCAACTAGTACGCCAAATGCAGTTGTTCCATTTAACCACAATTTAACGAGAGCCTGAAGATAGAAGCTCAGGAAAGGCAACCTGGAGAACACCTTGGAGTGGAACACACCATCTCTCTCCACCCGATACCCATTTTGTAGGCCTAATGCAGTGTAGTTTTCTACAACTACTAAACGAGAGTCGGAAGACCGAAGCAATGGCAAGGAAACCTGGGGAACACCTTGGAGTGTAACACACCATCTCTCTCCACCCGATACCCATTTTGTAGGCCTAATGCAGTGTAGTTTTCTACAACTACTAAACGAGAGTCGGAAGACCGAAGCAATGGCAAGGAAACCTGGGGAACACCTTGGAGTGTAACACACCATCTCTCTCCACCCGATACCCATTTTGTAGGCCTAATGCAGTGTAGTTTTCTACAACTACTAAACGAGAGTCTGAAGACCGAAGCAATGGCAAGGAAACCTGGGGAACACCTTGGAGTGTAACACACCATCTCTCTCCACCCGATACCCATTTTGTAGGCCTAATGCAGTGTAGTTTTCTACAACTACGGCAGTAGCCAGGTCAGTGTAGTAGTAGTGGAAATTACGGGCCGCAGACAGGCTTCGAAGGCCTAACATAACAAAAATTGGGCTGTAGGCAATTTAAAATTGGTTCCAGGGGAACACGGGCAGCAGTAGACAGGTCAGTGGAGGCCTAGTGGAAGGAGGGACCGCAGACAGGCTTCGAAGCCCTAACATAATAAATTGGGCTTGCTGTCGGCAATTTTAAATTGGTTCCAGGGGAACACGGGCAGCAGTGGCCTGGTCAGTGTAGTAGTAGTGGAAAGAACGGGCCGCAGACAGGCTTCGAAGGCCTAACATAGCAAAAATTGGGATGTAGGCAATTTAAAATTGGTTCCAGGGGAACACGGGCAGCAGTAGACAGGTCAGTGGAGGCCTAGTGGAAGGAGTGACCGCAGAGAGGCTTCGAAGGCCTAACATAAGAAAAATGTCAATACAATGGTATTGACAGTGCCAGGCATTGAAGGATGTCAGCGCATAGACTAAACATTGGTGGAGCTGTGAGAGAAAATTTTGCAAGTGGTAGAGCACTGTTTGAGCTGAGGGGGGGGGACTGTCTTGTCCCTCATATTACAACGGTGTGTCTGACGTTGGGTGCGCACCACCACCGCCAGACACTTTATTGTACTATGAGGGACCTAGTGGCAGTGCCGTCGACCAAAAGCGGGCACACCCACCTCCTCAGACAAACAGTACTCTCAGGGAGGTGTTAACATGTCGGATGCTGGACAATCAGGTGCTGCAAATTACGAGATTGGAAAAGTCGTTCAGAATAGTCCACAGGCAAGACCTTTACATAGGAAAGCTAGGTGTCAGCCGGGCAAGGTGGGGCAAAAGATTTCGAAATCCAGTTGTGGTTCATTTTAATGAAGGTTAGATCATCTACATTTTGGGTAGCCAGACGAGTCCTTTTTTCTGTTAGTATTGAACCTGCAGCACTGAATACTCTTTCTGATAGGACACTAGCTGCTGGGCAAGCAAGCTCCTGCAATGCATATTCTGCCAATTCTGGCCAGGTGTCTAATTTTGATGCCCAGTAATCAAATGGGAATGACGGTTGAGGGAGAACGTCGATAAGGGATGAAAAATAGTTAGTAACCATACTGGACAAATGTTGTCTCCTGTCACTTTGAATTGATGCTGCAGTACCTGTCCTGTCTGCGGTCATAGCAAAATCACTCCACAACCTGGTCAGAAAACCCCTCTGGCCAACGCCACTTCTGATTTCTGCCCCTCTAACACCTCTGGTCTGCTGGCCCCTGCAGCTCGTGTTAGAACGATCACGGGCGCTGTGTGCAGGGAATGCCAGAAGCAAACGGTCAACAAGAGTTGATTGTTTGGTTGCTAATATTAGTTCCAAGTTCTCATGTGGCATTATATTTTGCAATTTGCCTTTATAGCGAGGATCAAGGAGGCAGGCCAACCAGTAATCGTCATCGTTCATCATTTTTGTTATGCGTGTGTCCCTTTTGAGGATACGTAAGGCATAATCCGCCATGTGGCCCAAAGTTCCAGTTCTCAAATCTGTGGTTGTGCTTGGTTGAGGGGCAGTTTCAGGCAAATCCACGTCACTTATGTCCCTCCAAAAACCAGAACCCGGCCTTGCCGCGCCAACAATTTCCACTGGCCCCGGAAAAGCTTCCTCATTAAAAATATAATCATCCCCATCATCCTCCTCGTCCTCCTCCTCCTGTTCGCCCGCTACCTCGTCCTGTACACTGCCCTGGCCAGACAATGGCTGACTGTCATCAAGGCTTTCCTCTTCCTCAGCTGCAGACGCCTGATCCTTTATGTGCGTCAAACTTTGCATCAGCAGACGCATTAGGGGGATGCTCATGCTTATTATGGCGTTGTCTGCACTAACCAGCCGTGTGCATTCCTCAAAACACTGAAGGACTTGACACATGTCTTGAATCTTCGACCACTGCACACCTGACAACTCCATGTCTGCCATCCTACTGCCTGCCCGTGTATGTGTATCCTCCCACAAAAACATAACAGCCCGCCTCTGTTCACACAGTCTCTGAAGCATGTGCAGTGTTGAGTTCCACCTTGTTGCAACGTCTATGATTAGGCGATGCTGGGGAAGGTTCAAAGAACGCTGACAGGTCTGCATACGGCTGGAGTGTACGGGCGAATGGCGGATATGTGAGCAAAGTCCACGCACTTTGAGGAGCAGGTCGGATAACCCCGGATAACTTTTCAGGAAGCACTGCACCACCAGGTTTAAGGTGTGAGCCAGGCAAGGAATGTGTTTCAGTTGGGAAAGGGAGATGGCAGCCATGAAATTCCTTCCGTTATCACTCACTACCTTGCCTGCCTCAAGATCTACAGTGCCCAGCCACGACTGCGTTTCTTTCTGCAAGAACTCGGACAGAACTTCAGCGGTGTGTCTGTTGTCGCCCAAACACTTCATAGCCAATAGAGCCTGCTGACGTTTGCCAGTAGCTGTCCCATAATGGGAGACCTGGTGTGCAACAGTGGCAGCTGCGGATGGAGTGGTTGTGCGACTGCGGTCTGTGGACGAGGTCTCGCTTCTGCAGGAGGAGGAGGAGGGGGTGCGAACGGCTACAGCCAACTGTTTCCTAGACCGTGGGCTAGGCAGAACTGTCCCAAACTTGCTGTCCCCTGTGGACCCTGCATCCACCACATTTACCCAGTGTGCCGTGATGGACACGTAACGTCCCTGGCCATGCCTACTGGTCCATGCATCTGTTGTCAGGTGCACCTTTGTGCTCACAGATTGCCTGAGTGCATGGACGATGCGCTCTTTAACATGCTGGTGGAGGGCTGGGATGGCTTTTCTGGAAAAAAAGTGTCGACTGAGTAGCTCGTAGCGTGGTACAGCGTAGTCCATCAGGGCTTTGAAAGCTTCGCTTTCAACTAACCGGTAGGGCATCATCTCTAACGAGATTAGTCTAGCTATGTGGGCGTTCAAACCCTGTGTACGCGGATGCGAGGCTAAGTACTTCCTTTTTCTAACCATAGTCTCATGTAGGGTGAGCTGGACTGGAGAGCTGGAGATCGTGGAACTAGCGGGGGTGCCGGTGGACATGGCAGACTGAGAGACGGTGGGAGATGGTATTGTTGCCGCCGGTGCCCTAGATGCAGTGTTTCCTACTACGAAACTGGTGATTCCCTGACCCTGACTGCTTTGGCCTGGCAAAGAAACCTGCACAGATACTGCAGGTGGTGCAGAAAATGGTGGCCCTACACTGCCGGAAGGGATGTTGCGTTGATGACTAGCTTCATTGGCCGAGGGTGCTACAACCTTAAGGGACGTTTGGTAGTTAGTCCAAGCTTGCAAATGCATGGTGGTTAAATGTCTATGCATGCAACTTGTATTGAGACTTTTCAGATTCTGCCCTCTGCTTAAGGTAGTTGAACATTTTTGACAGATGACTTTGCGCTGATCAATTGGATGTTGTTTAAAAAAATGCCAGACTGCACTTTTTCTAGCATCGGATACCTTTTCAGGCATTGCAGACTGAGCTTTAACCGGATGGCCACGCTGTCCTCCAACAGGTTTTGACTTTGCCACGCGTTTTGGGCAAGATACGGGCCCGGCAGATGGAACCTGTTGCGATGTTGATGCCTGCTGCGGCACCTCCTCCTCCGCTTCAGAACTGCTGCCGCCTGCACCCTGTTCCCCCAATGGCTGCCAATCGGGGTCAAGAACTGGGTCATCTATTACCTCTTCTTGTAGCTCTTGTGCAACTTCGTCTGTGTCACCGTGTCGGTCGGTGGTATAACGTTCGTGATGGGGCAACATAGTCTCATCAGGGTCTGATTCTTGATCAGCACCCTGCGAGGGCAATGTTGTGGTCTGAGTCAAAGGACCAGCATAGTAGTCTGTCTGTGGCTGTGCATCAGTGCACTCCATGTCAGAGTCAACTTGTAAGGGGCATGGATTGTTAACTGCTTCACTTTCTAAGCCAGGGACGGTATGTGTAAAGAGCTCCATGGAGTAACCCGTTGTGTCGCCTGCTGCATTCTTCTCTGTTGTTGTTTTTGCTGAAGAGGACAAGGAAGCGACTTGTCCCTGACCGTGAACATCCACTAACGACGCGCTGCTTTTACTTTTACCAGTTTCACGAGAGGAGGCAAAAGAGCTAGAGGCTGAGTCAGCAAGATAAGCCAAAACTTGCTCTTGCTGCTCCGGCTTTAAAAGCGGTTTTCCTACTCCCAGAAAAGGGAGCGTTCGAGGCCTTGTGTAGCCAGACGACGAACCTGGCTCCACAGCTCCAGACTTAGGTGCAATATTTTTTTTCCCACGACCACCTGATGCTCCACCACTACCACTACCCTCATTACCAGCTGACAATGAACGCCCCCGGCCACGACCTCTTCCACCAGACTTCCTCATTGTTTTAAAAACGTTACCAAACTAACGGTATTTGTTGCTGTCACACAACTTACACGGTGAGCTATAACTTCAGTATGATTTAGCTACCCCTTTACAGGTGGGTGAGACCACAACGAAAATCAGGCACAATGTTACACACTCTGTTGTTGGTGGCAACAAATGAGAGAGATGCCACACACGCAGGACTGTCACTGAAGCGCAAATGTAAATATTAATCTCCCACTGATTTGTTTTTTTTTTTTTAAAAGGGAGACTTTAGAAAAAAAAAAATAATAAAAAAAAATGATTTTTTAAGGAAGAATTTATAAACCAAATAAAATGAAATGATTGTTTCAGGGAGAATTTAGAAAACAAATAAAAAAAAATAGGCTTTCTATGGCCCACTGAGTGAGAGAGGACGCACACAGGAGTCAGGAGTGGCACACAAGCCCAGAGGCCAATATTTATCTCCCACTGATTGATTTAGTGATTTTTTCAGGTAATTTTTGGAACCCAAATCAAGCAAAAAAATTAATAGGCTTTCTATGGCCCACAATTGGAGAGAGAGAGATGGCACACCCAGGAGTCAAGACTGGCACACAAGCAGAAAGGGCAATATTAATCTCCCACTGATTTGATTTTTTTTTTTTTTTTCAGGGAGACTTTAGAAAAAAAAAATACAAAAAAAATGATTTTTTCAGGAATAATTTAGAAACCAAATAAAATAAAATGATTTTTTCAGGGAGAATTTAGAAAACAAATAAAACAAAAAATAGGCTTTCTAGGGCCCACTGAGTGAGAGATGACGCACACAGGAGTCAGGAGTGGCACACAAGCCCAGAGGCCAATATTTATCTCCCACTGATTGATTTAGTGATTTTTTCAGGTAGATTTTGGAACCCAAATCAAGCAAAAAAATAAATAGGCTTTCTATGGCCCACAATTGGAGAGAGAGATGGCACACCCAGGAGTCAAGACTGGCACACAAGCAGAAAGGGCAATATTAATCTCCCACTGATTTGATTTTTTTTTTTTTTCAGGGAGACTTTAGAAAAAAAAAATACAAAAAAATGAATTTTTCAGGAAGAATTTAGAAACAAAATAAAATAAAATGATTGTTTCAGGGAGAATTTAGAAAACAAATAAAAAAAAAATAGGCTTTGTAGGGCCCACTGAGTGAGAGAGGACGCACACAGGAGTCAGGAGTGGCACACAAGCCCAGAGGCCAATATTTATCTCCCACTGATTGATTTAGTGATTTTTTCAGGTAGATTTTGGAACCCAAATCAAGCAAAAAAATTAATAGGCTTTCTATGGCCCACAATTGGAGAGAGAGAGAGAGATGGCACACCCAGGAGTCAAAACTGGCACACAAGCAGAAAGGGCAATATTAATCTCCCACTGATTTGATTTTTTTTTTTTTTTTTTCAGGGAGACTTTAGAAAAAAAAAAAAAAATGAATTTTTCAGGAAGAATTTAGAAACAAAATAAAATAAAATGATTGTTTCAGGGAGAATTTAGAAAACAAATAAAAAAAAAATAGGCTTTGTAGGGCCCACTGAGTGAGAGAGGACGCACACAGGAGTCAGGAGTGGCACACAAGCCCAGAGGCCAATATTTATCTCCCACTGATTGATTTAGTGATTTTTTCAGGTAGATTTTGGAACCCAAATCAAGCAAAAAAATTAATAGGCTTTCTATGGCCCACAATTGGAGAGAGAGAGATGGCACACCCAGGAGTCAAGACTGGCACACAAGCAGAAAGGGCAATATTAATCTCCCACTGATTTGATTTTTTTTTTTTCAGGGAGACTTTAGAAAAAAAAATACAAAAAAATGAATTTTTCAGGAAGAATTTAGAAACAAAATAAAATAAAATGATTGTTTCAGGGAGAATTTAGAAAACAAATAAAAAAAAATAGGCTTTGTAGGGCCCACTGAGTGAGAGAGGACGCACACAGGAGTCAGGAGTGGCACACAAGCCCAGAGGCCAATATTTATCTCCCACTGATTGATTTAGTGATTTTTTCAGGTAGATTTTGGAACCCAAATCAAGCAAAAAAATTAATAGGCTTTCTATGGCCCACAATTGGAGAGAGAGAGATGGCACACCCAGGAGTCAAGACTGGCACACAAGCAGAAAGGGCAATATTAATCTCCCACTGATTTGATTTTTTTTTTTTTTCAGGGAGACTTTAGAAAAAAAAAATACAAAAAAAATGATTTTTTCAGGAATAATTTAGAAACCAAATAAAATAAAATGATTGTTTCAGGGAGAATTTAGAAAACAAATAAAAAAAATAGGCTTTGTAGGGCCCACTGAGTGAGAGAGGACGCACACAGGAGTCAGGAGTGGCACACAAGCCCAGAGGCCAATATTTATCTCCCACTGATTCATTTATTGATTTTTTTCAGGTAGAATTTAGAACCCAAATCAAACAAAAAAATAAATAGGCTTTCTATGGCCCACTATTTGTGAGAGAGATGGCACGCTCAGGACTGGCACACAAGCCCAGAGGCCAATATTAATCTCCCACTTTTTTTTTTTTTTCCAGGGAAAATTTATAAACCCAATAAAAAAAATAATAAATATGCTTTCTATGGCCTACTATCTGAGAGAGAGAGATGGCACGCTTAGGACTGGCACACAAGCCCAAAGGCCAATATTAATCTCCCACTGATTGATTTATTGATTTTTTCAGGTAGAATTTAGAACCCAAATCAACCCAAAAAATAAATAGGCTTTCTATGGCCCACTATTTGTGAGAGAGATGGCACGCTCAGGACTGGCACACAAGCCCAGAGGCCAATATTAATCTCCCACTTTTTTTTTTTTTTCCAGGGAAAATTTATAAACCCAATAAAAAAATTAATAAATAGGCTTTCAATGGCCCACTATCTGAGAGAGAGAGATGGCACGCTTAGGACTGGCACACAAGCCCAAAGGCCAATATTAATCTCCCACTGATTGATTTATTGATTTTTTCAGGTAGAATTTAGAACCCAAATCAACCAAAAAAATAAATAGGCTTTCTATGGCCCACTATTTGTGAGAGAGATGGCACGCTCAGGACTGGCACACAAGCCCAGAGGCCAATATTAATCTCCCACTGATTGATTTATTGATTTTTTCAGGTAGAATTTAGAACCCAAATCAAGCAAAAAAATTAATAGGCTTTCTATGGCCCACTGAGTGAGAGATGGCACACACAGGAGTCAGGAGTGGCACACAAGCCCTGAGGCCAATATTTTTCTCCCACTGATTGATGTGATTTTTTCAGGTAGATTTTGGAACCCAAATCAAGCAAAAAAATAAATAGGCTTTCTATGGCCCACTGAGTGAGAGATGGCACACACAGGAGTAAGGAGTGGCACACAAGCCCTGAGGCCAATATTTTTCTCCCACTGATTGATGTAGTGATTTTTTCAGGTAGATTTTGGAACCCAAATCAAGCAAAAAAATAAATAGGCTTTCTATGGCCCACTGAGTGAGAGATGGCACACACAGGAGTAAGGAGTGGCACACAAGCCCTGAGGCCAATATTTTTCTCCCACTGATTGATGTTGTGATTTTTTCAGGTAGATTTTAGAACCCAAATCAAGCAAAAAAATAAATAGGCTTTCTATGGCCCACTGAGTGAGAGATGGCACACACAGGAGTAAGGAGTGGCACACAAGCCCTGAGGCCAATATTTTTCTCCCACTGATTGATGTTGTGATTTTTTCAGGTAGATTTTGGAACCCAAATCAAGCAAAAAAATAAATAGGCTTTCTATGGCCCACTGAGTGAGAGATGGCACACACAGGAGTAAGGAGTGGCACACAAGCCCTGAGGCCAATATTTTTCTCCCACTGATTGATGTAGTGATTTTTTCAGGTAGATTTTAGAACCCAAATCAAGCAAAAAAATAAATAGGCTTTCTATGGCCCACTGAGTGAGAGATGACACAGACAGGGATGGCACTCTAGCAGAAATGCCAATCTTAATCTCCCACAAAAAAAAAAGGAACTGTCCTTCAATTACTATCTCCCTGCAGTAATCTCAGCCAGGTATGGCAGGCAGCAATAAGGAGTGGACTGATGCACAAATTAAATAAAAAGTGTGGACAAACAAACAAGATAGCTGTGCAGAAAGGAAGGAACAAGAGGATTTGTGCTTTGAAAAAAGCAGTTGGTTTGCACAGCGGCGTACACACAGCAATGCAGCTATCAGGGAGCCTTCTAGGGCAGCCCAATGAGCTACAGCGCTGAGGAAAAAAAAAAATGTAGCTTCCACTGTCCCTGCACACCGAAGGTGGTGTTGGGCTGTGGAAATCGCTACAGCACAAGCGGTTTGGTGGTTAATGGACCCTGCCTAACGCTATCCCTGCTTCTGACGAAGCGGCAGCAACCTCTCCCTAAGCTCAGATCAGCAGCAGTAACATGGCGGTCGGCGGGAACGCCCCTTTATAGCCCCTGTGACGCCGCGGACAGCAAGCCAATCACTGCAATGCCCTTCTCTAAGATGGTGGGGACCAGGACCTATGTCATCACGCTGCCCACACTCTGCGTTTACCTTCATTGGCTGAGAAATGGCGCTTTTCGCGTCATTGAAACGCGACTTTGGCGCGAAAGTCGCGTACCGCATGGCCGACCCCGCACAGGGGTCGGATCGGGTTTCATGAAACCCGACTTTGCCAAAAGTCGGCGACTTTTGAAAATGAACGACCCGTTTCGCTCAACCCTAGTAATGATACATGATCTCATTTTTACGATTTAGACCAAATGGGTGTCTTGTTCCCAAATTGAAAATCCAGAAAGCTTCTCTGGTCAGAAGCTGTCTTTTGACATCTCCACCTCGCTGTGATAAATTAATATGCTCTATGCCCTGGATTGTCATGGTAGATGTATTCCCTTCGTGGTGCACATTAAAATGCCTGGCGACAGCTGATATATTTTTACTAGCGATGTCATTTCTTCCTAAGTCCCTTAAGTGTTCAGATATCCTAGTCTTCAGCTTTCTGGTCGTGCAGCCTATATACGTTGCATTGCATTCAGTGCAATCGATTTTATAAACCACGTTCTTAGTGTGACAATTAATGAAACTTTTTATGTGATAAGTTTGGGTTTTATCTCTGTTCTGGAACATATTTTTTACCAGTGCATTACGGCAAGTGGTACAAGCGGCAACTCCACACTTATAAAAACCTTTACATTCAAGCCAGGTTTTGGAAACCGGCTGTGAAGAAAAGAAACTCGGCGATAAAGAGTTGCCAATAGTGGGCGCCCTTCTCGCCACAACGTTAAGACCATCCCTAAGGATTTCAGAGAGAAAATCATCTTCTTTTAATAAAGGTAACCTTTTCAAAATAATATTTTTTATCTCCTGAAATTGAGTGCTATACTGAAAGCACACATACGGTTTTTTCTTTCTGGCCTCTTTTTCTTTGTCATGGGTCAAAAGACTATCTCTGGGCTTACTATCCACTATTTTTTGTGCTCTGCTGAGGGTCCAATCTGGATACCCTCTTTTTTTTTATTTAGTTTTTAACAAAGAAAACTCCTCTTTGCTTGCCGTATCTTTACTACAATTTCTTTTGAGCCGCGTGTATTCCCCAACGGAAATCGATTTGACGGTATGTTTGGGGTGGCTACTTTTAGCGTGTAGTACCGTGTTCCCACTGATGGGTTTAACATGCGTTTTACTATTAATGATCTCATCGTTTACACCCATTAGATCAAGATCCAGGAAGGAGATTTCATTCTGGTTCCATCTGTGGGTGAATCTAATGCCATAATCGTTCCCATTAATGTACTCCATGAAGTCCGGCACGGTAGACACATCGCCACCCCAGATGATAAGGGTGTCATCAATGTATCTACCGTACCAGACAAGGAGACTGGCAAAAGGGTTATCTGCACAATAAATGAAATTACGTTCCCAATACGACATAGTAAGATTAGCTAATGAGGGTGAATATTTAGCCCCCATCGGAACACCTGTTCTTTGCTCATATACTGTTTTTTCAAAGGAAAAAATGTTGTGCTTCAAAAGAAAAAAAGTGACATCCAGGACATAATTAGTAAAGTCTTGTGTATAAGTACTGAAATTTTCCAAATAGAAACGTACCGCTTCCATGGCCAATGTGTGTGGGATACACGTGTATAATGAAATTACATCACAACATAGCCATGAATGGTTTTCGTTCCACACTTTGGTAGAAAAAGTTCGGAGGACCTCTCTGGAATCTTTAATGTGACCGGGTAATTTGACTACAAGCGGTTGTAAGATGGAATCCACCCACTCACATAAATGCTCATTCATTGAGCCTATGCCCGAAACTATGGGTCTCATTGCTGGTAAACCCACCCCTTTGTGTACTTTAGGCAAACCATATAGTATGGGCATTTTAGGATGGGGAACATATAGATAATCTGCTTGTTTTTTTACTGAGGATACCTAGGCTCAAGCCTTCATTTATGATGATGTTAATTTCCTCATTATATCTCTTTGATGGATTTCCCCTCATTTTACCATATGTTACATCGTCCGTTAGTAGTTCCAACATTTTATCTTTATAATCATTTTTGTTCATAACGACTATCATGCCCCCTTTGTCACTTTTTTTTTATAATTATCTCTTTTTTGTTTTTCAATTCTGTAAGAGCTTTCTTTTGTTTATATGTGAGATTATTAGTTTTATTTTTATATGTTGTTTTAGACATTTTGTCCTTGAGGTCCTTCAAATCTTTTTCTATTCTATCCTGGAACCTATCCATACACTCCACCCTAGATTGAATTGGGTAGAAATATGGATTTTTAGTGCCATATAAAGGCACTAAAAAAAGGGGGCATGATAGTCGTTATGAACAAAAATGATTATAAAGATAAAATGTTGGAA
Organism: Ranitomeya imitator; assembly: GCF_032444005.1. NCBI lineage: Eukaryota > Metazoa > Chordata > Amphibia > Anura > Dendrobatidae > Ranitomeya > Ranitomeya imitator. The sequence goes on along the minus strand of NC_091282.1, from coordinate 437,636,563 downwards.
CTACTAACGGACGATGTAACATATGGTAAAATGAGGGGAAATCCATCAAAGAGATATAATGAGGAAATTAACATCATCATAAATGAAGGCTTGAGCCTAGGTATCCTCAGTAAAAAACAAGCAGTTTATCTATATGTTCCCCATCCTAAAATGCCCATACTATATGGTTTGCCTAAAGTACACAAAGGGGTGGGTTTACCAGCAATGAGACCCATAGTTTCGGGCATAGGCTCAATGAATGAGCATTTATGTGAGTGGGTGGATTCCATCTTACAACCGCTTGTAGTCAAATTACCCGGTCACATTAAAGATTCCAGAGAGGTCCTCCGAACTTTTTCTACCAAAGTGTGGAACGAAAACCATTCATGGCTATGTTGTGATGTAATTTCATTATACACGTGTATCCCACACACATTGGCCATGGAAGCGGTACGTTTCTATTTGGAAAATTTCAGTACTTATACACAAGACTTTACTAATTATGTCCTGGATGTCACTTTTTTCTTTTGAAGCACAACATTTTTTCCTTTGAAAAAACGGTATATGAGCAAAGAACAGGTGTTCCGATGGGGGCTAAATATTCACCCTCATTAGCTAATCTTACTATGTCGTATTGGGAACGTAATTTCATTTATTGTGCAGATAACCCTTTTGCCAGTCTCCTTGTCTGGTACGGTAGATACATTGATGACACCCTTATCATCTGGGGTGGCGATGTGTCTACCGTGCCGGACTTCATGGAGTACATTAATGGGAACGATTATGGCATTAGATTCACCCACAGATGGAACCAGAATGAAATCTCCTTCCTGGATCTTGATCTAATGGGTGTAAACGATGAGATCATTAATAGTAAAACGCATGTTAAACCCATCAGTGGGAACACTGTACTACACGCTAAAAGTAGCCACCCCAAACATACCGTCAAATCGATTTCCGTTGGGGAATACACGCGGCTCAAAAGAAATTGTAGTAAAGATACGGCAAGCAAAGAGGAGTTTTCTTTGTTAAAAACTAAATTAAAAAAAAGAGGGTATCCAGATTGGACCCTCAGCAGAGCACAAAAAATAGTGGATAGTAAGCCCAGAGATAGTCTTTTGACCCATGACAAAGAAAAAAACAAAGAAAAAGAGGCCAGAAAGAAAAAACCGTATGTGTGCTTTCAGTATAGCACTCAATTTCAGGAGATAAAAAATATTATTTTGAAAAGGTTACCTTTATTAAAAGAAGATGATTTTCTCTCTGAAATCCTTAGGGATGGTCTTAACGTTGTGGCGAGAAGGGCGCCCACTATTGGCAACTCTTTATCGCCGAGTTTCTTTTCTTCACAGCCGGTTTCCAAAACCTGGCTTGAATGTAAAGGTTTTTATAAGTGTGGAGTTGCCGCTTGTACCACTTGCCGTAATGCACTGGTAAAAAATATGTTCCAGAACAGAGATAAAACCCAAACTTATCACATAAAAAGTTTCATTAATTGTCACACTAAGAACGTGGTTTATAAAATCGATTGCACTGAATGCAATGCAGCGTATATAGGCTGCACGACCAGAAAGCTGAAGACTAGGATATCTGAACACTTAAGGGACTTAGGAAGAAATGACATCGCTAGTAAAAATATATCAGCTGTCGCCAAGCATTTTAATGTGCACCACGAAGGGAATACATCTACCATGACAATCCAGGGCATAGAGCATATTAATTTATCACAGCGAGGTGGAGATGTCAAAAGACAGCTTCTGACCAGAGAAGCTTTCTGGATTTTCAATTTGGGAACAAGACACCCATTTGGTATAAATCGTAAAAATGAGATCATGTATCATTACTGCTAGTTACTTATTGTATTATTGTTTTTATTATTGTGTATCTACATTTTTTAAGTATGTTGTGTTACCTTGGCTTATTTGTTTGTTCATCTCTTGCAGCTGCAGTGGAGTTCACATGTATAGGACCTGTGGTAATGAGTCATGTGACTTGTATCAGTGAAGAGATTGGTCCATCTGTATATTAATAGCCACTGCAGTTTGTCAAACATCATGCATTGAGTAAGATCATTTAGATCGAAACGCGTCACATGTACTCTGCACTCACATTTTCGCACTAAGGCAAGGATTGCTGTTTCGCATTTTAATGGAGAAATAAAGTTTTTGAAATTTTTAAAGGAGCTGGAACGCCTTTCTTCTATTCCTTCTGCTATTCACTCATCCTGGTCCGAGATGAAGTTCCGTGCACCTGCGTGGATCGGTGAGCTGGCTGTGGCTATTTAGTGTTTAAATTAGTATGTCTTAGGCTTGGTTCCCATTGCGTTAATGGGAAAGCTCTAACGGACAGCGTTGCACGGCGAAATTAACGCCGTGCAACGCGTCCGTTAGCGCGCCCATTCATGGCAATGGGAACGCGCAGCACTAGCGCGTGCCATGTTCGGCACACGCTAGCGACGCGCCGGTGTTTCCTGGCGCGCCGCGGACGCTGCTTGCAGCGTCCGAGGCGCGCCCGCGGTCCGTTCCCCGCTCTCGCAGATCGGGGATCTGCGAGAGCGGGGACGTTACCGCGACCCCGGGACGCGGCCCCATTAAAAACATTGCGTTAGCGCAACCCGCTAGCGCTAAACGGATTGCACTAACGCAATGTGACCCTAGCCTTAGAGATCGCTGTCACACAGCTTAAGAGTTGTGGACAGCTATCCAGGCCATGTTTGAGCAATGAATGTCTCCTCTGAACCCGGAGCCAGGGACGGCCGTGTGCGATAACAGTGTAAGCCTGGTGGCGGACCCACGCTGGGGCAGCCTCACACACCTGCCTTGCATGGCTCACATCCGCAACCTAGTGGTACAGCAATTTCTCCGCCCCTATCCCAGCCAGGATGATCTGTTACAGAAAGCATGCGCTGTATGCTCACTTCTGCCATTTGCACCCCACATGTCATTGAGTTGCATCACTGCAGAGATCTTTCAGCCTACCGATAAACCGTTTGATGTGCGATGTGCCGACACAATGAAATTCCACTCTGGAGATGTTGCAGTGACTGTGGTAGCAGCAACATGCTCTGGTGTAGAATGTCCTTTTGCATAGTGTGGGCCAACGCAGTACGGACATGGTGCAGATCATGATTGCAGAGTGGGCACAGATGAATGACCTCTGCACCCTTCTCCACAGTTTCTAAATGGCTACAAAGATGGTTAGAGCTGATGATGCCGTCACCAGCATCACTATTTCGGTTATCTACATGCTGAACACTTTGAATAGTCTGCAGGAACAGGTGGTTGTCACTGAGGAACAGAAACAGAGGAGGATGCGGAAGGGATAACAATATTTCTGAGTTTCGAACGGTTGTCGCACAGGTGGGTGCCATGGGAGGGTGGATTACAGCGACCAAGGGGGGCTGACGATACTAAACTGTTTGTGAAGGTGCTGGAGCCGAGGAACAAATTGGGCGCGCAACAGTCAGGAGATGAAGAGGATAATGATCCCCTCTCTGTTGTCTGTGGTTGGCGGGAGGGGACGGAGGAAACAAGCTTGAGTGTTACGCCAACACACCATGGACTTGGATATCATGGAGGCGCCCAACACATGAGTGCCATTTTGCTGCACTATCTTCAACGCGATGCCCATGTTAGGTCTAGAAATAGTGCCAAGCCCTGGTGCAGCATGTCCTTTTGCATAGCCTAGGCCAACGCAGTATGGTCATGGTTCAAATAACGCTTGTGAAGTGGGCACAGATGAAGGACTTATGCACCTTTCTGCACCGTTTCAAAATGGCTGCTAAGCTGGTTATCGCTGACGATGCTGTCATCAGCATCACTATTCCAGTTGTCTACATGCTGGAGCACACTTTGAATAGTTTGCGGGAGGAGGTGGTGGTCCCAGAGAAAAAGGTGGAATTAGATGAGGATGCGGAAGGGATAACAATATCTTTAAGTTCCTGACTGTTGCGCACAGGCGGGTGCCATGGCTGGATGGATTACAGGCAGGGCCGGTTTTAGGCAAAGTGGGGCCCTGGGCAAAAGTTTGAAGTAGGGCCCCAATTGGTCACATATTGCTCCATCACACAGAAATTTTTCTGTTGTATTTACAAGCGCTAAGTTCAGGCTGGTAAACGAGCATGATCGATAATATTGAAGTAGTTTGATGCATGTTTCCCGGCCTTTTCAGGGTATGTGCACACGTTCAGTAATTGGCAGCGCTTTGGACGCAGCACATGTCCACTGCATCCAAAGCGCTGCCGTCTATTGAACGCAGGTGACTCCGCATATGATCACTGAGCCATGCGGATTCACCGTATCCAAAACATTGCATAGGTGAAATTTATCTTGCAGGGAGACTCGCATCTCAGCAAGATAAATAGACATGCTGCGGTCTGGAGGGACGCACCACATGTCAGTCTCCACGGGTGAGCTACGGTCGTCTGTGCATGCATAGTGAGCATGGGATTTCTTGAAATCCCTTCAACTATGCTGTAACACATCGTTTACTGACCATGTGCACATACCCTTACTCTGGCTGAAGAAGAATGATTGGTACAGCTAGTGCTCGATACAGTATAATGTAAGGTTCCATATAGTATATAAATAAGGTCCCATATAGTACATGTTAGGAGTCGAGTTTCCTCTGCTGCACAGGGGGAATCTCGATCCGTGTCTGCTGCGGTCTCCCATTCGGTATCGGCCGCAGTGGGCTCTGCTCAGCGGAGACGTCGCTCCCAGCGTCTCGCTGGGGCTGATTCGGTGCATAGGGTCACTACTGCCTTTTCTGGCTTTCCTATGGTACCCTGCACTGATCTGCGGCGAGCGAGCCTCTCTGGGACTAAGTCCTTGTTTACTCACACTGAGCATGCCCAGGGCAGGGTCTCCCATTGGAGGTCGAGGGCCACATGTTCGGTCACATGCTCAGGTGCTGCAGTACATTCCATTGGTCCTTCTGGAAGGTCCTGAAAGGGCAAAACATGCTCAGGTACTGCAGCACTTTCCATTGGTCCTTCTGGAAGGTCCTGAAAGGGCAAAAACTTCAGTAGCAGCTTCCTGTGCTGCAACTATATAAACTGCGCATGACCGCACGGCCATGCGCTAGTATCGTCTTATGCTATATGCTTTGCGCCAATGTGGTCATGTGTTTGAATGTGTTCAGGGACCCGGCTGAAATAAGCCCCTAGAATGCTGGCACCTCCGGCGAGGAGATTGTGTTTGTGTGTTCAGGGACCCGGCTGAAATAAGCCCCTAGAATGCTGGCATCTCCGGCGAGGAGTTTTGTATGCATGCATGACCACTCACTGCTCACATCTGGGTAGTTGGCCTGTGCCTCTGTGAAAGTCTAACAGGGCACAGAGCTTTCCTCTCGCGGTTACTCTGTGAAGCTAACAGAGTTGGTATATACCGCCATATAGAGCCGCCATTATTTAGCAGCAGGTGCTTTCCTGCACGGTGGATCCCGGGTTGCGAACGCACCAATTCCATTTAATAAATTATATATTTGGTGCGTTCCGCCAACCCTAACAGTATACTAGCGCCAGGATCTGGCTAAGTAATGGCGGATGAACAGCGATTGCAGGGGTACATCCAGCTGCTGGAGGGCCGGTTGGCGTCTCTTGAGCGTGCAACCTCGGCGGTGGATGTTACCGAAATAGCTGTTCAGGCTGCTAGCGTGGCTGCAGCAGCTTTACCCACTGCCACCTCTGTTCCGACCCTATCTCACCTTCCTTTGCCTGAGAGATACTCTGGGGACAGTAAGTCCTGTAGGGGTTTCGTGAGCCAATGTGGTATACACCTCGAGCTTCTGGCTGCACGTTTCCCTACTGAGCGGGCAAAGGTGGGATTCATAATCTCTCTCCTGTCGGACAGAGCGTTGGAGTGTGCTACGCCGCTGTGGGAGCGCAACGATCATGTGGTGCGGAGTGTTCCTAGGTTTCTGGACACTCTGAAACAGGTCTTTTTAGGACCTCAAGTCACCCATGATACAGCGCTCCAACTGCTGGCTTTGACTCAGGGTTCAACCATGGTCAGCCATTTTGCTGTTCACTTCCGGACATTAGCGTCTGAGTTGGAATGGCCAGATAAAACCCTCATTCCCATATTTTGGAGGGGGCTGGCTGACCATGTGAAGGACGCTTTGGCCACTAGGGAGATTCCCGCCACACTGGAGGAGCTCATAGCCGTATCTACTCGTATTGACCTCCGTTTTAACGAGCGGAGGTTGGAGCGAGCCCAGTGTAGGCAGAGGTTTCGGCTGGCTCCCACCTTCGCCAAACCTTTGGAATCTCCAGTCCAGGCATCCGAGTCACATGAGGCCTTAGAGGTGACACGAGCGGGATCCAAGTCTCAGTCTGCCCGTGCACATAAGGTCCGTCATGTTTGCCAGCAGTCAGGACACCTTGCCTCCAAGGGTCCTCAGCGGTCGGGGAAACGTCAGCGTCTAGTGGCAGTTGGAGGAGGTACACTAGACACGGCGACGTTTGCCTCAAAGTTGTCCTTCAAGGGGACAATTACCATAGGCCCATCCACTCTTATGGTCGAGCTATGCGTGGATTCTGGGGCAGAGGGTAACTTTATGTCTTCCGCTTTTGCCCAGCGTCACGCAATACCCTTGGTGATGCTCGCCAAGCCGGTAACCGTTCGAGTGGTAAATGGGTCAACACTACCTTCACAGATTACCCACCAAACCATTCCTTTCACGCTATCTGTGTCTCCATCACATCAAGAGATAATCTCCCTATTAGTCATTCCTGAGGGAATTGATGAGGTCCTGTTGGGGATACCATGGCTTCGCTACCATTCTCCTCATATTGAGTGGTCCTCTGGGAGAATTTTGGGTTGGAGTAAATCTTGCGAGGGTAGATGTCTGAGGGAGTGCGTTCAGGTTGCTACTACACAGGTACCCACAGATCTTTCCTCTCTCCCCAAGCACTATTGGCCCTATGCAGACGTGTTCTCCAAAAGAGCTGCGGAGACCCTTCCGCCTCACCGCCCCTATGACTGTCCTATTGACCTCTTGCCTGGTGCTGAGCCTCCCCGGGGTCGAGTCTATCCGTTATCTCTCCCGGAGACGGAGGCAATGTCCCAGTACATCCAGGAGAATCTGGCAAGAGGATTCATTAGGAAGTCAGTGTCACCGGCAGGGGCAGGGTTTTTCTTCGTACAGAAGAAGACTGGAGACTTACGTCCATGCATAGACTACAGGGGTCTTAACGCCATCACCGTTAAGAACAAGTACCCACTACCCCTGATATCTGAGCTGTTTGATAGGCTACGGGGAGCGAGGGTATTTACAAAGTTAGATCTGCGGGGTGCTTACAACCTGATTCGCATCCGTGAGGGGGATGAATGGAAGACGGCTTTTAACACCAGGGATGGGCACTATGAATATCTAGTGATGCCCTTCGGGCTCTGTAATGCCCCAGCCGTTTTCCAAGACTTTGTGAACGACATCTTCTGGGATATGCTCACCACCTCGGTCGTAGTCTATCTGGATGATATTCTCATCTTCTCTCCAGATATTGACTCCCATCGGAGAGATGTTCGCAAAGTCTTCGACCTCTTACGGGCAAACTCTGTTGTGGATTCTGTTTTTGGGCTCCCTCTGGTGGTTACAGATGGTACTGGGTGACTTGTGTTCTCTGCGGTCTCTGGTGTCCACCTGTTCTATCAGGATATGGGAGTTTCCTATTTAACCTGGCTTTCTTGTTATTTCCTCGCCGGCTATCAATGTAATCAGTGTGTCTTGTTACCTCTGCTTCCCGCTTCTGTATTCTTCAGGACAAGCTAAGTTTTTGATTTTCCTGTACCACGTTTTGCTTAATTTTTGTCTTAGTCCAGCTTGCAGATATGTGATTCCTTTTTGCTGGTTGCTCTAGTGGGCTGATATTACTCCTCATGTTCCATGAGTTGGAACATGAGTTCAAGTAATTTCAGGATGGTTTTTTGTAGGGTTTTTCGCTGACCGCGCAGTTCACTTTTGTATCCTCTGCTATCTAGCTTTAGCGGGCTTCATTTTGCTGAATCTGTTTTCATAACTACGTATGTGCTTTCCTCTCATTTCACCGTCATTACATGTGGGGGGCTGCTATTTCTGTGGGGTGTTTCTCTGGAGGCAAGAGAGGTCTGTGTTTCTTCTAATAGGGAAAGTTAGTTCTTCTGCTGGTGCGAGACGTCTAGGAATCATCGTAGGGCACGTTCCCCGGCTACAACTAGTTGTGTGTTGAGGTTCAGGATCGCGGTCAGCTCAGTTTCCATCACCCTAGAGCTTGTTTTGTTTTTTGTGCTTGTCCTTTTGTGATCCCCTGCCATTGGGATCATGACAGTATAGCCGGCCAAAAAGTGGTAATCGTATTGGCTGAAGTAGGAGGAAAAGTAGTCTGAGGAAGTTTTTTTTTTTTTTCCCCCTCAGAGTTTGCTGCATAGCCTTAATTGTAGCCTGGCTGCGTCTTACCTCCTCTTAATCCTTGAATGGCTCTGACCTCAGCTGTTTATCATGGACGTCCAGAGTTTGGCTTCCAGCCTGAATAATCTTGCTGCTAAGGTTCAAAATATACAAGATTTTGTTGTACATGCTCCTATGTCTGAACCTAGAATTCCTATCCCAGAGTTTTTTTCTGGAGATAGATCTAGTTTTCTGAATTTTAGGAACAATTGCAAGTTGTTTCTTTCTTTGAAATCTCACTTTTCTGGAGACCCTGCTCAGCAAGTCAAGATTGTTATATCTTTCCTGCGGGGTGACCCTCAGAATTGGGCATTTGCATTGGCACCAGGGGATCCTGCGTTGCTCAATGTGGATGCGTTTTTTCTGGCATTGGGTTTGCTCTATGAGGAACCTAACCTAGAGATTCAGGCTGAAAAAGCTTTATTGGCTCTCTCTCAGGGGCAAGATGAAGCAGAAATATATTGTCAGAAATTTCGGAAATGGTCGGTGCTTACTCAGTGGAATGAGTGCGCCCTGGCTGCAAGATTCAGAGATAGCCTTTCTGAGGCCATTAAAGATGTCATGGTGGGGTTCCCTGCGCCTACAGGTCTGAATGAGTCTATGACTATGGCTATTCAGATTGATAGGCGTTTACGGGAGCGCAAACCTGTGCACCATTTGGCGGTGTCTTCTGAACAGGCACCTGAGACAATGCAATGTGATAGAATTCAGTCCAGAAGTGAACGGCAAAACTATAGGCGGAAAAATGGGTTGTGTTTTTATTGTGGTGATTCAGCTCATGTTATATCAGCATGCTCTAAACGCACAAAAAAGGTTGATAAGTCTGTTGCCATTAGTACTTTACAGTCTAAGTTCATTCTGTCTGTGACTCTGATTTGTTCATTATCAGCCATTTCCGTCGATGCCTATGTGGATTCAGGCGCTGCCCTGAGTCTTATGGATTGGTCATTTGCCAACCGCTGTGGGTTTAGTCTGGAGCCTCTGGAAGTCCCTATTCCTTTGAAAGGAATTGACTCTACACCTTTGGCTATGAATAAACCTCAGTACTGGACACAAGTGACCATGCGTATGACTCCCGTTCATCAGGAGGTGATTCGCTTCCTGGTACTGTATAATTTACATGATGTCTTAGTGCTTGGTCTGCCATGGTTAAACTCATAACCCAGTCTTGGACTGGAAAACGATGTCTGTGTTAAGCTGGAGATGTCAGGGGGTTCATGATGATGCACCTCCGATTTCTATCGCTTCATCTACTCCTTCTGAGGTTCCGGTATTTTTGTCTGATTATCGGGATGTTTTTGAGGAGCCTAAGCTCAATTCGCTTCCTCCTCACAGGGATTGCGATTGTGCTATAGATTTGATTCCTGGCAGTAAATTTCCTAAAGGTCGTTTGTTCAATCTGTCAGTGCCAGAGCATACTGCTATGCGGGATTATGTTAAGGAGTCCTTGGAAAAGGGACATATCCGTCCATCTTCGTCCCCTTTGGGAGCAGGTTTATATTTTGTGGCCAAAAAAGATGGTTCCTTGAGGCCTTGTATAGATTACCGTCTTTTGAATAAGATTACAGTTAAATATCAGTATCTTTTGCCATTGTTGACTGATTTGTTCGCTCACATTAAGGGGGCTAAATGGTTCACTAAGATTGATCTTCGGGGTGCGTATAATCTTGTGCGGATAAAGCAGGGTGATGAGTGGAAAACCGCATTTAATACGCCTGAGGGCCATTTTGAGTATTTGGTGATGCCTTTTGGACTTTCTAATGCTCCTTCTGTCTTCCAGTCCTTTATGCACGATATTTTCCGTGAATATCTGGATAAATTTATGATTGTGTATTTGGATGATGTTTTGGTTTTTTCGGATGACTGGGAGTCCCATGTTCAGCAGGTCAGGAAGGTGTTTCAGGTCCTGCGGGCCAATTCTTTGTTTGTAAAAGGTTCAAAGTGTCTCTTTGGAGTCCAGAAGATTTCTTTTTTGGGGTATATTTTTTCCCCTTCTACTATTGAGATGGATCCCGTCAAGGTTCAGGCTATTTGTGACTGGACGCAGCCTACATCTCTTAAGAGTCTACAGAAGTTCTTGGGCTTTGCTAATTTTTATCGTCGTTTCATAACTAATTTTTCTAGTGTTGTTAAGCCTTTGACGGATTTGACTAAGAAGGGTGCTGATGTTGCTGATTGGTCTCCTGCGGCTGTGGAGGCCTTTCAGGAACTTAAGCGCCGGTTTTCTTCTGCTCCTGTATTGCGTCAGCCAGATGTTTCGCTTCATTTTCAGGTTGAGGTTGATGCTTCCGAGATTGGAGCGGGGGCGGTTTTGTCACAGAGAAGCTCCGATTGCTCAGTGATGAAGCCATGTGCGTTCTTTTCTAGAAAGTTTTCGCCCACTGAGCGGAATTATGATGTTGGTAATCGGGAGCTTTTGGCCATGAAGTGGGCATTTGAGGAGTGGCGTCATTGGCTGGAGGGTGCTAGACATCGTGTGGTGGTCTTGACTGATCACAAAAATCTGATTTACCTTGAGTCTGCCAAGCGTCTGAATCTTAGACAGGCTCGTTGGTCACTGTTTTTCTCCCGTTTCGATTTTGTGGTTTCATACCTGCCAGGTTCAAAGAATGTGAAGGCGGATGCTCTTTCTAGGAGTTTTGTGCCTGACTCCCCTGGAAATTCTGACCCCACTGGTATCCTTAGGGATGGGGTGATTTTGTCGGCTGTCTCCCCAGACTTGCGACGTGCTTTGCAGGAGTTTCAGGCGGATAAACCTGATCGTTGTCCGCCTGAAAGACTGTTTGTTCCGGATAATTGGACCAGTAGAGTCATCTCCGAGGTCCATTCTTCTGCGTTGGCAGGTCATCCTGGAATATTTGGTACTAGAAACTTGGTGGCCAGGTCTTTTTGGTGGCCTTCCTTGTCGAGGGATGTGCGTTCTTTTGTGCAGTCTTGTGAAGTTTGCGCTCGGGCTAAGCCTTGCTGTTCTCGGGCCAGTGGATTGTTGTCACCTTTGCCTATTCCGAAGAGGCCTTGGACGCACATTTCCATGGACTTTATTTCGGATCTCCCTGTCTCTCAAAAAATGTCCGTCATCTGGGTTGTGTGTGACCGCTTTTCTAAGATGGTTCATCTGGTACCCTTGCCTAAGTTGCCTTCCTCCTCTGAATTGGTCCCTCTGTTTTTTCAGAACGTGGTTCGTTTGCATGGGATTCCGGAGAACATCGTTTCTGACAGGGGATCCCAGTTTGTGTCTAGATTTTGGCGGACGTTCTGTGCTAAGATGGGCATTGATTTGTCCTTTTCGTCTGCATTCCATCCTCAGACGAATGGCCAGACGGAACGAACTAATCAGACCTTGGAAACTTATTTAAGGTGTTTTGTTTCTGCTGATCAAGATGACTGGGTTACCTTTTTGCCGCTTGCTGAATTTGCCCTTAATAATCGGGCTAGTTCTGCTACCTTGGTTTCTCCTTTCTTTTGTAATTCGGGGTTTCATCCTCGTTTTTCCTCTGGTCAGGTGGAGCCTTCTGATTGTCCTGGAGTGGACATGGTGGTGGATAGGTTGCATCAGATTTGGAGTCATGTGGTGGACAATTTGAAGTTGTCCCAGGAGAGGGCTCAGCAGTTTGCTAATCGCCGTCGCCGCGTGGGTCCTCGACTTCGTGTTGGGGACTTGGTGTGGTTGTCTTCTCGTTTTGTTCCTATGAAGGTCTCTTCTCCTAAGTTCAAGCCTCGGTTCATCGGTCCCTATAGGATCTTGGAAATTCTTAACCCTGTGTCGTTTCGTTTGGATCTCCCGGCATCGTTTGCTATTCATAATGTGTTCCATCGGTCGTTGTTGCGGAGGTATGAGGTACCTGTTGTTCCTTCGCTTGAGCCTCCTGCTCCGGTGCTGGTGGAGGGAGAATTGGAGTATGTTGTGGAGAAGATCTTGGATTCTCGTGTTTCCAGACGGAAACTCCAGTATTTGGTCAAGTGGAAGGGTTATGGTCAGGAGGATAATTCTTGGGTGGTTGCCTCTGATGTTCATGCTGCTGATTTGGTCCGTGCATTTCATAGGGCTCATCCTGGTCGCCCTGGTGGTTCTCGTGAGGGTTCGGTGACCCCTCCTCAAGGGGGGGGTACTGTTGTGGATTCTGTTTTTGGGCTCCCTCTGGTGGTTACAGATGGTACTGGGTGACTTGTGTTCTCTGCGGTCTCTGGTGTCCACCTGTTCTATCAGGATATGGGAGTTTCCTATTTAACCTGGCTTTCTTGTTATTTCCTCGCCGGCTATCAATGTAATCAGTGTGTCTTGTTACCTCTGCTTCCCGCTTCTGTATTCTTCAGGACAAGCTAAGTTTTTGATTTTCCTGTACCACGTTTTGCTTAATTTTTGTCTTAGTCCAGCTTGCAGATATGTGATTCCTTTTTGCTGGTTGCTCTAGTGGGCTGATATTACTCCTCATGTTCCATGAGTTGGAACATGAGTTCAAGTAATTTCAGGATGGTTTTTTGTAGGGTTTTTCGCTGACCGCGCAGTTCACTTTTGTATCCTCTGCTATCTAGCTTTAGCGGGCCTCATTTTGCTGAATCTGTTTTCATAACTACGTATGTGCTTTGCTCTCATTTCACCGTCATTACATGTGGGGGGCTGCTATTTCTGTGGGGTGTTTCTCTGGAGGCAAGAGAGGTCTGTGTTTCTTCTAATAGGGAAAGTTAGTTCTTCGGCTGGTGCGAGACGTCTAGGAATCATCGTAGGCACGTTCCCCGGCTACAGCTAGTTGTGTGTTGAGGTTCAGGATCGTGGTCAGCTCAGTTTCCATCACCCTAGAGCTTGTTTTGTTTTTTGTGCTTGTCCTTTTGTGATCCCCTGCCATTGGGATCATGACAAAACTCCCTCTACGCCAAGTTGGAGAAGTGTGTGTTTGAGCAGGAGTCCTTGCCTTTCCTTGGTTATATCAACTCTGCCCAGGGTTTGGCTATGGATCCTGCCAAGCTACAGGCTGTAATGGACTGGCAGGAACCCCATTCTCTTAAAGCGGTGCAGCGCTTTATGGGGTTCATTAATTACTATCGCCAGTTCATTCCACACTTCTCAACTTTGGTAGCTCCCTTGGTTGCCCTCACCAAGAAGGGAGCAAATCCCAAGTTGTGGTCAGAGGAGATATCCAAAGCCTTTCTCTCGATCAAGTCACACTTCGCTAGCGCTCCCATCCTACATCGCCCCGATGTAGATAAACTATTTATCTTGGAGGTGGATGCCTCATCCGTTGGTGCTGGAGCAGTCCTTTTCCCAAAGGATGCTCAAGGTCGGAAGCATCCTTGCTTCTTCTTCTCCAAGACCTTCACACCAGCGGAGAAGAATTATTCCATCGGGGACAGGGAGTTGCTGGCCATGAAGTTGGCTTTTTCGGAGTGGAGACATCTCTTGGAGGGAGCTCGCTTTCCCTTCCAAGTCTTCACCGACCACAAGAACTTGGTGTATCTGCAAACGGCCCAGTGGCTGAATTCTCGCCAGGCTAGATGGTCCCTGTTCTTCTCCCGGTTCCATTTTACTCTCCATTTCCTCTCCGGGGAGAAGAACGTTCGTGCTGACGCTCTCTCCCGCTCCGTGGTGTCATCGGAGGAGGAGGAGGAGCCTCGGCTTATTGTCCCTTCTGAGAGCCTGAGAACTGTAGCTCCGGTGTCGCTAGAGTCTGTGCCCCCGGGCAAGACTTTCGTACCAGCTAACTTGCGACCGGAGGTTCTCTCTTGGGCTCACTCCTCCAGAGTGGGTGGGCATTTTGGGACCAAGAGGACATCTGAGCTTCTGGCGAGAACATACTGGTGGCCGCATATGGCCCGAGATGTCAAGGACTATATTCAGGCGTGCGTTTCTTGCGCCCAGAATCGGTCTCCTCGGCAACGGCCTGCTGGGTTGCTTTACCCTCTACCGGTGGCAGACAGGCCCTGGGAGATGGTCGGGATGGACTTTGTGGTGGGTCTACCCAAGTCGCTTGGCTGCTCCATTATTTGGGTTGTCACCGACCATTTCTCCAAGATGGTGCATTTGGTGCCGCTTCCTCGGTTACCCTCAGCACGGGCCTTGGCGGTGTTGTTCATTAAACACGTTTTCCGTTTGCATGGTATGCCTGATAAGATTGTCAGCGATCGGGGTCCCCAGTTCGCATTTCGGTTTTGGAGAGAGCTCTGCCGTTTACTCAGCATAGAGTTAAACCTCTCCTCTGCATACCATCCCGAGACGAATGGGTTGGTGGAGAGAACCAACCAGACTCTGGTGACATATTTGCGACATTTCATCTCTGCTAGGCAGGATGACTGGGCATCTTTGCTACCTTGGGCGGAATTTGCCCTGAACAACGCCGTAGCCGATTCCACTGGCCAAACTCCTTTTCTCCTTAATTACGGCCAGCATCCGCGTGTCCCTGTGCCCATGCCCGTGTCATCCACCGATTCTAGGGTGGCAGACTGGGCGGTGGAGGCACGTGACATCTGGGACCGCACACAGGATGCCATCCGGGCCTCCAAGGAGAGAATGAGGGTTTCGGCTGATACACACCAGCGCCCCGCTCCGGTCTTTGCTCCTGGCGACTTAGTGTGGCTCTCCGCCCGTAACATCAGGCTGCGAGTTGAGTAAACTAAGTTTGCTCCTCGCTACATTGGCTCGTTTAAGGTTCTGGAACAGGACAACCCTGTGGTCTACCGTTTGGCTATTCCTCCACGCCTTGGTATCACCGATACTTTCCACGTTTCCCTCTTAAAGCCCGTTCATTTGTCCCGGTTTTCCAAGTCATCTGCTGGGACATCGGGTTCATCCACGGATGAGTTTGAGGTGAATGCTATTGTGGGGTGCAAGGAGGTACGTGGCAAGAAATTTTATCTGGTGGACTGGAAGGGTCACGGCCCAGAGCATAGAACCTGGGAGCATGTGGAGCACATTCGGGCTCCGCTGCTTATCGCAGCTTTTGAGCGTAGTGAGGCTCAAGGAGGGGGGGCCCTAGGAGGGGGGGGGTAATGTTAGGAGTCGAGTTTCCTCTGCTGCACAGGGGGAATCTCGATCCGTGTCTGCTGCGGTCTCCCATTCTGTATCGGCCGCAGTGGGCTCTGCTCAGCGGAGACGTCGCTCCCAGCGTCTCGCTGGGGCTGATTCGGTGCATAGGGTCACTACTGCCTTTTCTGGCTTTCCTATGGTACCCTGCACTGATCTGCGGCGAGCGAGCCTCTCTGGGACTAAGTCCTTGTTTACTCACACTGAGCATGCCCAGGGCAGGGTCTCCCATTGGAGGTCGAGGGCCACATGTTCGGTCACATGCTCAGGTGCTGCAGTACATTCCATTGGTCCTTCTGGAAGGTCCTGAAAGGGCAAAACATGCTCAGGTACTGCAGCACTTTCCATTGGTCCTTCTGGAAGGTCCTGAAAGGGCAAAAACTTCAGTAGCAGCTTCCTGTGCTGCAATTATATAAACTGCGCATGACCGCACGGCCATGCGCTAGTATCGTCTTATGCTATATGCTTTGCGCCAATGTGGTCATGTGTTTGAATGTGTTCAGGGACCCGGCTGAAATAAGCCCCTAGAATGCTGGCACCTCCGGCGAGGAGATTGTGTTTGTGTGTTCAGGGACCCGGCTGAAATAAGCCCCTAGAATGCTGGCATCTCCGGCGAGGAGTTTTGTATGCATGCATGACCACTCACTGCTCACATCTGGGTAGTTGGCCTGTGCCTCTGTGAAAGTCTAACAGGGCACAGAGCTGTCCTCTCGCGGTTACTCTGTGAAGCTAACAGAGTTGGTATATACCGCCATATAGAGCCGCCATTATTTAGCAGCAGGTGCTTTCCTGCACAGTGGATCCCGGGTTGCGAACGCACCAATTCCATTTAATAAATTATATATTTGGTGCGTTCCGCCAACCCTAACAGTACATATAGTAAAATGCACTCCCCATGGTCCTTGATAGAGTTTAATGCATCCCCATTCATAGTATAATGCAGCCCCCTCATAGAGTATAGTGCAGCCCCCTCATAGAGTATAATGTAGTCCCCTCATAGAGCATAATGCCGCCCCCTCAGAATATAATGCAGCCCTTTCAAAGTATAATGTAGCCCCCTCAGAGTATAATGCAGCCCCTCCAGAGTTTAATGTAGCCCTCTCAGAGTATAATGCAGCCCCACCACACACAGTATAATGCATTCACCTCAGAGTATAATGCAGCCTTCTCATAGTTTAACTCAGCCCCCTAACACAGTATAATGCAGCCCCTTCAGTGTATAATGCAGTCCCCTCAGAGTATGTCAGCCCCATCAGAGTATAATGCAGCCCCTCAGGGTATAATGCAGCCCCCTCAGAGTATAATGCAGCCTCACACACACACAGTATAATGCAGTTCCCCCACACAGTATAATGCAGCCCACCACACACAGTATAATTGTGTCCCCCCCACATACACACAGTATAATGCAGTCCCCACGCACGCACAGTATTATGCACTCTCCACACACACAGTATAGTAACACTATTTCCAGATTCATCTTTGCGACAACCGTTCGTCACAACATAATATTGTCTTCCTTAAATCTGCCAAATCATATTCAAGAGAACCAAAGGAAGGTTTTTTTTTATATAAAATTAGTAAACTTTTATTTATAACAATACACACAGTTTAAAAATTAATAAAAATACAAGCACATAACAAAGTAATGAAAGTGCACAAAACACAAAAGTGCAAAAAAGACACCAGAACTTATGAGGTACACCGCACAACCAATTTTTGTCATATATGATTATAGTTCTATTGTAAATACGGTACCGACATACTGCTCTCCTACATGCCAATCCTGAAGGGGAGATATCCCTATGTATAAATCGCCTTCTCTATGGTGTTATCTTTGTTACTCTCTCTCACAGGGAAATCCTTTGTACAGAGCAAGGTCCCATTAATAATAGTACAATTTGAGCCGTAATGATATTGAATATAAAGACCCTGTGATAGGAACATAACGAGATCATTTCTCACCTAGTGTAGGATGGACCTCAGCACGCAGCACCCCGACGCGCGTTTCGCCGCTGTCAGCCTCGCTTTCTCAAGGGAGTCTTCCCACCCCACCAAGTTCACCAAGTGAACTGTGGTGGGCTGCATTTTTTGCACGTCTAAAAAGACGGACATCACTGGATTTCAGGTCAGACAGTGTTTACGGTGAATCCATCTGTTTTATTAGAGGAAATCTTCCACCAGGGGTTCCATCTGACTCGGGTATTTCAGAGATTTACCCGGAATCCCTGTTGTAAGCACTCAGCGCAGAATAAATGTGAGCCAAACCTTACTGCGATCTTCGGGAGGCAGAATGAACAAATCAACAGCAGGTGAGGAGTTGGTTTAAAAACTGCACTGACAGACAAACTTGCTACATCAAGCTCTGAGTATGATCTAGCAAATTTGGTAGTTTTGGTGACCCAGAAGTCACCATGGCAACGATTGGCTCTCGCGATGACCTCCTGGGGGCACCCATCAGAAAGCAGAGAGGTCTCCCTCCTTCTGCTTGGCTGCTGAATACTGCAGTCGATATCGGTTAAAGTGCCGGCAGTGGTGCTGGGTGTCAGCTGTCAAAAT
The DNA here is from genome assembly GCF_032444005.1 of Ranitomeya imitator. Lineage (NCBI taxonomy): Eukaryota > Metazoa > Chordata > Amphibia > Anura > Dendrobatidae > Ranitomeya > Ranitomeya imitator. The sequence continues at coordinate 437,618,583 of NC_091282.1, read as the reverse complement.
CAACTGATACCCGGTGGCAATCATGCACGCTTAAAATCACCATGACGTACCATCTACTATATAATTGTCTAAGGGTCACTTCCGTCTTTCTGTCTTTCTTGCTTTCTGTCACGGATATTCATTGGTCGCGGCCTCTGTCAAGGAAATCCAAGTCGCTGATTGGTCAACAGCCACGACCAATCAGCGACGGGCACAGTCTGGAAGAAAATGGCCTTACTCCCCGCAGTCACTGCCGGCGCCCACATACTCCCCTCCAGCCACCGCTAACACAGGGTTAATGCCGGCGGTAAGGGACCGCGTTATGCCACGGGTAACGCACTCCGTTACCGCCGCTATTAACCCTGTGTGCGCCCAACTTTTTACTATTGATGCTGCCTATGCGGCATCAATAGTAAAAAATTTAATGTTAAAAATAATAAAAAAAAACAAAAAACCTGCTATACTCACCCTCCGTTGTCCGCAGAGCCGGCCGGAAGATGGCGGCAGCCGCCCGCTACAAGGGGCCCTCGGATCCGAAGGTGAGTATGTTAGAACTACAATGGGCCCTCGGATCCGAAGGTGAGTATGTTTATTTTTTAACCTGTGACATAAGTGGCTGGGCAATATACTACGTGGCTGGGCAATATACTACGTGGCTGGGCAATATACTACATAGCTGGGCAATATACTACGTAGCTGGGCAATATACTATGTGACTGGGCAATATACTACGTCGCTGTGCAATATACTACGTCACTGGGCAATATACTACGTCGCTGTGCAATATACTACGTGGCTGGGCAATATACTACGTGACTGGGCAAAATACTACGTGGCTCTGCTGTATACTACGTCACTGGGCAATATACTACGTGACTGGGCAATATACTACGTGACTGGGCAATATACTACGTAGCTGGGCAATATACTACGTGGCTGGGCAATATACTACGTCACTGGGTAATATACTACGTGGCTGGGCAATATACTACGTGGCTGGGCAATATACTACGTAGCTGGGCAATATACTACGTGGTTCTGTGCTGTATACTACGTTGCTGTGCAATATACTACATCATTGGGGAATATACTACGTGGCTCTGTGCTGTATACTACGTGACTGGGCAATATACTACGTGGCTGTCGTAGCTGGGCAATATACTACGTGGCTCTGCAATATACTACGTCACTGGGCAATATACTACGTCGCTGGGCAATATACTACGTGGCTGGGCAATATACTACTATGCTGGGCAATATACTACGTAGCTGGGCAATATACTACGTGGCTGGGCAATATACTACGTGGCTGGGCAATATACTACGTGGCTGGGGAATATACAACGTGGCTCTGCAATATACTACGTGGCTGGGCAATATACTACGTGGCTGGGCAATATACTACGTCACTGGGTAATATACTACGTGGCTGGGCAATATACTACGTGGCTGGGCAATATACTACGTAGCTGGGCAATATACTACGTGGTTCTGTGCTGTATACTACGTTGCTGTGCAATACACTACGTCATTGGGGAATATACTACGTGGCTCTGTGCTGTATACTACGTGACTGGGCAATATACTACGTGACTGGGCAATTTACTATGTGGCTGTCGTAGCTGGGCATTATACTACGTGGCTCTGTGCTGTATACTACGTCACTCTGCAATATACTACGTCACTGGGCAATATACTACGTCGCTGGGCAATATACTACGTAGCTGGGCAATATACTACGTGGCTGGGCAATATATTACGTGGCTGGGCAATATACTACGTGGCTGGGCAATATACTACGTAGCTGGGCAATATACTACGTAGCTCTGTGCTGTATACTACGTTGCTGTGCAATATACTACGTCACTGGGCAATATACTACGTAGCTGGGCAATATACTACGTGGCTGGGCAATATACTACGTGGCTCTGTGCTGTATACTACATTGCTGTGCAATATACTACGTCACTGGGCTATATACTACGTAGCTGGGCAATATCCTACGTGGCTGGACAATATTCTATATGACTGGACAATATACTACGTCGCTGTGCAATATACTACGTGGCTGGGCAATATACTACGTGGCTGGGCAATATACTACGTGGCTCTGTGCAATATACTACGTCGCTGGGCAATATACTACGTGGTTGGGAAATTTACTACGTGGCTGGGCAATATACTACGTGGGCTGCACAATATACTACGTGGCTGGGCAATATACTACGTGGCTAGGCAACATACTACGTGGCTGGGTAATATACTACGTGACTGGGCAATATACTACGTGGCTGGACAATATACTACAGTACGTGGCTGGGCTATATACTACGTGGACATGCATATTCTAGAATACCCGATGCGTTAGAATTGGGCCACCATCTAGTATATGTCGGTATGTTCCAGCCGACCATGACATGTCGATATGTCCAGTGTCAGGAAGGGGTTAAATAAAACTAAAACTATGAATGTTTGGTATTGGGGTACTCATACTGACCTGGGGAATAATATTGCATGGTCAGTTGCAGCAGTTAGGGAACAAGGTAAATAAAAATCCAAAAAGTAATTGTGGAATTGTCCTTTTTTTTGCAATTTCAGCACCCTTGGAATTATTTTTCCGATTTCCAGTACATGATATTGTAAAGTCAATGGTGTGATTCAAAAGTACAACATGTCCCTGAAAAAAACAAGCTCTCATATGGCCATATTGTCGGAAAAATAAAAAAATTATGGCTCTGGGAAGAAGTGCAACAAAAAACGAAAGGAAAATCGCAAGGTTATGAAAGGGTTAATATCTCAACAATGGTTGAAAATTATACTAAGTAAATTGCAAAATAGCTTGTATTTGCAAGCTCTGTCTGCCAAAATACCCATTCATGACGATGGGAATAACCCTTTATTATTCTTATTCAAGTGCTGCTGTTGTGTTTTTTTTTTTTCTCATTTTTTTAACCCCTTAGTGACCGAGCCAAATTTTTGAAATCTGACCAGTGTCACTTTATGTGGTAATAACTCTGCAACGCTTCAACAAATCCCAGTGATTTTGAGATTGTTTTTTCGTGACGCATTATATGTTATGATAATGGTAAATTTTGTTCAACATTTTTTGTGTTTATTTATAAAAAATATTAAAAATTTGAGAAAAATGTTAAAAAATTAGCAATTTTCTAAATTTGAATGATTATCCCTTTAATCCAGATAGTCATACAACAGCAAACCATTAATAAATAACATTTCCCACATGTCGGCTTTACATCAGCACCATTTGTAAAATGTTATTTTATTTTGTTAGCATTTTAGGAGGTTTAAAAATGTAGCAGCAATTTTTCATTTTTTCAAATAAATTTACAAAATTTATTTTTTTAGGGACTTATCCATGTTTGAAGTGACTTTAGGGGTCCCAAGTATTGGGAAACCCACAAACGTGATACCATTTTAAAAACAGCACCCCTAAACATATTGAAAACTGCTGTCAGGTAGTTTATTAACCCTTCAGGTGCTTTTCAGGAATTAATGCAAAGTGGCATGATAGGAATGAAAATGTGTATTTTTACCACCTAAATGTTGCTAACTTCTAAACAGATTACTACAGCCGTCAGACTCTAAGGCCACTAATTGGTCATGAATTGCCATGGCAAACATCAGGACAACAAAATCATGATCTGAGGGCACCAATTGTGACAAAGAAGAAGCCCCCACACTCTGTTAACCATTTATAATGATGTAGTCACTATTGACAGCAGCATCTAAGGGGTTAAACAGATTTAGATGGTGCAAATACTGATCGTGGCTTGTACAGCAAGTTGTCAGCTATAGTGTACAACCAACAGATGCTGGATTGTCATCTGTATGGGGAGGCTATTCTCTTATATCTCAGGTCAGTTAAAAGACGTATTGGCGGTCATTAAGGGGTTAAACTACATATTTTTATATCTGAATGGTAACAATTGCAACAAGCTACTGGGATAGTGTATTAAACATTAGGAGCATCCAAGTACAATATTTGATGAAACCTTTAGGTTTTTAGTAATGTTACTTTGATAAAAGCGGATGTCATTTGATATAAGTTAGATAACAAAAAAATGTCATGTTAACCACCTTGCCGAGAGGCACATTGACCAGACCACAAGCCAGGGTGTGCCTTCTTGGCACAAGATTTGTTTGTATGAGTAATTTCTGTCCTAGCATGCCTAGCACATTTTTAATCTTTTGTAAAGAAGTGCAATCCTTGCCCATGTAGCTGTGTTCACCTATAGACAGCTTTAATGCCAGTCACAGTGCCCCCAGTAATTTCACCAGTCATAATACTCCTGTCAATACTTTCCCTAAATGACAAGAGTGACAATATCGCCTTCATTAAAGCGTTTTTGTTTGCCAAATTGCTAGTGACCAGCTTGCACGAGTTTTACAAATCCCAGTTTTGGGGTTACGGACTTCCATTCTCAAGATCAATGGGTATCCTATTGTTTGGACCCCCAACGATAAAGGTAAACTTTTGTGATTTAGAGAAATCCCCTTTAACAATCCACAAGGATCTGTATAACATTAAAGCCATCTGCCTAATATTGTGTAGGTCCACATTGTTCCACCAAAGCAATTCTGACCTTCTGAGGCATTGATTCCAGAAGGCTTCTGAAGGTGCCCTGTGGTATTTGACAACAGATCATTTAAATCTTGAAAGTTACTAGACTGCACCTTCATGGACTGGACATTTTTTTTCTAGGGTATCACATAAGTGTTCAATCAGACTGAGATATGGGAAACTCGGAGTGCAAGTCAATACCTGTAACTGCAAATATTCCTGAAAAATAGTTGGTGTGGTAGTTTGCATTATTCTTTTATAATAGCTAGCTGCCGTTAGGGATTACAGCTGCCTTGGAGGGATGTACTTGGTCTTGAACAATTTATGGGTACTCTAGGTCCACATTAATACCAGTACTCGTTTTGTAGCAGAATATTGCCCAGAATATTATATTACCTCTGCTTGGCTGCCTTCTTCTCATATTGCAATGAGGTTCCAGCACTTTTTGAGGCAAAGGATGCACACGCAGCCATGTGTGCACATTATGTAAAACGTTAATTCTATATTTAAAGTTGCTTAATGGTCCAATTTTTCATGCTCTTGTGCCTGCCTATTGTATGCTCTGTTGCCAGTAAATTGGATCATTGTGGCAATGATCAGTCTTAGCAAAGTCTCATATGCACCAAGTTGTCATTATTTTTGTCCTCTTACACCTTTTTATTATTAATCAGGATTAAAGGGAATCTGTCAGTAGTATCTACCCTGCTAAGCCGTCTGTTATGATTGTGTTCACACTCACACCTAGGAAATGCCACACCTACACCCAACTGCTCCCTGTACATACTAGAAAGGCCCTAGCTCAGTGTTCCCCAACTCCGGTCCTCAAGAGCCACCAACAGGTCATGTTTTCAGGATTTCCTTAGTATTGCACAGGCGATAATTGCATCACATGGACAGGCAAGCATTCAATAACCTGTGCAATACTAAGGAAATCCTCAAAACATGACCTGTTGGTGGCTCTTCATTCAATAACCTGTGCAATACTAAGGAAATCCTCAAAACATGACCTATTGGTGGCTCTTGAGGACCGGAGTTGGGGAACACTGCCCTAGCTGAACAATTAATAAACTCCACCTCAGACCTGGAACCCTAAAAGGCCATCAAGGGGTTTTTTGTACTTCCTGACGAACCAAAGGGGAGACTGTAAGACACTACCAATAAGGGGAAAGGACAATGTGAGGAAAATACAAGAACCCAAAGTGAGAAACTAAAAAACAATCAAATGAGGTGAAGGGGTGAAGGTTAAGAAGTATTTAAAATAAAAGGAACAAAAGTCCTCTCAAGAACATAACAGTTGTAAAAGGAAAAGGTGATGGGAGGGAAAGCAAACCAACTTGCAGCAAGAATACAACTGGAGCAAGGTAAACTCCTAAGAGAAAGAGCTGTAACTCCTAAGTATACATCCACCAGGAAATATAGCCATCAAGGAAGTGCAGAGAAGGGACACTTATGTAATCCAAATACAGAACGTGATCTGGCAAACAAAAATGGGAAAATGTAAAACACCTGAAAAAGAGTAAACCAAGAATAATGACAAAGAAAGAATCAGCATTTGGACAGGAAAAGAGCCATATATCAACAGGCAGAAGAACTAACCACAAAGCAAATGGTCACCGGATCGAATCCCCAAACCGATCCATGACACTGTCTTTATGGGCTTGTACGACATAGAAAGCTTAATAAAATGATACCTTGATTGATATCTGCGATTAGAGAGAGATTCACATTTTTCTTATATGTAAATGAGCAGAGAGAGAGAGATATTCACATTTTTCTTATATGTAAATGAGCTGTTAAGAGCTATGAGCCGGATACAGATCTGCATGAAAATCAGCTTTCAGGGCTTATTTTACATGAAAGGAGGAGTTACCTGGGTGAGATGTATAATGACTGACAGTCTGATCTCTCTGCAGAGCTGTGTGTTAAAACTAACACAGTACAGCAGAGCTGAATTTTGTTTCCTTCTAAACACATTTGAAGCAGTAGCTGTGCTCTCATAGTGCTTCATTTTCCATCTCACACAGCCAGTGTGAGGGGAAGGGCAGTACAGCAGAGCTGACAGCATTATGAAAGGACAACTGCAAATGTGTTTGTAATGAGACATGATTCAATTCTGCTGTGCTGTGTTGGTGGTAAGCTGGCATAGCTCTGCAGAAGAGCTGAAAGCTTTATGAAGGTGATGCTGTAAATGTTTGTAATGGAACAAAGCTCACTTCTATACTGTGCTAGCTCTGATCTCACTGTTGAGCTGTGTGTGATTGCTAATGAGAGCAAAGTGTCAGTTATTACTTTGTTCACACTAGTAACTTCTTTTATTAAAGATAATTTCTGGAGTCAGACTATCATAGTCCTGAACAGCTCATTCACATATGAAAAAAACGCGGATTTCTCTAGAATGGGCCTGCACAACATAAGGCCCCTAGGCCGCATGCAGCCTACCGAAGGATGTTGTGCTTCCTGCGCATCTTTCAGATATGAAAACATTTGGACATTGATGTGCCTGAACTGGGAAAGAGAAAGTGATAGTGAGCCCATGCCCTGATGTGCAGCGGAATGATGAAGGCCGTACAGGCAGAGGAGACGTCACTCCATGGAGGAACCGAAGTTTAAATGTCATGCTATTTTAGATGAGTTGGGTGAGTGAAGGGTTGTGTTACTACAAGGGCAGTTAATGTGACAGTTTGGGACATTATGGGGCAATTTGAGACTTTATGGGGGACAAAATTGGGCAGTTTTGGACATTGTGGGGTAATTTGGGACATTATGGGGCAGTTGGGGGGTGATTGTGAAAGGTAACATAGTATAGTGAGCGATTGCGAGGGGGGACTTGGAAAGAGACAGTTTGGGGGCGATAAGGAAAGGGCAGTATGTGGGGGGACATTATGGAAAGCAGTTGTGTGGGGGATATCTCAGGAAGATATATAGAGGGCCAGTGTGGAAGGATATTTTGGAGTGGTGCAGTGTGTGTTGGGATATTATGCAGATGGGCAGTGGGGGGGATAATTTGGAGAGGGGCAGTGTGGGGGATATTTTGCAGAAGGGCAATACGTAGGGGTGTGTTTTATAGGGGGCTGTGTGTGGGAGCATGTACTGACGGTGATTCTGACTCTGCATTCATGTACTAACTAGTTTTTGCGCTGCATTCATATACTGATGGTGATTCTGTTGTTGAATTCATGTACTGAAGGTGTTCTGGTACTGCATTCATGTACTGACTTTGTTTCTGGTTCTGCGCTCATGTACTGATGGTGGTTCTAGCTCTGCATTCATGTACTGATGGTGGTTCTGGCGCTGCATTCATGTACTGAAGTTAGTTCTGGTGCTGTATTTATGTAATGATATTGGTTCTGGCTCTGAATTCATGTACTGACTGTGTTTATGGTGCTGCGTTCATATACTGATAGTGTTTCTGGCTCTGCATTCATGTAGAAAAACACAATAGAGCAACCATCAGCTCACCAGGTTGAGAAAGTCCTAGAATAAGGGTGTGGTGCTTGGAGACTTCAGGCTTGTTTCCTGTGTAAGTAAACTGAAAAAAAATGGGAAAATCCAGCAACCGCAAAAGTCATAAAACATCACATTTATTAGTAGATTAAAACATGAAAGGGAAAAATTTTAAAAAATGATAACGATCGACGCATTTTGAGCTACACTAGCTGCATTCATGTACTGACGATGGTTCTGGCACTGCATTCATGTACTGATGGTAGTTCTGGTGCTCCACAGAAGTGCTGACAGTTGTTATGATCTTTAGCACATGTAGCACTCCATAATGTGTTTTATGGCTATGTTAAAACTTAAGTGCTAAAACTTAGAGATTTGAGATTATGGGGAGGATTTGGCGACTTACTGCTCCAAAAAGTCAGTTTGGGTTAGTTTCTGTTCACACTGATTTTTTTGGAGCAGAAACTCTCCAAATCCTTCTCAAATACTCAAAATTTGCTTTCGGTGATGTATTAATGCACTGATGATGATTTTAGTAATGTATTCAATTGCATGTACAGCATGTAACTACCCTTTTTAAAAAATTTGCGACCCTTGGGATTGGTTCAGTATTGTGGCCCTTGGACTGAAAAATGTTGGGCACCCCTGCTCTAGAATAAGACATTGGATTCCTGAGATCAATTAATCATTTTATTCAGCTTCCTATAACCTACATGCCCATACAGATGGCTTATGATAGATTCCCTCATTGGGTCTGATAGATTTATTTAATAATATATAAGGTTTACTGTAACTTCTGATTGCTGATCAGCTTTCACTTTACCAGTCAGGGGCATTACTGTTATGAGTAGTAATTGTAAAGCACAAATCAATCTCTCTTCTAGATGAATCAGTATATTTTTGGGTGCAAGAAGATTTGTGTAGAAGGCAGTAAGTGTGGACCTGACATGAAAGTTATTACTTTAGATTAAGTTTAATAATTATTCACGATTTATAATTTTCTTTGAGAGATGGGTCCTTGTGGTTATTTCTGTCCACCAAGCAGGATGTGGGCCATTGGAGAAGCTTAAATTACATTTCCCAAGGGCACATGAGCCAGCCTCACAATGCTGATGGTTACGGGGAAACAAGTAGAAACAAAGATTTATTTTGTTGAAGGTTTCTACAATGCCAGTAATAGAAGTATGAAGGACGACCTCCTCTTTACAACAAATGAGGAATTCACAAGTAATTCCCTTGTTAGGGGAACCCTGGATATGTTTCTGTTTTATCGCCTTTCTGGATAATGACCCTGTGCTCTATTTAAAACTACTGTTAAGGACATGTAGCATAGCTGTAGAAAGACATGGGACTCAATACTGGTGATTTGGTCCTCGTGGGGTTGCGCTGGAGTCAGAATCCCTTGATTCATTAAGAGGCGCAAGCCTCCTAATGAATCAAGAGCATCTGTGCGTGGTGTGCACCAGGTCACAAAACTTACTTGAATCTGGCACTGGAGTAAGATTTGTGGTGTAAGTAAGGCTGCCGCCATTCTTCATGAATTTGACGTGCAGCCGTAGCCACTTCCCTATCCTGCCCCAGCTTCGCCCCGCTCTGACACAGTGGGCGAAAATGATGTGAGAACACCAAAAGTTGCAAAATTTTAGTGCATCCTGATGTTGCTCCAAAACTTTGTGACTTTATAAAGCTTAATTCTTGTGTAAAAGCTTTGGTGAATCGGGCCCATGGACCACACATCTAAAACTCCTATATCACAAAAATTCATAAAACTTAACACAAGGTTCTTTGTTAATATTCAGATGAAGTCCACTGTCAAGTCGCCCAGAACCTCTTAGTGCATCCCTAACTTTAAAGGTGCGGTGTCTTGTGGTGTCACCCTCTGAAATAGCAGGGGGAGGTATGCAGGTGTCCCACTATTTGCTGCTAGGTAAAGCCTCCATGGCTCCAGTTCACACCAGCCCACAAGCACAGTTCCACAACAACAATGGTGGACACAGTGCCAACAGCTAGTGAGAGGAGCTAAAAATCTCACCTTCCTCATATCTGAGACAAAAAGCTGAGAATAGGTAGAACGCCTTTTGCAGTCTCCTAAATTAAAAATGGGACAAATGAGAGGGGTGCTGGTCCAAGTGAAACAAAAGAAAGAGGGGTCAGACTGTGCAATGTAATATACCGTATATTTCAGACTATAAGACTCACCCCAAATTTTGCGGTTGAAAATAGCAGAAAAAAAGATTTTTATAAAATGGGGGTCCATCTTATTGTCCGAATTTAAGGTATCTTACCTGAAAGCCGGTGGTGGTACAGCAGGATCACAGAAGGCAGGGTCCCTTCGGCGTCGTCAGAAGTTGGGCAATGCTGCAGTCTCGGGCTGTGATACTGCTTGTCCAGTGTCGGCGGTGAGGCAGAGCTGGAGCAGGGTCACATCCTCAGGATGCCGGCGGCGGCAGAGGTGTGGCGATGCTGCGTCGGTGGGCGATGCGGAGTGCACCTGAGCAGGGTCCCTTCTTCAGGATACCGGTGGCAGAAATGTGGCAGCACTGCGGCAGTGAGCAGTGAGCAGAATACATCCTGAAGAAGGGACCCTGCTCAGGTGCACTCCGCACCGCCCACCCCCACAATGTCGCCACCCCCGGTAAGCCTGCGTTTGCACTATAAGACGCACCCCCATTTTCCTCCCAAATTTTTGAGGGAAATAGTGCATCTTATAGTCCGAAAAATACGGTAAGTGTAGAGAACAAGTAGTTTTCAGTGGTGGTGACCTGGCATATGTTCCTTATACTATCTGTTCAGCAGGCACAGGTGATTTATGGCTGGCTTGAACTACGTGACAGCATACTGAATGTCAGCATTTGGAGGATTTAATGGGAACATATTGTCAGGATTTTAGTTCACAAACAACCACAGATCACATAGTTCTTCACAAGGCACCGCCAGCAGCATTTATCGCATATTTGGTCAAGGGAGGTGTACCATCCTCAGCTGTATATGCACCAGATGCTGTCATGGTGTTGTGTACTTGGCCTGTGCGGTATCACTCGAGCCTGGAAGACCACTTGCCATTCTCTCCGCCATGCTTTCTCACTGCAGTTTAAATACTGTGATCAAAATTCATTCTCTCATTTATGAAAGAAGATATAAAATCATAAATTGTGAATCTATCACAGTACTGGAAACCAGATTGCTGGTAATTTGATAGCCTAGATCCTGTTGACAGTTTCCTGTTAAATGCTTGTGCTACGCAGATGCTTTTTTATTGATTAATTTAACTTATTTAGGTTTCTCCAAAGTAAAATGAAAACTATTGTCTATGTCATAAATCTTTTTCCAGTGTGAAGCCCTATTGTCTTCATGGAGGAGGATGACGACTGCCCAGAACTTGTTCCTATCAAAGATTTGGTACAGGATGAACAACCAGCGAGCAAGATCCCAGTCACTATCATCACTGGTTACTTAGGTGAGTACACCCTTGTCTCTTATACTAGTACTGCTCCATTGGCAGAAAACAACTCGCTCAGCGGTATAAGGAAGTAGAAAACAGGAACACTGCCTCTTTAAATCTTCGGTTGGTTTATTATATGGTGTCATAAGAAAATAAAACACAGCTCTTCAGGCAAAAACAGCAAAACAGCAAAGAAAGCAAAAATGCTGTCCTCAGTCCATACATTTGCGGGGAGCTGCCTGCTCTGCAGCACGACAGGTTCAGTCTATCCTCCTCAGGACACAAACCACTGGAGATCCTCTCTCCAGTCCTGCTGAACCAATACTGCCCCTGGAGCCAAGCTATTTAAGCCCCAGACAACACACTGGGATGGAGATAAGGTGGACATCCTCCCACCCGCTCTATGGATGTCCACATAAAAGCCAGCCTATTATATAAATTAGCTTAACCCCTCACAGCACTTAGTGTGCTGGAGGAGAAAACTCTGGGTTTATATCACTGACGTTGTTAAGCATAGTAACACATATCTCTCCTCCAGCACTTTACCAGTGATTTTGTCACAACATACATCTGAATGTTTTTTTCCTGCAGCAAACACATATATTTTTTTTTCTAAGAATATTGAGATGAATGGAACAGCCACAAAAATGTCTGCATCTAGACTCCTATTAATAAATGTAATGGTCTACATGTTGAACATCGACCTTTTTGTAGATTTTCTTTTACCTGTGAGATATTGAGGGTGGCTGGGATCTATGAGTGTCAAAACATATCAAAATATGTGATATAATTAAATGCCAAAACCCACCAAAAAATATAATTGATGTTTTTTGGTCATCACATCTAAAAAATGCAAAAATAAAACAAATCGATTAAAATATCTTATCTACCGCAAAATGGTATCAATAAAAGTCAGCTTATCACACAAAAAAAACAAGCCCTTTCACAGCACCATAAATGGAAGAATAAAAAGGTTTCGGGACTCAGAAAGTGGCAAAATAAACCAATAAATAAACCAGTATATATTGTGTGTGTGTGTGTATATATATATATATATATACACACACAGTACAGATCAAAAGTTTGGACACATCTTCTCATTTAACCCCTTCAAGTCGCGGCCCTTTTTCGTTTTTGCGTTTTCGTTTTTCACCTCCCTCCTTCCCAGAGCCATAACTTTTTTATTTTTCTGTCAATATGGTCATGTGAGGGCTTATTTTTTGCAGGACGAGTTGTACTTTTGAACGACACCATTGGTTTTACCATGTCTTTTACTAGAAAACGGGAAAAAAATTCCAAATGCGGTGAAATTGCAAAAAAAGTGCAATCCCACACTTGTTTTTTGTTTGGCTTTTTTGCTAGGTTCATTAAATGCTAAAACTAACCTGCCATTGTGATTCTCCAGGTCATTACGAGTTCATAGACACCTAACATGTCTAGGTTATTTTTTATCCAAGTGGTGAAAAAAAATTCAAAACTTTGCTTAAAAAAAAAAGTGCCATTTTCCGATAACCGAAGTGTCTCCATTTTTCGTGATCTGGGGTCGGGTGATTTTTTGCGTGCCGAGCTGACGTTTTTAATGATACCATTTCGGTGCAGATACGTTCTTTTGATCGCCCGTTATTGCATTTTAATGCAATGTCGCGGCGACCAAAAAAGCGTAATTCTGGCATTTCGGATTTTTTTCTCGCTACGCTGTTTAGCGATGAGGTTAATGCTTTTTTTTTATTGATAGATCGGGCGATTCTGAACGCGGCGATACCAAATACGTGTAGGTTTTTTTTTTTTTTAATTGTTTTATTTTGAATGGGGTGAAAGGGGGGTGATTTAAACTTTTATATTTTTTTTATATTTTTTTCATATTTTTAAAAACATTTTTTTTTACTTCTGCCATGCTTCAATAGCCTCCATGGGAGGCTAGAAGCTGGCATAGCCTGATCGGCTCTGCTACATAGCAGCGATCATCAGATCAGATCGCTGCTATGTAGCTGAAATGCAGGTGTGCTGTGAGCGCTGACCACAGGGGGGCGCTCACAGCAGGCCGGCATCAGTAACCATAGAGGTCTCAAGGTCCTCTATGGTTCCCATCCTGATGCATCGCCGACCCCCGATCATGTGACGGGGTCGGCGATGACATCATTTCCGGCCGCCCGGCCGGAAGCGCCGGTTAAATGCCGCTGTCTGCGTTTGACAGCTGCATTTAACAGGTTAATAGCGGCGGGTGAATAGCGATTTCACCCGCCGCTATTGTGCGCACATGTCAGCTATACAAAACAGCTGACATGTCGCGACTTTGATGTGGGTCTTCCCCCCCCCCCCGAATCCAGACGCCTGACATCCGTCACTCATGACCTCTGCGCGCCGGGCACCGCCTCCTCTTCCTTCAGTAGTGTCCCCGGCGCCTGCACTGTTATTTTTTTTTTTCGTTCATGCGCAGTTGTGCTGCCCTTCGAACTTACAACGCAGGCGCCGGGGACGCACCCCCACACCATCACACCTCCTTTTCCATGCTTCACGGTGGGAACCAGGCATGCAGAGTCCATCCGTTCACCTTTTCTGCGTCGCACAAAGACACGGCGGTTGGAACCAAAGATCTCAAATTTGGACTCATCAGACCAAAGCACAGATTTCCACTGGTCTAATGACTATTCCTTGTGTTCTTTAGCCCAAACAAGTCTCTTCTGCTTGTTGCCTGTCCTTAGCAGTGGTTTCCTAGCAGCTATTTTACCATGAAGGCCTGCTGCACAAAGTCTCCTCTTAACAGTTGTTGTAGAGATGTGTCTGCTGCTAGAAATCTGTGTGGCATTGACCTGGTCTCTAATCTGAGCTGCTGTTAACCTGCGATTTCTGAGGCTGGTGACTCGGATAAACTTATCCTCAGAAGCAGAGGTGACTCTTGGTCTTCCTTTCCTGGGTCGGTCCTCATGTGAGCCAGTTTCTTTGTAGCGCTTGATGGTTTTTGCCACTGCACTTGGGGACACTTTCAAAGTTTTCTCAATTTTTTGGACTGACTGACCTTAATTTCTTAAAGTAATGATGGCCACTCGTTTTTCTTTACTTAGCTGCTTTTTTCTTGCCATAATACAAATTAATAATAATACAGTCTATTCAGTAGGACTATCAGCTGTGTATCCACCAGACTTCTGCTCAACACAACTGATTGTTCCAACCTCATTTATAAGGCAAGAAATCCCACTTATTAAACCTGACAGGGCACACCTCTGAAGTGAAAACCATTGAAAACCATTCCCGGTGACTACCTCTTGAAGCTCATCAAGAGAATGCCAAGAGTGCAAAGCAGTCATCAAAGCAAAAGGTGGCTACTTTGAAGAACCTAGAATATAAGACATAATTTCAGTTGTTTCACACTTTTTTGTTAAGTATATAATTCCACATGTGTTAATTCATAGTTTTGCTGCCTCCAGTGTGAATGTACAATTTTCATAGTCATGAAAATACAGAAAAATCTTTAAATGAGAAGGTGTGTCCAAACTTTTGGTGTGTGTATATATATATATATATATATATATATATATATATATATATATATATATATATATATATATATATATATATATATATAAGTACAGACCAAAAGTTTGGACACACCTTCTCATTTAAAGATTTTTCTGTGTTTTCATGATTATGAAAATTGTACATTCACACTGAAGGCATCAAAACTATGAACTAACACATGTGGAATTATATACTTAGAAAAAAAGTGTGAAACAACTGAATTTATGTCTTATATTCTAGGTTCTTCAAAGTAGCCACCTTTTGCTTTGATGACTGCTTTGCACACTCTTGGCATTCTTTTGATGAGCTTCAAGAGGTAGTCACCGGGAATGGTCTTCCAACAATCTTGAAGGAGTTCCCATAGATGCTTAGCACTTGTTGTCCCTTTTGCCTTCACTCTGCGGTCCAGCTCACCCCAAACCATCTCGATTGGGTTCAGGTCTGGTCACTCTGGAGGCCAGGTCATCTGGCATAGCACCCCATCACTCTCCTTCTTGGTCAAATAGCCCTTACACAGCCTGGAGGTGTGTTTGGGGTCATTGTCCTGTTGAAAAATAAATGATGGTCCAACTAAACGCAAACCGGATGGAATAGCATGCAGCTGCAAGATGCTGTGGTAGCCATGCTGGTTCAGTATGCCTTCAATTTTGAATAAATCCCCAACAGTGTTACCAGCAAAGCACCCCCACCATCACACCACCTCCTCCATGCTTCACGGTGGGAACCAGGCATGTAGAGTCCATCCGTTCACCTTTTCTGCGTCGCACAAAGATACGGTGGTTGGAACCAAAGATCTCAAATTTGGACTCATCAGACCAAAACACAGATTTCCACTGGTCTAATGTCCATTCCTTGTGTTCTTTAGCCCAAACAAGTCTCTTCTGCTAGTTGCCTGTCCTTAGCAGTGGTTTCCTAGCAGCTATTTTACCATGAAGGCCTGCTGCACAAAGTCTCCTCTTAACAGTTGTAGAGATGTGTCTGCTGCTAGAACTCTGTGTGGCATTGACCTGGTCTCTAATCTGGACTGCTGTTAACCTGCGATTTCTGAGGCTGGTGACTCGGATAAACTTATCCTTAGAAGCAGAGGTGACTCTTGGTCTTCCTTTCCTGGGGCAGTCCTCATGTGAGCCAGTTTCTTTGTAGCACTTGATGGTTTTTGCCACTGCACTTGGGGACACTTTCAAAGTTTTCCTAATTTTTCAGACTGACTAACCTTCATTTCTTAAAGTAATGATGGCCACTCGTTTTTCTGTACTTAGCTGGTTTTTTCTTGCCATAATGTAAATTCTAACAGTCAGTAGGACTATCAGCTTTGTATCCACCAGACGTCTGCACAACACAACTGATGGTTCCAGACCCATTTAAAAGGCATGAAATCCCACTTATTAAACCTGACAGGGCACACCTGTGAAGTGAACTGAAAACCATTCCCGGTGACTACCTCTTGAAGCTCATCAAGAGAATGCCAAGAGTATTCAAAGCAGTCATCAAAGCAAAAGGTGGCTACTTTGAAGAACCCAGAATAGTTTCACACTTTTTTGTTAAGTATATAATTCCACATTTGTTAATTCATAGTTTTGATGCCTTCAGTGTGAATGTACAATTTTCATGGTCATGAAAATACAGAAAAATCTTTAAATGAGATGGTGTGTCCAAACTTTTGGTCTCTACTGTGTGTGTGTATATATATAAGAAAGGATAGTATATCCGAAACGTTGCCATGCTGTTCAGGCAATAAAGTCCACTTTTTTTTTCAATTTGTTGTGCTGTTTTCCTTTTTCTTTTATATATATATACAGTGGGGCAAAAAAGTATTTAGTCAGTCAGCAATAGTGCAAGTTCCACCACTTAAAAAGATGAGAGGCGTCTGTAATTTACATCATAGGTAGACCTCAACTATGGGAGACAAACTGAGAAAAAAAAATCCAGAAAATCACATTGTCTGTTTTTTTATCATTTTATTTGCATATTATGGTGGAAAATAAGTATTTGGTCAGAAACAAACAATCAAGATTTCTGGCTCTCACAGACCTGTAACTTCTTCTTTAAGAGTCTCCTCTTTCCTCCACTCATTACCTGTTGTAATGGCACCTGTTTAAACTTGTTATCAGTATAAAAAGACACCTGTGCACACCCTCAAACAGTCTGACTCCAAACTCCACTATGGTGAAGACCAAAGAGCTGTCAAAGGACACCAGAAACAAAATTGTAGCCCTGCACCAGGCTGGGAAGACTAAATCTGCAATAGCCAACCAGCTTGGAGTGAAGAAATCAACAGTGGGAGCAATAATTAGAAAATGGAAGACATACAAGACCACTGATAATCTCCCTCGATCTGGGGCTCCACGCAAAATCCCACCCCGTGGGGTCAGAATGATCACAAGAACGGTGAGCAAAAATCCCAGAACCACGCGGGGGGACCTAGTGAATGAACTGCAGAGAGCTGGGACCAATGTAACAAGGCCTACCATAAGTAACACACTACGCCACCATGGACTCAGATCCTGCAGTACCAGACGTGTCCCACTGCTTAAGCCAGTACATGTCCGGGCCCGTCTGAAGTTTGCTAGAGAGCATTTGGATGATCCAGAGGAGTTTTGGGAGAATGTCCTATGGTCTGATGAAACCAAACTGCAAAGGTTTGGTAGAAACACAACTTGTCGTGTTTGGAGGAAAAAGAATACTGAGTTGCATCCATCAAACACCATACCTACTGTAAACCATGGTGGTGGAAACATCATGCTTTGGCGCTGTTTCTCTGCAAAGGGGCCAGGACGACTGATCCGGGTACATGAAAGAATGAATGGGGCCATGTATCGTGAGATTTTGAGTGCAAACCTCCTTCCATCAGCAAAAGCATTGAAGATGAAACGTGGCTGGGTCTTTCAACATGACAATGATCCAAAGCACACCGCCAGGGCAACAAAGGAGTGGCTTCGTAAGAAGCATTTCAAGGTCCTGGAGTGGCCTAGCCAGTCTCCAGATCTCAACCCTATAGAAAACCTTTGGAGGGAGTTGAAAGTCCGTGTTGCCAAGCGAAAAGCCAAAAACATCACTGCTCTAGAGGAGATCTGCATGGAGGAATGGGCCAACATACCAACAACAGTGTGTGGCAACCTTGTGAAGACTTACAGAAAACGTTTGACCTCTGTCATAGCCAACAAAGGATATATTACAAAGTATTGAGATGAAATTTTGTTTCTGACCAAATACTTATTTTCCACCATAATATGCAAATAAAATGTTAAAAAAACAGACTGTGATTTTCTGGATTTTTTTTTCTCAGTTTGTCTCCCATAGTTGAGGTCTACCTATGATGTAAATTACAGACGCCTCTCATCTTTTTAAGTGGTGGAACTTGCACTATTGCTGACTGACTAAATACTTTTTTGCCCCACTGTATATATATATATATATATATATATATATATATATACTAGCTATTGAACCCGTTCTACGCCCGGGTGGCGAGCATTTATATTGGTATATGGTCTCCATCCTGTCATGTGCTGCTCCATCCTGCGTCCCCATCCTGTCGTGTGCTGCTCCATCCTGGGTCCCCATCCTGTCATGTGCTGCTCCATCCTGCGTCCCCATCCTGTCATGTGCTGCTCCATCCTGCGCCCCCATCCTGTCATTTGCTGCTCTCATCCTGTGCCCCTATTCTGACATGTGCTGCACCCATCCTGCGCCTCCTTCTGACATGTGCTGCACCCATCCTGCGCCTCCATTCTGACATGTGCTACACCCATCCTGTGCCTCCATTCTGACATGTGCTGCACCCATCCTGCGCCCCCATCCTGTCATGTGCTGCTCCCATCCTGCGCCCCCGTTCTGTCATCTGCTGCTCCCATCCTGCATCCCCGTTCTGTCATGTGCTGCTTCCATCCTGCACCCCCGTTCTGTCATGTGCTGCTGCCATCCTGCACCCCCGTTCTGTCATGTGCTGCCCTATTCTGGCATGTGCTGCTCCCATCCTGCGCCCCCGTTCTGTCATGTGCTGCTCCCATCCTGCGCCACCATTCTTTAATTTGCTGCTCCCATCCATATGCCCCATACGCTGCTTCATAAAGGTTGATGGCCCCCATAAGATGCTCCATAGTATATGTCCCGTACACTGTTCCATAAAGGTTTATGGCCCCCATAAGATGCTCAATAGTATATGCCCTCGTACACTGCTCCATTATGGTTGATGGCCCCATAAGATGCTCCATAGTGTATGCCCCGTACGCTGTTCCATAAAGGTTTATGGCCCCCATAAGATGCTCCATGGTATATGCCCCCGTACACTGCTCCATTATGGTTTATGGCCCCCATAAGATGCTCCATGGTATATGCCCCCGTACACTGCTCCATTATGGTTTATGGCCCCCATAAGATGCTCCGTGGTATATGCCCCCGTACACTGCTCCATAAAAGTTTATGGCCCCCATAAGATGCTCCATGGTATATGCCCCCGTACACTGCTCCATAAAGGTTTATGGCCCCCATAAGATGCTCCATGGTATATGCCCCCGTACACTGCTCCATTATGGTTTATGGCCCCCATAAGATGCTCCATAGTATATGCCCCGTATGCTGCTGCAATATATATTTAAAAAAAAACATACTCACCTATCGTCGCTGGGCGCCGAGTGCTGGGGGGCCTGAGCAAGCGGGAACACCGGCGCGCTGTGGGGGTCAGGTGCCGGTATCGCCGTTAGCTCAGGCCCCCGACACTTGCTATATTCAACTGGCCCCGTTCCACCGCTGCGTGCCGCCATATCCCGGCTCCTCTGGCTGTGACTGGTCAGTCAGAGGGCGGCGCGCATTAAGCGCGTCATCGCGCCCTCTGAACTGAACGTCACAGGCAGAGGACCCAGTGCTGGAACGGGGGCCTGGTGAATATAGCCGATACTTATCCTCCTGGCGGTCCCTGCCTCTCCGTTGGAGATCGCGGTGTGCGTTCAGTGTTTACGCATACAGCGATCCCCTGGGAGCGTCACTCTGTGGGGTCCAGACTGCGCCGGCGCTTTGCGCAGTCTCTAAAGGCTTCGGACAGAGTGACGCTCCCAGCGTTATATTATATATATATATATATATATATATATATATATATATATATATATATATATATATATATATATATATATATATATATATATATTATATATATCTACACATACAGTGCTCACCTTAAATGAGTACATCCCCTTTGAAAAGTAAGATATTAATCAGTATCTCACTGAGCACAAGGAATAAACAAGTTGGCGACATACTGCACCATCTATCTTATTCCATTCTTCAAGGACTACCTCTTTTTTTGAGCCTAGTTGCTGGATGGAGAGCGATACTCAACTTGTCTCTTCAGAACTTCCCATAGGTGTTCGACTGAGTTCACATCAGGAGACACTTGGTGACTAAATCAATTTCACCCTGTCCTTCAGAAATGCGGCAGATATGTGTTTTGGATCATTGTATGTGTTTTGGATCATTGTCATGCTGGAAAAGTGCACGTCTACCAAGGGTACAGAGTGATATGGCAGCATCTTCTCTTCCAATATAGAGCTGTAGATACAGTATATCATAAAAGTGAGTACACCCCTAAAATTTTTGAAAATATTTTTTTATATGTTTTCATGGGACAAGTAGTCAGTGTATAGCTTGTATAACTGTAAATTTGGTGTGCCCTTTAAATGACTCAACATATAGCCATTAATGTCTAAACCGTTGGCAACAAAAGTGAGTACACCCCTAAGGTAGAATGGCCAAATTGTGCCCAAAGTGTAAATATTTTGTGTGGCCATCATTATTTTTCAGCACTTCCTTAACTCTCCTTGGCATGGAGTACTTCACTAGAGCTTCACAAGTTGCCAATGGAATACTGTTCCACTCCTCCATAAGGACATCTCAGAGCTGGTGGATGTTAGAGACCTTGCAGTCATCCACCTTCCAATTGAGGATGCCCCACAGATGTTCAATAAGGTTTAGGTCTGGAGAAATGCTTCGCCAGTCCAGCACCTTTACCCTCAGTTTCCTTAGCAAGACAGTGGTTGTCTTAGAGGTGTGTTTTTGGGTCGTTAACATGTTGGAATACTATCCTGTGGCCCAATATCCAAAGGGAGGGAATCATGCTCTGCTTCAGTTTGTCACAGTACATGTTGGGATTCATGGTTTCCTCAATGAATTGTTGCTCTCCACAGCCGACAGCACTCATGCAGCCCCCAAACCATAACACTCCCACCATCATGCTTGACTGTAGGCAAGGCGCACTTGTCTTCGTACTCCTAACCTGGTTGCCGCCACACACTTGACATCATTTGAGCCAAATAAGTTTATTTTAGTCTCATCAGATCACAAGACATGATCCAGTAATTCATGCCCTTAGTGTGCTTATCTTCAGCAAACAGAAGGCTTTCATATGCATTATCTTTAGAAAAGGATTCCTTCTGGGACGACAGCCATTCAGACCAATTTGATGCGATGTATGGTCTGAGCACTGACAGGCTAACCCCCACCCCTTTAACCCCTGCAGCAATGCTGGCAACACTCCTGTATCTATTTTGCAAAGCCAACCCCTCGATATGACGCTGAGCACGTGCACACAACTTCCTTGGTCAACCATGGCGAGGCCAGTTCTGAGTGGAACCTGTCTTGTTAAAACGCTGTATGGTCTTGGTCATCATGCTGCTGCTCAGTGTCAGGGGGTTGGCAATCTTCTTATAACCTAGGCCATCTTTATGTAGAGCAATAATTATATTTCTCAGATCCTCAGAGAGTTCTTTGCCGGTAGGTGCCATGTTGTACTTCAAGTTACCAGTATGAGAGAGGGTAAGGGCAATAACACCAAATTTAACACAACTGTCCCCCATTTAGACCTTGTAACACTAATGAGTCACAAGACACTGGGGTGGAAAAATGGCTAATTAGCACAATTTGATCATTTTCACTTAGGGGTGTGCTCACTTTTGTTAGTGATTTAGACATTAACCCCATCCTGACATGCGCCGTACTAGTACTGCTCTGCGATCTTACCAATTTTACCACACGCAGAATGGTATAAAAAAACAAAAAGCAATTCCTGAATTGCTGGTTTTTGTTCATTCAGTCTTCCAAAAATCAGAATAGAAAGCGATCAAAAAATGTCACGTGCCCGAAAATGGTGCCAGTGAAAACATCAGCTCGTATCGCAAAAATTAAGCCATAACATGACTCTGTTGGCCGAAATATGGAAAAATTATAGCTCTCAAAATATGCTGATACAAAAACTAGTCTTTGCAATAAAAGCGTCTTTTAGCATGTAACAGCAGCCAAATATAAAAACCAAATATAAATCTGGTATCACTGTAATCACACCGACCCGAAGAATAAAGTCACCTAATCACTTAGGCTAGGTTCCCATTGCGTTAATGGGACCGAGCTAACGGACAGCATTGCACGGCGAAATTAACGCCGTGCAACGCGTCCGTTAGCGCGCCCATTAACAGCAATGGGGACACGCATCACTAGCGCGTGCCATCTTCGGCACGCGCTAGCGATGTGCCGGTGTTTTGTGGCGCACCGCGGACGCTGCTTGCAGCGTCTGAGGCGTGCCCACGGTCTGTTCCCCGCTCTCGCAGATCGGAGGTCTGCGAGAGCGGGGACGTTTAACACGACCCCTTTATATCACATTGCGTTAGCGCAATCCGCTAGCGCTAGGCGCTAAACGAATTGCACTAACGCAATCTGAACCTAGCCTTATATTGCACGAGGAAACGTGTAAAAAATAAATAAAACCAATTCTTCACATGCTGTTGATTTTTTCATTCTTCCTCCCAAAGATCGCAGTAAGGCTCTGCGCACAGTTATCCTGTGCTCTACGCTGAGCGCTTACACCGGGATTTCCGTGTAAATCTCTGAAATACATGATTCAGACAGAACCCCCAGCGGAAAATTCCCTGTAATGAGGCAGATGGAACCACTGTGGACGCCATAGGACCTATGATCCGGCTCTGTTCGTCTTTTTAGGATTGCATAAAAGTGCCGTGAGCCACAGTTTTATGCACTTCTGAAAAGGACACCGCTGAACAGAGGCCAGACTGAGTCCAGAGTAAATTTGCTGACTAATTATAGTGAATGGATCCCTCGGGGGTTTCATCTACATCACCTCACTCAGAGCTTTAGATGGAAACCCCAGAGTAAGTGCTCAGCGTGGAGCGCCAAATAAATGTGATCCCAAATGTTATGTAAAATGTTCCCAATAAAAGCTTCAACTCAATCCACAAAAAAGCAAGTCCCCACTCGGGTCTGTCATTTGTAAACGGAAATATAAGGGGCTTCTACGTTACTGATAGCACAAATTCTCCCTTCCCGAATCCAAATCCTACCCCCCTTCTGAGCCCTAGTGTGCCCAGACCACACTTAGCCCCACATGTTTGGCATTTCTGTAGTAATGAGAGCCTGCCTAATTTACAGGTGCGTGTCTCCAGAAGCATGAACTGGGCATAATGTACTGGTCACTACAATGGCAGTTTGCAATTTTCACTCAGCAACATCCACTGCTGCCTGTTTCTAGAAAACATCCATGGAGCCAAAATCGTCACTATATCTGTAGATAACTTTTCAAAGGGTATAATTTCCCAAATGGGGTCACTTGATGGGGGGTTCTGCTTTTCTAGCAATTGGGGGCTCTGTATATGGAATCTGCAAACTAATCTAGGAAAATCTGCACTCCAGGAGGTAAACAGCGCTTTGTCCCTCATTTGTCTCGCTGTATGGCTAGGCAATACTGTACATCCACATATGGGGTATTTCTACATTTAGCAGAAATTGTGGGGCAAATTTTGGTGCCATTTTTACCCATTTCCCAATGTGAAAATGTAAAACTTGGGGCAAACACACAATTTTGGTGGTAAAAATGTAAATTTTTTTTTCACTGTCCAGTGGTATAAAAGTCTGACACACCTGTGGTGTCAACATAATCACTGCACTCCTAGATGAATTCATTGAGAGGTTCAATTGATAAAATGGGGTCACTTATGGGGGGTCTGCTGTTCTGGCACCTCAGGGGCTCTGTCAATGTGACATGGCCCCCTCAAACCAGTGCAACAAAATCTGCACTGTAAAATGGCGCTACTTCTCTTCTGAGCTTTGCACTGTGCCTCAAAAGTAGTTTTTGACCACTTATGGGGTATCGGTGAACTCAGGAGAAATTGCACAACAAACTTTGAGGACCATTTTCTCCCATGTTGCCCTTTTGAAAATACAAAATTTGTAGCAAAAAATGATTTTTGCTGAAAAAATGTGATTAGTTTTAGTTTCATGGCTTAACGTTAGAAACTTCTGTGAAGAACCTGGGGGTTCAAGGTGCTCAAATACATATCTAGATAAGGTCGCAAAGGGGTCTAGTTTCCAAAATGGTGTCATTTGTCAGGGGTTTCCACTGTTTAGGCACATGAGGGGCTCTCCAAACGCGACATGGCGTCCGCTAATTATTCCAGCAAATTTTGCATTCCAAAAGTAAAATGGCGCTCCTTCCCTTCCGAGCCCTGCCGTGCGCCCAAACAGTTGTTTTCCTCCACATATGGGGTATCTGCGCACTCTGGAGAAATTGCACAACAAATTTTATGGAGCAATTTCTCCTTTTACCCTTATGAAAATGCAAAATTTGGAGCTAAAAAAGATTTATCTGGGAAAAATGTGATTTTTTTTTTTTCCCGCAGCTTAACGTTATAAACTTCTGTGAAGCACCTGTTCATTCAAGGTGCTCACCACACATCTAGATAAGTTCCTTAAGAGGTCTAGTTTCCAAAATGGGGTCACTTGTTGGGGGTTTCCACTGTTTATGCTCATCAAGGGCTCTCCAAACATGACATGGTGTCCGCTAATTATGCCAGCAAATTTTACATTCAAAAAGTGAAATGGCGTTCCTTCCCTTCCGAGCCCTGCCGTGCGCCCAAACAGTAGATTTCCCCCATATATGGGGTATCGGCATGCTCAGGAGAAATTGCACAACAAATTGTATGGTCCATTTTCTCCTGTTTCCCTTGCGAATGTAAAAAAAAAAAATAATTAGGTCTAAAGGAAAATTTTTGTGAAAGAAAAGTAAATGGTTATTTTTTCCTTCCACATTCCAAAAATTCCTGTGAAGCACCTGAAGGGTTAATAAACTTCTTGAATGTGGTTTTGAGTACCTTGAGGGGTGCAGTTTTTAGAATGGTGTCACTTTTGGGTATGTTCTCTCATATAGGCACCTCAAAGTCACTTCAAATGTGATGTGGTCCCTAAAAAAAGGGTATTGCAATTTTTTTTTGTAAAAATGAGAAATCGCTGGACAATTTTTAACCCTTATAACTTCCTAACAAAAAAATATGTTTCCAAAATTGTGCAGATGTAAAGTAGACATGTGGGAAATGTTATTTAGTAAATATTTGGGGCGCTATGACTGAGTTAAAGGCATGAAAATTAAAAGTTTGAAAATTGCGAAATTTTCTGCTGGACAGATTTCTGTTTTTTTCACAAATAAACACAAGTCAAATCAAATAAATTTTACCACTATTATAAAGTACAATATGTCACGAGAAAACAAACTCAGAATTAGTGGGAACCATTGAAGCGTTCCAGAGTTATGACCTCATAAAGTGACAGTGGTCAGAATTGTAAAAAATTGCCTGTCAGGAAGGTGAAAACAGGCTTCGGGGTGAAGGGGTTAATGGCTATGTTAATTATTTAGAGGGCACATCAAATTTACACAGCTATACAAGCTGTACACTGACTACTTTACATTGTATCAGTGTCATATCTTCAGTGCTGTCCCATGAGAAGATATGATACAATATTTACAAAAATGTAATGCGTGTAGTCACTTTTGTGATATACTGTATGTGAAATCATGATGGCATCAATGAACTGTAGATACAGTAGCTTCCTGACACCAGCAGCAGTCATATAGCCCAACATAAGGCCGTTGACACCACCAAGTCTCACTGTAGGCAGCATGCATTACAAAAAATGAATTTAGAAAAATGCATGGTGCCTACAGTCAAACATGTTGGTGTAAAATCCTGATATTAAGATGAAAAGCAGATTTTAGTGTAAGTACACCTGCTTCAACGTGTATAAGATATCACTAAGATTTCTTAGTGATGTTGAAGTAGGTGTACTTACACTAGCTGTTCATCTTAACAGCTGGATTTTCTAGTCATTCTGACACAGATTTTCAAAGTAAGTATGCCAACCCCATCAGGTTGAAAAGGTTCCAATGGAATACTAGATTCCTCGTGCTCTTCAGGTTGTTTGTAGGATGAGTGTTGTTGGATGTATGAGTTTGAGAAACAATTCTGAAGTGTTTCTGGTTTGTTTTATCTCTGTCAAGGTTCTATAGCGCTAAAAAAACTATTACTGGCATTTTTTTACTGTTGTGTATACTGTGCCCATATTTTCACCGATAATGGTGAGTTTGTCATAATAAACTCATAGTACAGCAGCCGCACCATTGCTTTTTGTAGGAACTAAACACAGGTTTGGGTGTATTTTATTTATCTACTATATAATTGTCTAAGGGTCACTTCCGTCTTTCTGTCTGTCTGTCCTTCTGTCTGTCACGGATATTCATTGGTCGCGGCCTCTGTCTGTCATGGAATCCAAGTCGCTGATTGGTCTCGCCAGCTGCCTGTCATGGCTGCCGCGACCAATCAGCGACGGCCACAGTCCGATTAGTCCCTCCCTTCTTCCCTGCAGTCAGCGCCCAGCGCCCGCTCCTTACTCGCCGCAGTCACCGCTCACACAGGGTTAATGCCAGCGGTAACAGACTGCGTTATGCCGCTGGCGGACTGCGTTATGCCGCTGGCGGACTGCGTTATGCCGTTGGTAACTCACTCCATTACCGCCGCTATTAACCCTGTGTGACCAAGTTTTTACTATTGATGCTGCCTATGCTACTACGTGGTTGGGCAATATACTACGTGGCTGGGCAATATACTACGTGACTGGGCAATCTACTATGTGACTGGGCAATATACTACGTGACTGGGCAATCTACTATGTGACTGGGCAATATACTACGTGACTGGGCAATATACTATGTGACTGGGCAATATACTATGTGACTGGGCAATATACTACGTGACTGGGCAAAATACTACGTGGTTGGGCAATATACTATGTGGCTGGGCAATATACTACGTGGGCTGTGCAATATACTACGTGGACATGCATATTCTAGAATACCCGATGCGTTAGAATCGGGCCACCATCTAGTGTTTTAATAATCTTCTACACTTAAAGAAGACCCCAAACTGGGGTAAAAGGGATCAATCAGTCTTTGATTTTATTTAAATTTATCTGCTTCCCTAAATATTTTCTTTTTTAATAAATCCACCATAGGGTTCCATAGATATGGCTTTTTTAATATTCATAGAATTTCGTATGAACTTTACCAAGGGTGGCATTGCTCATAGGGTAAGGCAGTGTTCACACGTTCAGTAGTGTAAGAAAAGTCCTTTCTGAGAGTTGGAAGAGCCGGGAAAATATGTAGACAATCCTCTTATCAAGCTGACACTGAAGTTTATTCAGAGATTCGCAGCGGAACAGCAGATTGAAAAGTCAGTGAGACAAAGCATGCAGGCGCGAACAAGAGTTCAGACAGACAAAGTAACGCTGGGATATCTGGCCATGGTCTGGCAATGTTATTGCCTGACAGGAGACTGGCGATGTTGTGGCCCCGAACAACAGTAACAAGGGCTTTTTATGCATGATGCAGACAAAAAAAGCACATTGCAGCAAAAGGGCATATACACAATAACGTCATACTGTGGAGAAAAACATATATTCAAGAACAAAGTATACAATGGTTAAATTTAATGACTTTAAGGCTCTTTACCCCAAACTCCATTAGAACTTGTAAACCTCCATGTTCCTCTTAACTACTGTCATTAATCTGATCACAGCTCTTAAGGTACCGTCACACTTAGCGACGCTGCAGCGATACCGACAACGATCCGGATCGCTGCAGCGTCGCTGTTTGGTCGCTGGAGAGCTGTCACACAGACCGCTCTCCAGCGACCAATGATGCTGGTAACCAGGGTAAACATCGGGTAACTAAGCGCAGGGCCGCGCTTAGTAACCCGATGTTTACCCTGGTTACCATCCTAAAAGTAAAAAAAAACAAACACTACATACTTACCTACAGCCGTCTGTCCTCCAGCGCTGTGCTCTGCACTCCTCCTGTACTGTCTGTGAGCACAGCGGCCGGAAAGCAGAGCGGTGACGTCACCGCTCTGCTTTCCGGCTGACCGACGCTCACAGCCAGAGCAGGAGGAGTGCAGAGCACAGCGCTGGAGGACAGACGGCGGTAGGTAAGTATGTAGTGTTTGTTTTTTTTTACTTTTAGGATGGTAACCAGGGTAAACATCGGGTTACTAAGCGCGGCCCTGCGCTTAGTTACCCGATGTTTACCCTGGTTACCAGTGAAGACATCGCTGAATCGGTGTCACACACGCCGATTCAGCGATGTCTGCGGGGAGTCCAGCGACCAAATAAAGTTCTGGACTTTCTTCCCCGACCAGCGACAGCACAGCAGGGGCCTGATCGCTGCTGCCTGTCACACTGGACGATATCGCTAGCGAGGACGCTGCAACGTCACGGATCGCTAGCGATATCGTCTAGTGTGACGGTACCTTTAGGCTGGTCACATAAATCTGTACATATTAACAACTGTATATGTCTGTCCTCCAATATCACTACAACAAATACATTTATTTATTACCATATTATGTTACCATTTTCCTATTATCTCATTGCCCTGCAGCTGATCCAATTAACCTGTGTGTATGTCCACTATACCAGCTAATGGCTATGATCTCATTTATTTTATGTTTCCAATCTGTCTAGGGCTTTCAGAAGTACATCTTATTAGCTCTTTTAGAAGCAGAATTAGTTTCTAACTTTGTACAAGATGGCTGATAGAGCCAGCATGGCTGTTCACTATACAGGATGGGCCATTTATATGGATACACCTAAATAATGGGAATGGTTGGTGATATCAACTTCCTGTTTGTGGCACAATAGTATATGGGAGGGGGAAAACTTTTCAAGATGGGTGGTGACCATGGCGGCCATTTTGAAGTCGGACATTTTGGATCCAACTTTATTTTTTCCAAAGGGAAGAGGGTCACGTGACACATCACTTATTGAGAATTTCACAAGAAAAACAATGGTGTGCTTGGTTTTAAGGTAACTTTATTCTTTCATGAGTTATTTACAAGTTTCTCTTTGTTTACAGCCATTGACATGTCGCAGAGGTTAAGGCCATGTTCACACGATCCTTTTTTTCATGCGGAATTGCCGCGATTTTCCCGCTGCGGGTCCGCAGCTGTTTTCCATGCAGGGTACATTACATTGTACCCTATGGAAAACAGGAACTGCTGTGCCCACAATGCGGAAAATAAAAAAAAAAACCGCGCCGAATAGCTGCGGGAAAAAAGAAGTACCATGTCACTTCTTTTTTCGGAGCCGCAGCGGTTCTGCACCCATTGACCTCCATTGTGAGGTCAAACCCGCAGTAAAACCCGCAGATGAAAAAAATATCTGCGGGTTTTACTGCGGTTTGTGGTGCCGAACCGCTGCAGCAGGAAGTGCGGGGAAGCGGGCGGAAGTGCGTGGGCGGAGTGTGGCTGCCCCCCCGTGCTCCGATCCCGCCCCCCCGTGCTCCAATCCCACCGCCCCGTGCTCCGATGCCCCCCCAGTGCTCCGATGCCCCCCCGTGCCCTAATCTCCCCCCCTTATACTTACCCGGCGTCCCGGTGTCTGTCCGGCCGTCTTCTCCCTGGGCGCAGCCATCTTGCAAAATGGCGGGCGCATGCGCAGTGCGCCCGCCGAATCTGCCGGCCGGCAGATTCGTTCCAAAGTGCATTTTGATCACTGAGATATAACCTATCTCAGTGATCAAAATAAAAAAAAATAGTAAATGACACCTCCCCCCCTTTGTCACCCCCATAGGTAGGGACAATAAAAAAAAATTAAGAATTTTTTTTTTTCCACTAAGGTTAGAATAGGGTTAGGGGTAGGGGTAGGGTTAGGGGTAGGGTTAGGGGTAGGGGTAGGGTTAGGGGTAGGGTTAGGGTTAGGGGTACGGTTAGGGGTAGGGTTAGGGTATTTTCAGCCATTTTAACTGCATAGAAAACTGCATAAAAAAAAGGATCAAAAAAAGGATCAAAAAACGCATCAAAAAAGGACAAAAAAAGGACCAAAAAAAGGACCTGCGTTTTCTGCCAAGAGCTGCAGTTTTTTAAAAAACAGTCCTGAAAAAAAAAGGATGGAAATCAGGAACGTGTGAACATACCCTAACACGTGAGGAACGGATAGAAATTGTGTTGATGTCTGGTAAACTCAGTAGCCGGGTCACTGCAGCAGATTTCAATGCAAGACACCCTACGCATTTGATTTAGGTGTATCCATATAAATGGCCCACCCAAGAAAAGTTTGCCTCATCACTGAACATAATGTTCTGTGTAAACTGAGGGTCCTGTACCAATTTTTGTTTTGCCCTTTCTGCAAAATCAGCTCGCCGATCTGGGTCATCCTGACTGAGATGCTGCAGCAGCTGGATTTTGTAAGGGTGCCATTTGTGAGTAGCTAATATCTGCCGAAGAGATATTCGACTGATGCCAGATCGGCACGCTGAATTGTCAGAATGGGCAAAACAAAAATTGGAACAGGACCCTCAGTTTGCGCAGAACATTATGTTCAGTGATGAGGCAAACTTTTTTTGGGTGGGCCATTTATATGGATACACCTAAATAACATGGTAATGGTGACAGTTTTCTTGCGTAGGGGGTCTTGCATTGAAATCTGCTGCAATGACCCGCCATGGTCACCACCAATCTTGAAAAGTTCCCCCCTCCCATATACTAATGTGCCACAAACAGGAAGTTGATATCACCAACCATTCCCGTTTTATTTAGGTGTATCCATATACATGGCCCGCCCTGTATTATGGCTGACCATTCTCTTACAAGTAGTTGGTCCAGGAGTGGGTGATAAATGCAGAAGTGGTGCATATGTTTCTATTGTACTTTTCCTCTAATTGTTCCACTCCTGGTTTTGGCTTACAAATACTGAGGTAAAATACTGACCAAATACTTATAGTGTGAATGTGGCCTTATAATACAAAGCAGTGTACTGTAAATACACGCCCACAGAGAATCTGTTGAGCAAGGCTCATTTGGTAAAGACTATAGAAATATATGCACAAAATAAAAAGTGCTATATCTCCGAAACTGTATGGTGGATTTACAAAAAAAACCACTCAAGGGATTATAGGAAATAAAATAAGAGCTAAAACTAGCCACTTGTAGCCTGGCGACAAGTCCTATTTAAAGATAATTTGTCGCCAGGTTTTTTCGTCCCATCTGAGAGCAAAATAAAGTAGGAACAGAGACCCAGAGTCCAGCACTTGGTGAGTTACTGGACTTTTTCTGTAGTTTTGATAAAGCAGTGTTTTATTTTCTGCATCACTGCTAGTCTTCTAATTGGTAAGCTCCTATTATCTAGTCCTCTGTACTCATGAGCGCTTCTCTTTTCTTGTTCCAGCCTTGTGCTTGTTCATAGTGTAGACAAAAAGCAAACAGTCTCGTGTAGAGTTAGGGTATGTTCACACGTTCAGGATTTCCATCCTTTTTTTTTCCTGACTGTTTTTTAAAAAACTGCAGCTCTTGGCAGAAAACGCAGGTCCTTTTTTTGGTCCTTTTTTGGTCCGTTTTTGATGCGTTTTTTTATGCGTTTTTTGATGCGTTTTTTTGATGCAGTTTTCTAGCCAGAGTCTGTGTGTTTTCTAGGAATTTTTTTAGGGTTAAAATGGCTGAAAATACCCTAACCCTACCCCTACCCCTACCCCTACCCCTAACCCTAACCCTACCCCTAACCCTAACCCTACCCCTAACCCTACCCCTAACCCTACCCCTAACCCTAACCCTAACCCTACCCCTAACCCTACCCCTAACCCTACCCCTAACCCTACCCCTAACCCTACCCCTACCCCTATTCTAACCTTAGTGAAAAAAAAAAAAAAAAAATTCTTTATTTTTTTTATTGTCCCTACCTATGGGGGTGACAAAGGGGGGGGGGGGTGTCATTTACTATTTTTTTATTTTGATCACTGAGATAGGTTATATCTCAGTGATCAAAATGCACTTTGGAACGAATCTGCCGGCCGGCAGATTCGGCGGGCGCACTGCGCATGCGCCCGCCATTTTGCAAGATGGCGGCGCCCAGGGAGAAGACGGCCGGACGGACACCGGGACGCCGGGTGAGTATAAGGGGGGGAGATTAGGGCACGGGGGGGGCATCAGAGCACTGGGGGGGGGCATCGGAGCACTGGGGGGGGGCATCGGAGCACGGGGGGGGCGGGATCGGAACACGGGGGGGGCAGCCACACTCCGCCCACGCACTTCCGCCCGCTCCCCGCACTTCCTGCTGCAGCGGTTCTGCACATCAAATCGCAGTAAAACCCGCAGATATATTTTTGATCTGCGGGTTTTACTGCGGTTTGGACCTCACAATGGAGGTCTATGGGTGCAGAACCGCTGCGGCTCCGGAAAAAGAATTGACATGCTCCTTCTTTTTTCCGGGAGCTATTCAGCGCGTCTTTTTTTTAACAATTTCCGGACCATGTGCACAGTGTGTCCTGTTTTCCATAGGGTACAGTGTACTGTACCCTGCATGGAAAACAGCTGCGGAACCGCAGCGGCAAAACCGCCGCGGTTCCGCGGTAAAAAACGCACTGTGTGAACATGGCCTTAAACAGTATTTAGGAGAACTATAGCAAGAAGCACAGTTAGTGGTGTGCCGCTGAAGTCAGGGTCTCTGCCTGTACATTACGCTGCTCTCAGATTTGGAAGCCTAAAGTTGGTGACAGATTCCCTTTAGCTGTTTTTCTATGTAATATGATGCAATAGCACATTCTTGTGGTGATTTATGGTATAGCATGTGGTACAATAGACGCTTGTAATATACTCTGTTTTAATGCCAGTAGGTAAAACGATTCTAAAATTGTTGTAAGTGGATTATGTAAGACTCCCTACACTATGTTGGTTAGATGGTATGCTTGTCTTTTGTTAGTTTGTGTGACTGTGTGTTCTGACGGGGTGTACTCATTTATGCTGAGCACTGTGTAATATATAAGTATACAGTACATACCAACAGTTTGGACACACCTTCTCATTTAAAGATTTTTCTGTATTTTCATTACTATGAAAATTGTACATTCACACTGAAGGCATCAAAAACATGAATTAACACATGTGGAATGATATACTTAACAAAAAAGTGTGAAACAACTGAAATTATGTCTTATATCCTTGGTTCTTCAAAGTAGCCACCTTTTTCTTTGATGACTGCTTTGTACACTCTTGGCATTCTCTTGATGAGCTTCAAGAGGTAGTCACAGGAAATGGTCTTCCAACAATCTTGAAGGAGTTCCCAGAGATGCTTAGCACTTGTTGGCCCTTTTGCCTTCACTCTGCGATCCAGTTCACCCCAAATCATCTCGATTGGGTTCAGGTCTGGTGGCTGTGGAGGCCAGGTCATCTGGTGTAGCACCCCATCACTCTCCTTCATGGTCAAATAGCCCTTACACAGCCTGGAGGTGTGTTTGGGGTCATTGTCCTGATGAAAAATAAATGATGGTCCAACTAAACGCAAACCGGATGGAATAGCATGCCGCTGCAAGATGCTGTGGTAGCCATGCTGGTTCAGTATGCCTTCAATTTTGAATAAATCCTCAACAGTGTCACCAGCAAAGCACCCCCACACCATCACACCTCCTCCTCCATGCTTCATGGTGGGAACCAGGCATGTAGAGTCCATCCATTCACCTTTTCTGCATGGCACAAAGACACGGTGGTTCGAACCAAAGATCTCAAATTTGGACTCATCAGACCAAAGCACAGATTTCCACTGGTCTAATGTCCATTCCTTGTGTTCTTTAGCCCAAACAAGTCTCATGTGCTTGTTGCCTGTCCTTAGCAGTGGTTTCCTAGCAGCTATTTTACCATGAAGGCCTGCTGCACAAAGTGTCCTCTTAACAGTTGTTGTAGAGATGTGTCTGTTGCTAGAACTCTGTGTGACATTGACCTGGTCTCTAATCTGAGCTGCTGTTAACCTGCGATTTCTGAGACTGGTGACTCCGATAAACTTATCCTCAGAAGCAGAGGTGACTCTTGGTCTTCCTTTCCTGGGTCGGTCCTCATGTGAGCCGGTTTCTTTGTAGCGCTTAATGGTTTTTGCCACTGCACTTGGGGACACTTTCAAAGTTTTCCTAATTTTTCAGACTGACTGACCTTCATTTCTTAAAGTAATGATGGCCACTCGTTTTTCTTTACTTAGCTGCTTTTTTCTTGCCATAATACAAATTCTAACAGTCTATTCAGTAGGACTATCAGCTGTGTATCCACCAGACTTCTGCTCAACACAACTGATGGTCCCAACCCCATTTATAAGGCAAGAAATCCCACTTATTAAACCTGACAGGGCACACCTGTGAAGTGAAAACCATTCCCGGTGACTACCTCTTGAAGCTCATCAAGAGAATGCCAAGAGTGTGCAAAGCAGTCATCAAAGCAAAAGGTGGCTACTTTGCAGAACCTAGAATATATGGCATAATTTCAGCTGTTTCACACTTTTTTGTTAAGTATATAATTCCACATGTGTTAATTCATAGTTTTGATGCCTTCAGTGTGGATGTACCATTTTCATAGTCATGAATATACAGAAAAATGAGACGGTGTGTCCAAACTTTTGGTCTGTACTGTATATATTGCACAGTGCTCAGCATAAATGAGTACACCCATCAGATTTGTTAAAAAATGTTTAGTGTCGTTTCTAAGTCAACATTTTCTATGGGACACTGTAACAACTCTGCTGGCATCACAGCATGGCCTCACATCTCTCACACAATCTTACCCACTGCTCCAGGCCATGATGCGGTTTCTGTTTCATGCCAGCTCCATGTTCTGTGTCTCTGCTCTGTGCATGCTTCATGGCTGTGTGTATAGGGGGCCGGCGCCTGAACTCTCTGGTTCTTATAGGAATCAGGTGCATCTGTCCAATCAGTTCCTGACCAATTACCAAGAGGCCTCCTGTATATAGTGCAGCTCCACCCTGTGCTCTGGGCCTGTGCAATGTGTTAGCTCAGTGTTTAGCTGCTGAGTTTGCCTGGCCTTGCTCTGAGTTATTTCCTCTGAGCTTTTCTCTGTGCTTTTGCCTTGTTCTTGTAGTTCGCCCTCCAGGAGGCAGAATATCCTGGTCCCTGTGTCTTTGTCCCTGTGTCTTGTTCTATTGCCTTGTCTGTACTTTGTCTTTTCTCGGTCTCCTTGTTTGTGGCTTTCTTCCCTGCTTTCTTTCCTTGTGTTTTCTGTCTGCTTACACTCCGCACTCTTGCGGCTCTGCACTCAGATCTTGCTTCGCACTCTCTGGCTTTGCTCTGTGGCTCCGCTCTTTGCGGTACTATCTGGCTCCGCCTCCTGTGTTTCTGCACTTTGCTCCATTTCTGCTCTTGGCTCCGCCTCCAGCGTCTCCGCTCTTGGCTTCGCCTCCAGCGTCTCCGCTCTTGGCTCCGCCTCCAGCGTCTCCGCTCTTGGCTCCGCCTCCAGCGTCTCTGCTCTTGGCTCCGCCTCCAGCGTCTCCGCTCTTGGCTCCGCCTCCAGCATCTCCGCTCTTGGCTCCGCCTCCAGCGTTTCCGCTCTTGGCTCCGCCTCCAGCGTTTCCGCTCTTGGCTCCGCCTCCAGCGTTTCCGCTCTTGGCTCCGCCTCCAGCGTTTCCACTCTTGGCTCCGCCTCCAGCGTTTCCGCTCTTGGCTCCGCCTCCAGCGTCTCCGCCCTTGGCTCCGCCTCTTGCGGCTCCGTCCTTGGCTCTGCCTTCTCCTTCTCTTCTCTTAATTCCACCTTCTACTTGTTACTTGGTCCTCCTGTGTGAACAGGTCCCTACCTGTTCCTTCATTCTCCTTTCCTTCTGGCTTGTTTCCGTACTTGCATCTTCTGTGTGTACAGGTCCCTACCTGTTCCTTCATCTCACTCACAATAGGACTGCACTCGGGTGTCATCAGAGTGCAGCCTGATTCATACATCACATCAACCCGTCCTGTGTATCCTGTGTTCCTGCCTGTTCTGCCGTTCCTGCCCTGCCTTCCAGTCCTGTGTTCTCTGCAGTGCCTCCCAATCCTGTGTTCCTGCCAGTCCTGCCGTTCCTGCCCTGCCTTCCAGTCCTGTGTTCCTGCTGTCCTAGCCAGTCCTGTTTCCTGCCGTGTCTCTGCCAGCCCTGAGTTCTCTGCCGTGTCTCTGCTAGCCCTGTCTCAGCCGTGCCAGTCTACTCGTCTGTGTTCCAGCCGTGCTCTTCTGCCAGTCCTGCCTAATGCCCGCATCAATCCAGGTGTTCCTGTCTCCCAAGTGGGATCAGCAGCCACAGCCAGATACCACCCTGGAGTAGCACCTGGCAGCTGCCTGCTGCACAAGCCTGTCCTCACCATCAGAGGCTCCAGTGAAAACCCAGGCAGCTGTCATAGTCACGCCCCTTCCAGGGTAGTCTGGTTTGTGGCACAGTGGGGCCACAAAACCCCCGAGCTCACGCCCACCAGTCAGGGCGTGAGCGTGACAGTTTGCACAGGCCATGGCCTCCGCTGTATCCCATGTCCTACCGCTCTCAGAGCATGATGAACTTTCTCGCTACCGGTATGAGCAAGCTGAAGAATTTATTCCGCCCTGTGTCGTTCCAATTGAGGAGACCTCGGGCCCAATCATAATTTCAAACGCTCTCTACGATCAACTCCGGGCCTATGAGGAGGAGCACGACCCAGCTGACCCACCTAGGTTCTATGGGAACCCAGAAGAATGCCAAAGCTTCCTGGAACAGTGCTTGCGCTACATCCTGCAGAATGCAGCTTGTTTTCCCTCTGACCGGATTAAGGTGGCCTACATCATGTCCTACCTAGCAGGAGATGCTTTATTATGGATTTGTCCCCTCTGGGAAGCAGGGGATCCTATCGTCTTGAGTCTTGGGGCCTTCCTGGTGGCCTTCCGTAAAGTCTTTGACAAGCCTCGTCCTGCTGCTCCTGTGAAGTCTTCCCCATCTAGATCCGAGAGGCGCTCCAGACGGGCGAAACCTGTGAAGAAACCTCCACGTCAAGCCATGACTGTCTGTGATCCTCCAGTTCCTCTACCCGTTAAAGCAGCTACTCTAATAGAACCCAAAAAGACTGTCAAGAGTGGACTGGCAAAGCGTCAGTCTAAGACCAGTCGTAAGAAGGGCTTACTATGTCGCTGCTGTTGTGAGGAACACCTGGAAGACCTCTGTCCAGGGGATCTAAAGCTCCAAAAAC
The DNA here is from genome assembly GCF_032444005.1 of Ranitomeya imitator. NCBI lineage: Eukaryota > Metazoa > Chordata > Amphibia > Anura > Dendrobatidae > Ranitomeya > Ranitomeya imitator. The sequence goes on along the minus strand of NC_091282.1, from coordinate 437,581,293 downwards.
TCGGGCCAGTAGGAGAGACTGGCCTTTGTGAGAATAACTCCCTTTCGCTAAAGTCTGAGTCTGTTCCAGTGCCTTGTGGGAGCTTCAGTCCTGCAGATGTGTTAAAGCTGCTAACCAGACGGAGTCTAAGTGTGATTCCTGTTCCACTGCTCCAGAATCCTGTGAAGGTGTTTGGTGATTGCCGAGTCCTACTTATGAACAGTCCAGTGTTGAAGGGACAACTACAGCTCCAAATCGGAGCATTGTATGCGGAGAGATTTGTTTTCCACTTGTTGACCAGTCCGCCCGTCGGTCGTTCTGAACCGGATACTCTGCTGCCCGTTCCGGTCCAAAGACCCAGTGTGGTTCTGCGTTTGGAACTATCAAGTCTCCAGAAGTTTCTTGTTCCTAGACTGCTAGGTCAACCTACAGTGTTGATATCTTCTCCATCCAATCAGCTGGCTATTGAGTCACGGTGTGCTGACCTCACTGAAGTAAAGGAAGCAGTGGCGTCCTCTCCGCACACCTCCAGTGTCAATACCTGTGACCAGTTCCCAGGAACATCCCTGTCACTTAAAAAATTTTCTATGAACTTTGGGAATAAGATGCTTCCTGTAATGATGCCTTCGGATTCCATGTGGCAGGTGGATGAAGAAATTGAAGCTGAAGCTCTTGCATCTCTGTTCTTCACCAATCCGGAGGAAGAAATGATCCAGTCTTGTCAGAGCAACTGGCTGATGGGGCTTGCTAAATGTATGTCTTCTGCTTCCAAGTGGCTACTTGCTGATAATACTAAGACAGAGACTTACTCATCCTCTAATCTTGAAGAGGAGGTCCAGTTTTTTCAGGGTACCAGGTTGAAGATGTTTCCTGTATGTATGCCACCAGTTTCCATCTGGCTATCGGGCGAAGATCCCAAGACTGAAGTGTTCTCATCTCTGCTTCCCACCTGTCTAAAGGAGGAGGTCCAATTTTCTTGTGATGATGGACTTAAGTTGGATCCAGTGAAGGTGTCTTCAGTGTCCAAAGAATCAGACTATGTTGTGGTCAAATCACAAGCTTCCAAGTCCCTGCTTTCTGTTGACCAGGTGAAAGAAGTCCTGTCCCTTGTGTCTTCTGAGTGGGAGGCTGATCTTACTGGACTCAAAGAGACTGAGCATCCTGAGATCTTTAATGTTTCAAATACCTCATTCTATGAGAGGCAGTGGCGTAGCTACTGGGGGGGCAGAGGGGGCCATCGCCCCGGGCCCTGTCACATGAAGGGGCCCACTGAGAGCCAGGGCAGGGCCACTTCTGTGAGGAGGCAGAACACCGCATAGGAGCAGAGCGGTATAATGTCTGCTCCCTTCTGATGTCTGCACGCTGCTAGCACAGTGGCCGGCTGCAGTCTCCTCCCCCGTGCAGTGAATGGTTTCCCCTGTCATTGTCTGACCTGATCCTGAAGCTTTTCCTGGCTGCAGTTTCTTCACTCTGTGCACGCTGGGTCCTAGTGCCCACCTTTCATTTCACTCACTTCCTGGTCCTGCCTGCAGTGCAAACTTTCTCAGTAAGTGGGGATGGAACTTATTAGATTTATTAAATTCAGGTGTGTCACTGTGAGACCGTTGGGGTATTGTGGGGGCTGAAAGTGAGTGAGGGGGACAGGGTACTGGGGGTGATTGTGAGACCATGGGGGTATTGTGGGGGAGGGGAGTCAGGGCACTGGGGGGTGAATGTGAGACCATTTGGGGGTTGTGAGGGCAGAAGGTGGGTGAGGTGGGACAGGGCACTGAGGGGTGGATGTGAGACCATTTGGGTGTTGTGAGGGCAGAAGGTGGGTGAGGTGGGACAGGGCACTGAGGGGTGGATGTGAGACCATTTGGGTGTTGTGAGGGCAGAAGGTGGGTGAGGTGGGACAGGGCACTGAGGGGTGGATGTGAGACCATTTGGGTGTTGTGAGGGCAGAAGGTGGGTGAGGTGGGACAGGGCACTGAGGGGTGGATGTGAGACCATTTGGGTGTTGTGAGGGCAGAAGGTGGGTGAGGTGGGACAGGGCACTGAGGGGTGGATGTGAGACCATTTGGGTGTTGTGAGGGCAGAAGGTGGGTGAGGTGGGACAGGGCACTGAGGGGTGGATGTGAGACCATTTGGGTGTTGTGAGGGCAGAAGGTGGGTGAGGTAGGACAGGGCACTGAGGGGTGGATGTGAGATGATGGGGGTATTGGGGCTGAAGTGGGGGAGGGGGGACAGGGCACTGGGGGCTGAATATTATAATGTTTTGTTATGATATATGTACTCCATCACATGTAATATTTGCTGTCTGGGGAGGCTGGAGATGGGGGGGGGGGGTTTGATACGTACCACCTGGGTCTTTTATGAGTATTAGTATAAGGAGCCCACATACAGTAACCAAGAGCTGCGTCACATTTACAGCACCACTCCAGCGTTATTTTATTTAATTGCTGGAGCGGTGCTGAAAATCCAAGTCCCCTGCCCTCTGTCTGATACTCACCTTCTGACGTTTTTCATCTGGTTTTGTCTCCGCTCGGCTCCGTCTCCTGCAGTTAGTGACCTGTCCCCTGGCCCAGTGTTTCATGGAGCAGCGCAGAGGTCACTAATCAATGTGAGTCTATGGGAGCCTCGTCCTGGCCCCTTTCTCACGCTCAGGTTATGTGCACACGTTGCGGATTGTCCGCTGAGGATTCGCAGCAGTTTTCCGTCTGGTTTACAGTGCCATGTAAACCTATGGAAAACCAAATCCGCAGTGCACATGGTGCGGAAAATACCGCACGGAAACGCGTTGTATTTTCCGTAGCATGTCAATTCTTTGTGTAGATTCCGTAGCGTTTTACACCTGCTACTGTATAGGAATCCGCAGGTGGTAAAACGCGGGTGAAATCTGCACAAAAAACACAGGAAATCCATGGTAATTCCGCACACAAATCCGCAACAAGTGCACATAGCCTCATAGTTTTACATTGAGCGCTTGTGACATAACTTCTAACTTCTGGCCAGTCAGAAGCTGTGCTCACAAGTTTGAGCAGCGGCACTGCAGCAGTGCCACAAAAAATAGTGAATACGCTGGAGGATGAGTAAATGACCGGGACATCCAAATCATGACAGGAGGCTGTGAATCCATCACACTGTGTATAAGGGAGCTGCGGGCCCATCATACTGTGTATACGGGAGCTGCGGGCCCATCATACTGTGTATACGGGAGCTGCGGGCCCATCACACTGTGTATACGGGAGCTTTGGGTCCATCACACTATGTATACGGGAGCTGCGGGTTCATCATACTGTGTTTACGGGAGCTGCGGGCCCATCACACTGTGTATAAGGCAGCTGTGGGCCCATCATACTGTGTATAAGGAAGCTGCGGGCTGTGGGCCCATCATACTCTGTATATGGGAGCTGCGGGCCCATCACACTGTGTATAAGGGAGCTGTGGGCCCATCATACTGTGTATAAGGAAGCTGCGGGCCCATCATACTGTGTATAAGGGAGCTGTGGGCCCATCATACTGTGTATATGGGAGCTGCGGGCCCATCACACTGTGTATAAGGGAGCTGCAGGCCAATCATACTGTGTATACGGGAGCTGCAGGCCAATCATACTGTGTATACGGGAGCTGCGGGTCCATCATACTGTGTATAAGGGAGCTGCGGGCCCATCACACTGTGTATACAGGAGCTGCGGGTCCATCATACTGTGTATAAGGGAGCTGTGAGTCCATCATACTGTGTATAAGGAAGCTGCGGGCTGTGGGTCCATCATACTGTGTATATGGGAGCTGCGGGCCCATCACACTGTGTATAAGGGAGATGTGAGTCCATCATACTGTGTATAAGGAAGCTGCGGGCCCATCATACTGTGTATAAGGGAGCTGCGGGCCCATCACACTGTATAAGGGAGCTGCAGGCCAATCATACTGTGTATACGGGAGCTGCGGGTCCATCATACTGTGTATAAGGGAGCTGCGGGTCCATCATACTGTGTATACGGGAGCTGCCGGTCCATCATACTGTGTATACGGGAGCTGCGGGCCCATCACACTGTGTATACAGGAGCTGCGGGTCCATCATACTGTGTATAAGGGAGCTGTGAGTCCATCATACTGTGTATAAGGGAGCTGCGGGCCCATCATACTGTGTATAAGGGAGTTATGAGTCCATCATACTGTGTATAAGGGAGCTGTGCACACTTCATACTGTGTATATGGGAACTGCTGGCCCATCATACTGTGTATAAGGGAGCTGCTGGCCCATCATTATACTGTGTATAAGGAAGCTGTGGGCCCATTATACTGTGTATAGGGAACTGTGGGGGACATCATACTATGTATAGGGAACTGTGAAGGCATATTGTGCATATGGGAGCTGTTGGCCCATTACACTATATAGGGGAGCTCTGGGGGCATTATACTTTCTATAGTGGAGTTCTGTCAGCATTATACTGTGTATAAGGGAGCATTGGGCTCATACTATGTATAGGGGAGCAGTGGGATCATACTGTGTAAAGGGGAGCACTGGGAACATCATACGGTGTATCGGGGAGTTATAGAATCATCATACTGTGTATAGGGGAGATGTGGGGGCCTTATACTGTGTATATGGAAGCTTTAAGCTCACCATACTGTGTATAATGGAGCAGTACATGGGGGAACTTAGGGGACATTATTAAATGTTAAGTGGGCACTTATGCATCATTGTTATAGGGGCACTCAGAGTATTGTGACCGTCAAAGTTGCATATCGACACAATATGGCGGTAATGTCAATGTTTGTTTTTGTATATAGATTTATTTTCAATAACAGCGCGGTCATATTCTGAGGTTCCCCTATATTCACAATTAGAGTGTGCAACCATAGCTGTAATCAGGGTTAGCTGGTTAGGGGCCCACTCAGATGTTTCGCCCCCCCCCTAAGTTGAAACCCTAGCTACGCCTCTGACGAGAGGAATGTTGTGATGGCTATGACTATGTGTCCTCCTATCCTTCTTCTACAGGTTGTTCTGGCGGGCTTGAAGAGGAGGGGCCGTAAAGGGGGGGTACTGTAACAACTCTGCTGGCATCACAGCATGGCCTCACATCTCTCACACAATCTTACCCACTGCTCCAGGCCATGATGTGCTTTCTCTTTAATGCCAGCTCCATGTTCTGTGTCTCTGCTCTCTGCATGCTTCATGGCTGTGTGTATAGGGGGCCGGCGCCTGAACTCTCTGGTTCTTATAGGAATCAGGTGCATCTGTCTAATCAGTTCCTGACCAATTACCAAGAGGCCTCCTGTATATAGTGCAGCTCCACCCTGTGCTCTGGGCCTGTGCAATGTGTTAGCTCAGTTAGTGTTTAGCTGCTGAGTTTGCCTGGCCTTGCTCTGAGTTATTTCCTCTGAGCTTTTCTCTGTGCTTTTGCCTTGTTCTTGTAGTCCGCCCTCCAGGAGGCAGAATATCCTGGTCCCTGTGTCTTTGTCCCTGTGTCTTGTTCTATTGCCTTGTCTGTACTTTGTCTTTTCTCGGTCTCCTTGTCTGTGGCTTTCTTCCCTGCTTTCTTTCCTTGTGTTTTCTGTCTGCTTACACTCCGCACTCTTGCGGCTCTGCACTCAGATCTTGCTTCGCACTCTCTGGCTTTGCTCTGTGGCTCCGCTCTTTGCGGTTCTATCTGGCTCCGCTCTTTGCGGTACTATCTGGCTCCGCCTCCTGTGTTTCTGCACTTTGCTCCGTTTCTGCTCTTGGCTCCGCCTCCAGCGTCTCCGCTCTTGGCTTCGCCTCCAGCGTCTCCGCTCTTGGCTCCGCCTCCAGCGTCTCCGCTCTTGGCTCCGCCTCCAGCGTCTCCGCTCTTGGCTCCAACTCCAGCGTCTCCGCTCTTGGCTCCGCCTCCAGCGTTTCCACTCTTGGCTCCGCCTCCAGCGTCTCCGCCCTTGGCTCCGCCTCTTGCGGCTCCGTCCATGGCTCTGCCTTCTCCTTCTCCTTCTCTTCTCTTAATTCCACCTTCTACTTGTTACTTGGTCCTCCTGTGTGAACAGGTCCCTACCTGTTCCTTCATTCTCCTTTCCTTCTGGCTTGTTTCCGTACCTGCATCTTCTGTGTGTACAGGTCCCTACCTGTTCCTTCATCTCACTCACAATAGGACTGCACTCGGGTGTCATCAGAGTGCAGCCTGATTCATACATCACATCAACCCGTGCTGTGTATCCTGTGTTCCTGCCAGTCCTGTCGTTCCTGCCCTGCCTTCCAGTCCTGTGTTCTCTGCAGTGCCTCCCAATCCTGTGTTCCTGCCAGTCCTGCCGTCTCTGCCCTGCCTTCCAGTCCTGTGTTCCTGCTGTCCTAGCCAGTCCTGTTTCCTGCCGTGTCTCTGCCAGCCCTGAGTTCTCTGCCGTGTCTCTGCCAGCCCTGTCTCAGCCGTGCCAGCCTACTCGTCTGTGTTCCAGCCGTGCTCTTCTGCCAGTCCTGCCTAATGCCCGCACCAATCCAGGTGTTCCTGTCTCCCAAGTGGGATCAGCAGCCACAGCCAGACACCACCCTGGAGTAGCACCTGGCAGCTGCCTGCTGCACAAGCCTGTCCTCACCATCAGAGGCTCCAGTGAAAACCCAGGCAGCTGTCATAGTCACGCCCCTTCCAGGGTAGTCTGGTTTGTGGCACAGTGGGGCCACAAAACCCCCGAGCTCACGCCCACCAGTCAGGGCGTGAGCGTGACAGACACCATACTACAAAATACTCGGGCCATTGATTGCAAACAAGGTTTGTTATTTTGCACATCCAAAAATGTTATTTTACGAACTAATTCATTCAAAACTAAGTTCCAAAAATTAGTACACGCCAATGACAGTCGGCATACACTGCAACGGAATGACGTGCATGGGTATTGTCCATGAAGAAAGCCTCTCCTAGAGCTCATGCACAAATAAGCCTGCCTAAAACTACAATTTGCCAAGGCTCATTCTGAAAAATATGAAGATTGCTGGAACTCTATACTTTGGATTGATGAGACCAGATAACTGTTTTTTGGAACGGATGGCTTCAATGATGTATGGTGTCACAAAGCTGAGAATTACAAAGAAAATTGCATGGTGCCTACAGTGAGACATAGTGGAAGCAGTGTCCTCCTGTGGGGCTGCATGAGTGCAGCTGGAGCTAAACTTCATTGATGGTATCATGAATTCACAGATGTTCTGATCTTTAGAGAAAGAGAAGATGGTACCATCACTCTGTGCTCTTGGTAGGTGTGCACTTTTCCAACATGACAATGATCCAAAACACAAATCTAAGACTACTGTTGCATTTCTGAAGGAGACCAGGGTAAAAGCGATTAGTGGCCAAGTGTGTCTCCTGATCTAAACCCAATCTAAACCCAATCGGACACCTATGACACTGTGGATCACCAGCTCCTCCTCACTATGCTCCGCTCTAATATTCTCAAAGATACAATTCTCTCCTGGTTCTCCTCCTACCTCACTGACCGGTTCTTCGCTGTATCTTTTGCTGGCTCCCCTTCACTTACTGTTGAAGTTCCTCAAGGATCAGTGCTAGCCCCCATCCTCTTCTTTTATACTGCCCCCATTGTATAAACCATCTCTATTCTGATGACATCCAATTATATACATCATCTCTTGACATCACATCTGCATTACTACAAAATACCAGTGATTGTCTTTCCGCGGTCTCTAACATTATGTCCTCCCTTTATCTAAAACTGAATCTGTCAAAAACTGAACTTGTGTTTTATCCCTCCAACTAACCTACCTGTGCCTGATATTGCCATTTCCGTGTGTGGTTCTACCATTACTCCTCAGCAGCATGCCCGCTGTCTTAGGGTCATATTTGATTTACATTTTTGATTCACCCCCTACATCCGATCGCTCGCTCATGTCACCTACACCTCAAAAACATCACTAGAATTCAACCTTTTCTTACCTTTGACTCTGCAAAACTCTTACTGTAGCTCTTAATTGTTCTGGACAATTGGAAGTTTGTACTAATCAGTCTCCCTCTTACTAAACTCTTTCCTCTACAATCTGTCCAGAATGCAGAGGCCAGGATCGTATTCCTTTCCAACCACTACACCGATGTCTCCACCCTGTGCCAGTCATTGCACTGGTTGCCCATTTGCTACAGAGTTCAATATAAACTTATCACTCACACACAAAGCTCTCCACGGTTCGGCACCATCCTACATCTCCTCCCTCATCTCATTCTATTACCCTTACCCATGCCCTCCGTTCTGCTATTGACCTAAAATGAACATCCTCAATAATACAAACCTTCCACTCCCGTGTCCAAGACTTCTCCCTTGCTGCGCCAATTCTTTGGAATGCACTACCCTGGACAATTTGAGTAATTCTCAATGTGCACAGTTTTAAGCGTGCCCTAAAAGAGCATTTCTTTAGACTGGCCTATCGCCTCACCACACTTATTTAACTATCCCTATTTTGCCCATACAACATTTTCTTCAAAACCAGGACCCTTGTAGCATCTGTTCACACACCTCCCATGCATTTTATAGCCCTCTGTGTCTGTACTGTACACATACTGGCTAGTGCTGGTTCATGCAGTGTCTATTGATGGCTGGACCGTACAACACAAGCACTTTTTTACTATTCACCTTTCGTGTCTTCCCTATTTCCTCTTAGAGTGAAAGCTTGCGAGCAGGGCCATCACTCCTCTTGGTATCTGTTGATTTACCGTATATTCTCGAGTATAAGCTGACCCGAGTATAAGCCAAGGCACCTAATTTTGCCGCAAAAAACTGGGAAAACTTATTGACTCGAGTATAAGCCTAGGGTGGGAAATGCAGAAGCTACTGATAAATTTCAAAAATAAAAATAGATACCAATAAAAGTAAAATTGAGATATCAGTAGGTTAAATGTTTTTGAATATCCATATTGAATCAGGAGCCCCATAAGATGCTCCATACAAAAATATGCCCCATATAATGCTGCATAAAGGTTAATGATGGCCCCATAAGATGCTCCATACAAAAATATGCCCATATAATGCTGCATAAAGGTTAATGATGGCCCCATAAGATGCTCCATATTAAAATATGCCCCATATAATGCTCCTGCTGCTGTGATTAAAAAAGTGAAAATGACATACTTCTCGTCGCTGCCCGCTGCTCCTCAGTGTCGCCGGCACTCTGCAGTGACTGTTCAGGCAGAGGGCACGCACTAACCACATCATCGCGCCCTCTGACCTGAACGTCACAGCCAGAGGACCCGGAAGACACAGCCCGACGGTGGGACGGAGACAGGTGAATATCGCATGACTCACCCTCCCCCAGTCCTACTCACCCTCCCCCATCCTACTCACCCTCCTGGCGCTGCATATCAGTCCCTGAATCTCGGGTGCCGACATCTCTCTTCCTGTCTTCCTTCCTGTGCTGAGCGGTCAGTGATACTGCTCATTAAAGTAATGAATATGCACTCCACGCCTATGGGAGTGGAGACGCGTGCATATTCATTACTTTAATGAGCGGTACCACGTGACCGCTCAGCACAGGAAGGAAGACAGGAAGAGAGATGCTGGCATCCGAGATACAGGGACTGATATGAGCGATGACACCAGGAGGGTGAGTATGATGTCTTCTGCTCCCCCACCCCCTCTTCCCCTCCGGCAAAAAAATGTGCTGAAAACTTCAGCTTATACACGAGTATATGCGGTATGTATTATTCTCTACTGTCTTTATTCCCCATTAGGAAATGTGCTCCACTATTGTTAATGCCTTCCAGTGCACATCTTGCCACATGTATGCAGTCCTTGATCAGCCGGTCGAGGGTGCATACTGCTGTGCGAGATGTGAGCACCCAGATTCTGGATCTAAATGTGCAGCTGGCAACACTGAGATCCATTGACAACATGGAAAGGAGTCTTCTGCTCACTGAGCAGACGCTCAATGGGATAGATGAGGTGGGGGATGGTAGGATGGAGCTGCAGGACAGTGAAGTAGCAAGCTGGGTGACAGAAGGCCGGGTAGAGGGAAGAGTGCCAGGGAGGCTAGTCCTGATCTGGCACACCCCAATAAGTTTGCTAAGTTGGCAGATGAGGGGGGTGCCAGTACAGGGGTAGCACTGCTGCAGCAAGGCATGTCCTCTGAAAGCTGAAGGAGTGACTGCTCCAGTAAGGAGGGAAATAGGAGATCAGGGCAGGCCAGACAGGTGCTGGTAGTGGGGGACTCAATTATTAGGGGAACAGATAGGGCAATCTGTCACAAAGACAGGGATCATCGAACGGTGTGCTGCCTACCTGGCGCTCGAGTCCGACACATCGCTGATCGGGTGGACAGATTACTGGGAGGGGCTGGTGAGGACCCAGCGGTCATGGTGCACATTGGCACAAATGACAAAGTTAGAGGTGGGTGGAAGGTCCTTAAAAATGATTTCAGGGAATTGGGCTGCAAGCTAAAAGCAAGGACCTCCAACGTATTATTTTCCGAAATACTGCCTGTACCACGTGCCACGCCAGAAAGGCAACGGGAGATTAGGGAGGTTAATAAGTGGCTCAAGAATTGGTGTAGGAAGGAGGGGTTTGGGTTCCTGCAGAACTGGGCCGACTTCTCAGTTGGCTACAGGCTCTACGCTACGGACGGACTGCACCTCAATGGGGAAGGTGCAGCTGTGTTGGGGGAGAAAATGGCTAGAAGGTTGGAGGAGTGTTTAAACTAGGGAATGGGGGGAAGGGTATTCAATTTATAGGAGGGGAAGATAGTGCAGATAGAGACCTGGGCACAAATAAGGAAGATGTGGGTGGCAGTGGCATGGGGGGTGGGATTAGAACAGTTAATAATTTAAGAAAGAATAGAGGTACAGAGAGGAACATCAAGGACATGTATGCTAATGCCAGAAGCCTCGCTAACAAAATGGATGAATTAGAATTAATGTAATGTTGTTGGAGCATAATTATGACATGGTGGGGATATCTGAAACGTGGCTGGATGAGAGCCAGGACTGGGCTGTTAACTTGCAGGGTTATAATCTGTTCAGAAATGACCGAATGGATAGGCGAGGGGGAGGGGTGTGTCTATATGTAAAATCGTCCTTAAAACCCATCCGGCGTGATAATATAGGTGAATCTAATGAAAAGGTAGAGTCCCTGTGGGTGGAGATAAGGGGAGGGGGAAAAAATAATAAATTACTGATAGGGGTTTGTTATAAATCTCCAAAATTAATGGAAGCATCGGAGAATATCCTCGTAAAGCAAATAGATGAAGCTGCGACTCAAGGGGAAGTCATTATTATGGGGGACTTCAACTACCCTGAAATAGATTGGGGAACAGAAACCTGCATTTCCAGCAAAGGTAATGGGGTCTGATAACTATGAGAGACAATTACCTTTCACAACTGGTTCAGGACCCAACAAGAAGGGGGGCACTGCTAGACCTAATATTAACCAACAAGCCAGACAGCATATCAAATATAAGGGTTGGGGGTCACTTGGGGAATAGTGATCACAAAATAATAAGTTTTCATGTATCGTTTAATAAGATGTGTAGTAGAGGGGTTACAAGGACGCTAAACTTCAGGAGGGCAAATTTCCAACGGATGAGAGAGGATCTTGGTGCAATTAACTGGGACGATATCCTGAGACATAAAAATACACAAAGAAAATGGGAGACATTTATTAGCATCCTGGATAGGACCTGTGCACAGTATATACCGTATGGGAATAAACATACTAGAAATAGGAGGAAACCAATATGGCTAAATAGAGGTGTAAGGGGCGCAATAAGTGACAAAAAGAAAGCATTTAGAGAATTAAAGGAAGTAGGTAGTGAGGAGGCATTAAATAAATACAAAAAATAAAATTTCTGTAAAAAGCAAATCAAAGCAGCAAAGATTGAGACAGAGAGACTAATTGCCAGAGAGAGTAAAAATAATCCCAAAATATTCTTTAACTACGTAAATAGTAAGAAACTTAAAAACGATAGTGTTGGCCCCCTTAAATATAGTCTGGGTGAGATGGTGGATGAGGATGAGGAAAAAGCCAATATGCTAAATGACTTTTTTCATCAGTATTTAAACAAGAAAATCCCATGGCAGACAAAACGACTAGTGATAAAAAATTCCCCATTAAATGTCACCTGCTTAACCCAGCAGAAAGTACGTCGGCATCTAAAAATCACTAAAACTGACAAATCTCTGGGCCCGGATGGGATACACCCCCGAGTACTGCAGGAATTAAGTACAGCCATTGATAGACCATTATTTTTAATCTTTAAAGACTCCATAATAACAGGGTCTGTGCCACAGGACTGGCGTATAGCAAATGTGGTGCCAATATTCAAAAAGGGAACAAAAACTGAACTCGGAAATTATAGGCCAGTAAGCTTAACCTCTACTGTGGGTAAAATCCTGGAGGGCATTCTAAGGGATGCTTTACTGGAGTATCTGAAGAGGAATAACGTCATGACCCAATATCAGCACGGGTTTACTAGGGACCGTTCATGTCAGACTGATCTGATCAGCTTCTATGAAGAGGTAAGTTCCGGACTGGACCAAGGGAACCCAGTGGACGTAGTGTATATGGACTTTTCAAAAGCTTTTGATACGGTGCCACACAAAAGGTTGATACATAAAATGAGAATACTGGGGATAGGGGAAAATATGTGTAAATGGGTTAAGAGCTGGCTCAGGGATAGGAAACAAAGGGTGGTTATTATTTGGTTATTAATGGAGCACACTCGGACTGGGTCGCGGTTAGCAGTGGGGTACCACAGGGGTAAGAATTGGGCCCTCTTCTTTTTAACATATTTGTTAATGACCTTGTAGGGCGCATACAAAGTGGAATTTCAATATTTACGGATGACACTAAACTCTGCAGGGTAATAAATACAGAGGAGGACAATTTTATATTACAGGATGATTTATGTAAACTAGAAGCTTGGGCTGATAAATGGCAAATGAGCTTTAATGGGGATAAATGTGAGGTCATGCACTTGGGTAGAAGTAACAAGATGTACAACTATGTGCTTAATTCTAAAACTCTGGGCAAAACCGTCAATGAAAACGACCTGGGTGTATGGGTGGATGACAAACTCATATTCAGTGGCCAGTGTCAGGTAGCTGCTACAAAGGCAAATAAAATAATGGGATGCATTAAAAGAGGCATAGATGCTCATGAGGAGAACATAATTTTACCTCGATACAAGTCACTAGTTCGACCACACTTAGAATACTGTGCACAGTTCTGGTCTCCGGTGTATAAGAAAGACATAGCTGAACTAGAGCGGGTGCAGAGAAGAGCGACCAAGGTTATTAGAGGACTGGGGGGTCTGCAATACCAAGATAGGTTATTACACTTGGGGCTATTTAGTTTGGAAAAACGAAGACTAAGGGGTGATCTCATGTTAATGTATAAATATATGAGGGGACAGAACAAAGACCTTTCTGATGATCTTTTTAATCGTAGACCTGAGACAGGGACAAGGGGGCATCCTCTACGTCTGGAGGAAAGAAGGTTTAAGCATAATAACAGATGCAGATTCTTTACTGTAAGAGCAGTGAGACTATGGAACTCTCTGCCGTATGATGTTGTAATGAGTGATTCATTACTTACATTTAAGAGGGGACTGGATGCCTTTCTTGAAAAGTATAATGTTACAGGGTATACAGGTCCTTCTCAAAAAATTAGCATATAGTGTTAAATTTCATTATTTACCATAATGTAATGATTACAATTAAACTTTCATATATTATAGATTCATTATCCACCAACTGAAATTTGTCAGGTCTTTTATTGTTTTAATACTGATGATTTTGGCATACAACTCCTGATAACCCAAAAAACCTGTCTCAATAAATTAGCATATCAAGAAAAGGTTCTCTAAACGACCTATTACCCTAATCTTCTGAATCAACTAATTAACTCTAAACACATGCAAAAGATACCTGAGGCTTTTATAAACTCCCTGCCTGGTTCATTACTCAAAACCCCCATCATGGGTAAGACTAGGGACCTGACAGATGTCAAGAAGGCCATCATTGACACCCTCAAGCAAGAGGGTAAGACCCAGAAAGAAATTTCTCAACAAATAGGCTGTTCCCAGAGTGCTGTATCAAGGCACCTCAATGGTAAGTCTGTTGGAAGGAAACAATGTGGCAGAAAACGCTGTACAACGAGAAGAGGAGACCGGACCCTGAGGAAGATTGTGGAGAAGGACCGATTCCAGACCTTGGGGAACCTGAGGAAGCAGTGGACTGAGTCTGGTGTGGAAACATCCAGAGCCACCGTGCACAGGCGTGTGCAGGAAATGGGCTACAGGTGCCGCATTCCCCAGGTAAAGCCACTTTTGAACCATAAACAGCGGCAGAGGCGCCTGACCTGGGCTACAGAGAAGCAGCACTGGACTGTTGCTAAGTGGTCCCAAGTACTTTTTTCTGATGAAAGCAAATTTTGCATGTCATTCGGAAATCAAGGTGCCAGAGTCTGGAGGAAGACTGGGGAGAAGGAAATGCCAAAATGCCTGAAGTCCAGTGTCAAGTACCCACAGTCAGTGATGGTGTGGGGTGCCATGTCAGCTGCTGGTGTTGGTCCACTGTGTTTCATCAAAGGCAGGGTCAATGCAGCTAGCTATCAGGAGATTTTGGAGCACTTCATGCTTCCATCGGCTGAAATGCTTTATGGAGATGAAGATTTCATTTTTCAGCACGACCTGGCACCTGCTCACAGTGCCAAAACCACTGGTAAATGGTTTACTGACCATGGTATTACTGTGCTCAATTGGCCTGCCAACTCTCCTGACCTGAACCCCATAGAGAATCTGTGGGATATTGTGAAGAGAAAGTTGAGAGACGCAAGACCCAACACTCTGGATGAGCTTAAGGCCGCTATTGAAGCATCCTGGGCCTCCATAACATCTCAGCAGTGTCACAGGCTGATTGCCTCCATGCCACGCCGCATTGAAGCAGTCATTTCTGCCAAAGGATTCCCGACCAAGTATTGAGTGCATAACTGAACATTATTATTTGATGGTTTTTTTGTTTGTTATTAAAAAACACTTTTATTTGATTGGATGGGTGAAATATGCTAATTTATTGAGACAGGTTTTTTGGGTTATCAGGAGTTGTATGCCAAAATCATCAGTATTAAAAGAATAAAAGACCTGACAAATTTCAGTTGGTGGATAATGAATCTATAATATATGAAAGTTTAATTGTAATCATTACATTATGGTAAATAATGAAATTTAACACTATATGCTAATTTTTTGAGAAGGACCTGTATAAACTAGATTCCTTGATAGGGCGTTGATCCAGGGAACTAGTCTGATTGCCGTATGTGGAGTCGGGAAGGAATTTTTTTCCCCAAAGTGGAGCTTACTCTTTGCCACATGTTTTTTTTTTTGCCTTCCTCTGGATCAACATGTTAGGGCATGTTAGGTTAGGCTATGGGTTGAACTAGATGGACTTAAAGTCTTCCTTCAACCTTAATAACTATGTTACTATGTTATTGTCTGTACAAGTCCCCTCTAAAATGTAAAGTGCTGCGAAATATGTTGGCACAATAGAAATAAAAATTATCATTATATTCCGGAGAATTCTGAAGAGACAAGTTGAGAATTGCCCTCCATCCAGTATCCAGGCTCTAAAAGAATGGAAGAATATAGATGTTGTAGTATGTCGCCAAATTGTTCCTTCCATGCCTATAAGGCTTGGTTTTGCCCTTAAAGATGTAGTAGTTTTGATGTAGGGTGTTTCATTTTTGCATCAACAAATTTGAGTAAAACTAATGAAAGGTTTATTATTAACCTTACCTTCATGTTATGAGTTAAAAAATGTTCGATGATATATATATTTTAGGAAATTGTTCTTGTGTTGAGCGAGATATTGATTAAAATCTTTTCAGCTGTGCTTACTCATGTATGCTGAGCTCTATGTATGTATATACTGTATTTTTTTTTTTATTACATTATTTTTTGCTTATGTTTAGTTCATTTCTTTATGACTTAGGTGCTGGGAAGACGACACTTTTGAATTATATTTTGACTGAACAGCACAACAAAAGAATTGCCGTCATAGTGAATGAGTTTGGTGAAGGTATGATATTATTTTTGCAGCAGACGTGCCTTTTTGTACAGTCATCTATGTGTACCTGGCATTTTAGGAACTTTTTAGAATAAGTGGTCATTAGGGATAGCACCATTTGTAGCTATTATAAGACTTGTGTTGACTACATTTTCACCAATTTTCACCTCTAAAGATTCTGTCTTTTAATTTTCAGTTGAGTTTGAGCTAGTGGGTGGGGATAATCTGCTTTAAAGCAAACCTGTCAGCTGGATTTTTCTATGTAAACTGCAGGCATTGTCAGGTTGACAGTGATACTCACAGGCTGCTCCGAAGCACAAATATGTTTCTCATCAGAGAGAGAGAGAGAGACAGACTGCTTGTGCTTCGGGCGGTCCGAGGACAGGTCTTCCCTAGTTTCTGTGGTTTAGATTACCAAGATAAGACTCTGCCTACAGTCCAGCCCCAGAGCAGAGGCATATCATCAACTGAAAGCTAACACTGATTACACAAGAACCACAAGACTGATTTCTTCACCCCCGGGTATCATTTTAATCAGTTGAACACTGCCAATCTGACAATGCCTGTAGTTTACTTAGCAAAATCATGCTGACTGGTTCGCTTTAATGCTCCGCATGCATAGTATACAGAGACCTGGGGCATTCCTGCTTGCCTGTCTTTATGTAGCATATGTTCAGAAGCATCAGCAGTAGAGAAGACAGTATACAGCAGTACTGAGCTGTGTAACTGTGAATCCTGCTTTGAATTGAGGGAAACCACTAGAAAACTGCAGCTTGATTTATTTCTCTATCTTTTTCAGTTTGCATTTCCCTTCTCCTCGCACTTCCCGTCTCCGACCATGATCTTACAGTTTGTCTTGTTTTGAGGAAGACTTATTATTTTTATTAGATTAATTGACTGGTTCTGGAGATGGAGAGGAGATAAAGTGGCTCATAAATAAAGATAAGATACGGTATATCGGAAAGCTTGTTATATTTGCTTGTACTAGTGCGCAAAGTATTTTCAAACAATAGTAATCAGTTAAGTAATTTATTTGATTTAGTAGATTATTAAAATTAAAAAAAGTACCAGCCAATATGACTATAACTAGAGTTTTTGCATCGATTTCCATTGCGCAGCATTTTCTTGATTATATTAGTTAAAAAAATTTAGGGAAGTTCCTTTTTTTATCACTTACCTTATTTTTCAAACTATAGGAAGCTCCTTACTGTAAGACGCCCTCCTGGTGTAGTAGACAGCAGAAAATGGAAAAAATATATTTCCAGCACCGACATTGGGGACGATTAATTAAGACTGGCATAACGCACACTGACCTTAATGAATCAGGCGCGTCTGTTACCCAGCGTGCGCCATTGCCAGAAATATATATTGGGCTATAAGATGCTCACTTTTTCTTTCTTTCTGAAAAGTGCATCTTAGGCTATGTTCGCAAGCTGTGTTTTTTTTATACAAATTAAATGCTGCGTTTTACAGTACCAGCAAAAGCGATGAGATTTCAGAAATCTTATGCATATACATTGTTTGTTTTTTCCTGACTGAATTGGAAAACTGTGTTTTTGAAAACTGCAGCATGTCTCTTATTTCAGTGTTTTTTCACCCATAGAAAGCAATAAGTGCAAAAACACAGGAAAAAAGAAGCAGCTCTCAGGTTTTGCTGTGTTTCAGTGAAAAAAAGCAGTTACAGCAGGATGTGGAACACATTTATTTTCGTGATTTTTCCCAAGTTTAAACCATAATATCTTTGTCTCCTCACCTGAGAATGGCAGATGGGATTTGTACAGTTCAATTACATTAGTAATATGCAAACAGTAAAAATTGGCCGACCAAGGTGTGAGATTGAACAATGTGATCAACTCAGTGGCACCAAAGTGTGAAAGTAAACAGTGTCTTACAAACTCAATGCTCTGCCAATGTCTTAAGGTACCTTCACACTGAACAACTTTCCAACGACAACGATCCGTGACGTTGCAGCATCCTGGATAGCGATCTCGTTGTGTTTGACACGCAGCAGCGATCTGGATCTTGCTGTGACATCGCTGGTCATCGCTGAAAGTCCGGAACTTTATTTGGTCGTCAGGTCGGCGTGATTCGTCATGTTTGACAGCAAAAGCAATGATGCCAGCAATGGTTTTCAATGGAGTGAACAACCAGTGAGAACGATAAGTACGTCACTGGATTGCTCCTGCATCGTTCTGGAGCTGCTGTGTTTGACGTCTCTACAGCAACCTAAACAGCGACGCTCCAGCGATCGGCTAGTTGTCTATATCGCTGCAGCGTCGCTAAATGTGACGGTACCTTTAGTTCAACTGTTTCAGATCAATTCACCTCCCCTACTAGTACATTTGTAATTGTGTATTTCCTCATGAACTTTTTTGTTCACTATTTTTTTTCAGACATAAATATCTTTTTCCACTAAATAACTTGATCGAATTGCTCTTTTTCCAAAAATGCTTTTATGGTTTCACAGATGTCTTGCATTGGTGTTCATACTTCTGTTGTGAAAGCAAAGCTGAACTCAAAGCTTACAAAGCTTTTTGTAAGCAGCTTCTTTACTGCAAAGAGAGCAAGTTTTGCCTGCAGAAAAAAGCGCAGCAAAAAAGTAATGTGTGAACATAACCTTAAAGTCCCCAAAATTTGGTTAGTTTCTTAATAGCATGTCTTTATAGAATGGCCTCAGTTCTTTATATTGTTCTATCGAGGTGGCACCTGACAAGTGGATGATGATTATTGTACTCGGACGAAAGAGAGCCGATAGATCTATAAGGAGATATAGCCTTTCTTCACATTCTAACCAGTTCATAACATTTTACAGTCATAGAGTAGGTGTGAGTAATTGAATTTGATTGCATGATGTGGATCTTACAATATCTTCCAATTTTTTGTTTTGCTTAATAGGCAGTGCTGTGGAAAAGTCCTTGTCAATAAGCCAGGCTGGAGAGCTGTATGAGGAGTGGTTGGAGTTACGAAATGGATGCCTATGCTGCTCTGTAAAGTAAGTAATATTTCGATAAGCATTTAATGAGGTTGTCCACTACTCTTTCAACCCCTTCTCACTCACTATGTTTCACCAAAGTAAAATAATACCCACTCTACTCCTCTCCGATGCCACCACCGTTCCAGGGGTGTTGGCACTGGCTCTCCCGGTGCTCGCTGCGGCCTCTTTCTGACTTCTGGGCGATGTTATATTTGTCTGAAAGAGGGCAGAGTGAAGTGGCTGCAGGGATTTGTCTTCAGGGATTTCGTGACATTGTTATTGAAGCCCCAGGAGAGTCAGTGCCGACCTTCTGGAAAGACACCCAAACTGGAGGTGAGTATAGCTGTTATTATTTTACTTGGGAGAAACAGTGATTGAGAAGCAGTTGTCCGAGTAGTGGACACCCTTTTAATCTTGTGTGACGCAAGTCACTAACCCTTTTTTTTTTATCCTGAGATGTTCAGCCATTACTGTTTCAGAAGGCTCTGATTCATCATTTTTCTTTTTTTTTTCTTTTGAAAAGTCACAAATGATGAAATAAGCTAAAACATCCAGATGAAGAAAAATCTGACTACAATGTCAAACAAAAAAAAACCCCACAAAAAACACGAAATCAACTAAAGTTGACTTATAAGTACCGTAGATGCAAATTTAATTTAAAAAAATCACAAGAAGTAGAACCATTTTTAATCCAGAAAAAAAGGCCCAAATGACAGTGACGAATGAGGAAAGTATTTAAAATATATTGACCTATAGGTTTGGTAAATATTTAAAGGGGTATTCACATGTTATCAAATTGTAATAGTTACACAGCATGAAAATACTGTAAGCAAGTTTGCAATTGACTTGCACTTTTTGATGTGTTTTTGCTGCTAAGGCTGGGTTCACATTACATTTTGGCAGTCCGTTAGATGGATGCATAACGTGGTGTAACGTAGTTCCTAACGCCGCCATTAAGCCCTATGTTGGACGCATCGCTAGCGCACGCCCACAATAGGCATGCGCTATCAATGTGCCGTCATTGAGTGATGGACCCTGGGATGCGGGCTGCAGCGTTTCCTGGTACGTCACCGCTAGCGCAGATAGAGCATCTGCTAGCTCTATCTTCTCTAGTGCGATCACATTTCGGCACTTGCGTTAACGCAGCCCATTTAAGGCATGTGTTGAACGGGCTGCTTTAATGCAATGTGAACCCAGCCTAAGATAGTTTTTATCTTACTTTGTGTACAGTTCATTGCTAAAAACATGACCACCACAGCCTGGACAAGTATGAACAGTAGCTGCATTCCAGACTGAGGAGTTAACTCATGAGATCCCAATCGGTTCTTTCCAGCCCATTGTTTTCTATAGAGCAGTTAGACAACTGGAAATGAATCAAATGTGGCAACCAGTAATTCTATTCACAAAACTCCCTATGGTAAATTGTATATATACAGTACCATAAAACTTTACTTTTATTAAAAGTTCACTCAACAACCACAAATAGATAATTATGAAAACATATTTTTGCACTTATGACACACAAAAATATTAAAATGACCACAACTACTACAGTGCAAGTAGTTAAAACTGGGAAGATCTCACCAGTGTCTTTGGAAATTGCCCATAGAAGACAGCGCAGGAGGAAGAGGAATTTAAAATACTGTCCCTATTATCCGCTACTGTGCCCCATGTGAAGTACTCCTGCCCTATCAAGGACAGTACCCAAGTCAAGCCATAACAGTAAAGACCACTGACCATTCCTACCCGTTTTGGCCTAATTCCATAGGCCTCATCAGGGAAAGATATAACCAAGGGGTAAGTATATACAGGGGGGCAAAAAAGTATTTAGTCAGTCAGCAATAGTGCAAGTTCCACCACTTAAAAAGATGAGAGGCGTCTGTAATTTACATCATAGGTAGGACCTCAACTATGGGAGACAAACTGAGAAAAAAAAATCCATAAAATCACATTGTCTGTTTTTTTAACATTTTATTTGCATATTATGGTGGAAAATAAGTATTTGGTCAGAAACAAAATTTCATCTCAATACTTTGTAATATATCCTTTGTTGGCAATGACAGAGGTCAAACGTTTTCTGTAAGTCTTCACAAGGTTGCCACACACTGTTGTTGGTATGTTGGCCCATTCCTCCATGCAGATCTCCTCGAGAGCAGTGATGTTTTTGGCTTTTCGCTTGGCAACACGGACTTTCAACTCCCTCCAAAGGTTTTCTATAGGGTTGAGATCTGGAGACTGGCTAGGCCACTCCAGGACCTTGAAATGCTTCTTACGAAGCCACTCCTTCGTTGCCCTGGCGGTGTGCTTTGGATCATTGTCATGTTAAAAGACCCAGCCACGTTTCATCTTCAATGCCCTTGCTGATGGAAGGAGGTTTGCACTCAAAATCTCACGATACATGGCCCCATTCATTCTTTCATGTACCCGGATCAGTCGTCCTGGCCCCTTTGCAGAGAAACAGCCCCAAAGCATGATGTTTCCACCACCATGCTTTACAGTAGGTATGGTGTTTGATGGATGCAACTCAGTATTCTTTTTCCTCCAAACACGACAAGTTGTGTTTCTACCAAACAGTTCCAGTTTGGTTTCATCAGACCATAGGACATTCTCCCAAAACTCCTCTGGATCATCCAAATGCTCTCTAGCAAACTTCAGACGGGCCCGGACATGTACTGGCTTAAGCAGTGGGACACGTCTGGCACTGCAGGATCTGAGTCCATGATGGCGTAGTGTGTTACTTATGGTAGGCCTTGTTACATTGGTCCCAGCTCTCTGCAGTTCACTCACTAGGTCCCCCCGCGTGGTTCTTGGATTTTTGCTCACCGTTCTTGTGATCATTCTGACCCCACGGGGTGGGATTTTGCGTGGAGCCCCAGATCGAGGGAGATTATCAGTGGTCTTGTATGTCTTCCATTTTCTAATTATTGCTCCCACTGTTGATTTCTTCACTCCAAGCTGGTTGGCTATTGCAGATTCAGTCTTCCCAGCCTGGTGCAGGGCTACAATTTTGTTTCTGGTGTCCTTTGACAGCTCTTTGGTCTTCACCATAGTGGAGTTTGGAGTCAGACTGTTTGAGGGTGTGCACAGGTGTCTTTTTATACTGATAACAAGTTTAAACAGGTGCCATTACTACAGGTAATGAGTGGAGGAAAGAGGAGACTCTTAAAGAAGAAGTTACAGGTCTGTGAGAGCCAGAAATCTTGATTGTTTGTTTCTGACCAAATACTTATTTTCCACCATAATATGCAAATAAAATGTTAAAAAAACAGACAATGTGATTTTCTGGATTTTTTTTTCCTCAGTTTGTCTCCCATAGTTGAGGTCTACCTATGATGTAAATTACAGACGCCTCTCATCTTTTTAAG
The DNA here is from genome assembly GCF_032444005.1 of Ranitomeya imitator. NCBI lineage: Eukaryota > Metazoa > Chordata > Amphibia > Anura > Dendrobatidae > Ranitomeya > Ranitomeya imitator. Next base: position 437,558,980 of record NC_091282.1, on the reverse strand, counting down.
TGGTGGAACTTGCACTATTGCTGACTGACTAAATGCTTTTTTGCCCCACTGTATATAAATGAATTGAGTCATGCAGTGGCACTAGATTCTCATGAGGGTATAGGAATTTTCGCCTAGAATGTGTTTGATAGCCTCTAAGCTGTGGGTCATTAGGCTGAGACCATAATGGCACCTTTGAAAAGATCCGGCATGTTATGTCAGCACCTTTGGGCTGAAAGAGAGGCACATCCTAAACTAGCCAACGCTTTGGCATGCTCATGATGAGCAGCAAATGTTCTCCTGAGGGATCTCCTCCCAGACATAGAATAAAGCATCAGTTAACTCCTGTACAGTCTTTGGTGCAACGAGACAGGATGTCCCAGATGTGCTTGATTGGATCCAGGTCTGGAGAACGGGTAGGCCAGTCCATGGCATCAGTGCCTTCATTATGCAGGAACTGCTGACCCACTTCAGCCACATGAGGTCTAGCATTGTCATGCATCAGAAGGAACCCAGGGCCCAGTGCATATGGTCTCACAATGGGTCCAAGGATTTCATACCAGTGCCTGATGACTGTCAGGGTACCTCTGGCTAGCACATGGCGGGCTGAGCGGCCCTCAAAAGAAATGTCTCTCCACCTCATTTTTGACCCACTACCAAACTGGTCATGCTGGAGGATGTTGCAGGCGGCAGGACATTCTCCACAGCGTCTCTAGTAGAGATGAGCGAATTTGCTTGAGTTCCCTCTTATTCAGCAAGCTATACCGCTGTACTATTTGTATTTGTCAGTGACATCTATATAGCTACCGATTCTATGTGTATTTACTGTATGTAATCCATCTCTGTTATCGTGTCGGCTCCTGCTGTGATTTTACACTACTGCGGCTGCTGAATTAACAGCTTTTCTTCTATCTATCTATCTATCTATCTATCTATCTATCTATCTATCTATCTATCTCGGATGCTAGGTGTGAAAAATTGGAATGTACTTGCATAAACAATGCATGCCACTCACATGACACATGCATTACACTCATCCGACTCTCCTGCATCAAAATTGGACCGATTTTAAAATCACTAGTGTGTCTCCAGCCTAAGGGTACATATTCCTCGGTGCCGCTTTTTAACAGTGCTGAGGAATAAGAATATAGCATTGCCGAGCGGCGGTGATTCCCGTGGGTGTCAGTTGTATGTGACAGCTGACACCGCTGTCAATCGCGACAACGGTATTTAAGTTGTTACAAGGACGTCACAAGACCCCCTTAGTAACCATCAGACCCTCATGATGAGAATCGCGGCTACCGATGGTTACAATGGTACCCTGAGCTCATGTGATTACCTCAGGGTACGGTGGCCTGTGATATTCCACTACCAGTTGCGTCTCCCAGGCACCAGTCAGTGAGTCACTGACAATCTGATGCACTGCAGTACACGAGTACAGCAGTGTATGAGACCAGTGATCAAAATAAAAAATTATACATGTTCAACAGTGGGACAAAGTAAAAAAGTAAGATAAAACATCTAAAAAAGTTTTAAAAAAACTCATGCAAAAGCACACACAAATCACTAAAATCCGTTTCGCCACTTAAAACACAGCGTTTGTGATAAAACAAAAATAAACAAAAAGAAGTACACATACCAGATGTACTCGAGTATAAGCCGACCCAAGTATAAGCCGAGGCACCTAATTTTGCCACGGAAAACTGGGTAAGCTTATTGATTTGAGTATAAGCTGGGTATGCATTGTCCCCTCATCCCTGTACTGGTGTGTGTGGATCCCCCGACCTCCTAGTTGTATGCATGGCTGGGCATCCTCCCCCTTCTTTGCATGGCTGGGCGTCCTCCCCCTTCTATGCATGGCTGGGCATCCTCCCCCTTGTATGCATGGCTCGGCGTCCTCCCTACCCTCCCCCTTCTAAGCATGACTCGGCGTCCTCCCCCTTCTATGCATGACCCGGCATCCTCCCAGTCCTCCCCCTTCTATGCATGGCTCAGCATCCTCCCCCCCCCCCGTCATACTCACCCTTCTTGCGCGGTCCTGCACGTCCGTGCATCTCCATTGTCCCACCGCCGGCAGCTCTCCTCTCCTATGCTCAGCGGTCACGTGGTACTGCTCATTAAGGTAGTGAATATGAGCTCCACTCCTATGGCCGTGGATATGCGCACATATTCATTATGACTCTAATAGCACCACAACTTCATTCACCATTGTTATGCAACATATATATGTATTTTCAGTTAATTATTTGTTTGAATATTACATTACTTTCTGAGGGAGACAAAACTTTTGTCTTGCCAAAATCTGACCATTCTGTGTCCATTGACTGATCAATATTTCTGCATTGATGCCAATTTATTTTCTTAACCTAAACCACATTTCAGAGGGTTTCAGCTTTCAAAAGAATAATTTATACAACCAATGGATGAATTTAACATCAGGTTATAAGCTTTTATTTACATAACATGGATAAGCGACATAACTTCTGTCAGGGAGTGTATGGCGATGCAAAAACAAATTCATTTTGGTAAAATATTGTTTTTAGTCTGTAAAAAGAGCAAAGCTTAAAAAAATCCCAATATAAATCTGGAATCTCTGTGGTCATACCAACTCGACGAACAAATTGGTTTTATCACTTTTACTGCACAGTGAATGGCGAAAAAATAAAATAAAAACAATAACTAAATTGTTGGGTTTTGTTCATTCAGTGTTTGAAAAATCTAAATAAAAAGTGATAAAAAAATATTATGTTCCTCAAAATAGAACCAAAAAAAATTGCAACTGGTCCCGCAAGAAATAATCCTTCATACAGCTCTGTTTGCCAAAAAATAAAAAAGTTACAGCTCTCAGAATATGGCGACAAAAAAACCTGTTCTAAAAAAGCATTTTTACTGTGCGATGTTGGCAAAACCTAAAACAAAAAAAAAAACAATATAAATCTGATATCGCTGGAATTGCACCAACCCGAACAATAAAATCCGCCTTATCACTTATATTGCACGGTGAACCACACAAAATAAAAATATAAACTATTCTTGCACTGCTGTCTATTTGTTCTGTCTAGCTCCCAAAAATTGGAATAAGGCTCGGCTCACATTTATCCTCTACACTCCGCTGAGCGCTTACGTCGGGGTTTCCATTTAAATTCCACAAAACCGTGGTTCAGACAAAATCCTTGTGACAGAGTCACTGGTAAAGTGATATAGGTTAGATATGCTTCACTGCGCCTGATGGCGTCGGTGATGTAATACCAGAATTGTTTCCTCCAGCACAGTATGTGTTGGGTCGGTTTATTGAAAATTATATTAAGAGCTGATTTTAGTGGACCTCCATAGAGTGGGAGGGAGGGGGTCCACCATATCTCCGCCTGACAGGACCTGTGTGATGTCGAGATCATGTGATCAATCACATAATGGAGGAGTCACATGGTCTGGACTTAAAGGGAACCTGTCACCAGTTTTGTGACAAAGCAGCTAAAAATATCACCTTATTCAGCGTCTCCTATGCATTCCCTAAATCCTTATATAACTCCCTGACGTCCCTTCTATACTCCCAAAAAACCTTTTTAATTTCTCCCACTCTATATGGTAATCTTCTCGGTTCGGTCCAATGGGCATGGTTTTGGGCCTCTATTTTTTGGCTTTGCCTGCAGTTGGCAAAGCATACTGCGCAGGTGCAAAACGCAATATTTCTGAGCAGGGCGATGTGAATCGTTATCCATGTCGGGAGGACGACAAGCAGAAGCTGAAGAGAGGGATGCAAAGGCCCGAAACCACACCGATCAGACCAGATAGAGATTACCATACAGCATGAGAGAAATTAAAAAGGTTTGTCGGGAGTATAGAAAGGAAGTCAGGGAGTTAGGATTTTAGGGAACACATAGCAGACGCTGAATAAGATGATATTTTTAGCTGCTATTTCACAAAACTGGTGACCGGTTCCCTTTAAATGGCTGACTGCCAGAGCTTTCATGGTTCTCTGTGGGCCTGGAGAGAGAACACGCCAGTAAAGTGTGTGTTAAACCTGAACCGTGGGCATTGCTGCCTGTGAGCGGGCTGACCCGTTCTAAGAAGAGGACTCTGTTTTTTTTTTGCTTGTTTTTTTTGCTGTTTTGTCCAGAGGGCCATGTTTACTTTCCCAGCTTGGTTTATTCTGTCTACAATAAACTAAGCCTTTTCTTAAAGACCTAGTGTTCCGGTTATACCTCTGTGTCCATCCGAGTGAGCCGCTCTACCACACCCTGGATGGAACCACTCACTTATGAGGCAGATGGAGTCACTTTGGACTGGTCTGTGTCCCATCATTTTACGTTTCTTATTGGAGCGTAAGTGTAGGCGACCACAGATCTGTGCGCGCCTAAAAAGATGGATACCACCGACACAAATGGCAAACGGAGTAGGAAGTGTCTCCATCTGCCTCATGGTGGATGGTTCCGTTGGTGGTTTCATCTGAATTGCATTTTTGCGGGATTTACACGGAAACTCATACGTAAATGTGATCAGTGAAGAATACAAGAATGTGATCCAGCCTCATTTTGGAAGCGACTAAAAAATGTTATGTACCCCAAAATGTTACCAATAAAATCCCTAATTTATCACAGACAAAACCAGCCCCCACTGAGCTCTGTCACTGGAACTATATGGGGTTCCTACGTTACTGGTAGAGCAGTGACTCTGGAAAAGAGACATGGCTCCCACCCCCTCAAATAAAATCCAGTGAAATCTGCACTCCCAAATGCTTGTAAGCGACACTGTGCCTAAACCACAGTAAGCAGCCACATGTATGGCATTATCGTAATGGAGAGAAGACCCTAAACTTATGGGTGCTTAACTCCAAATGCACAATATATGGAGGCTCTACACTGTATGGGGAAGCAGTGTATGGACACTAGACTGACAGATTTGCAACTCTCCAGAAAACAAAACCTGGCATGGATGTTATAACATATTCACTGTAGCTGTAGATTAATTCATTGAGAGGTGCAGTTTCTATAATGGGGTCACTTTGGGGGTTTTCTGCTATTCTGGCAGATCTCCACAAATGTCGCCCGTAAACTATTCTAGAAAAATCTGCTTTCCAAATGCCAAATAGCACTGTTTCCTTCTCAGCCCTGACGTGTGGCATCGCCGCGTTCAGGAGAAATTGCGCAATAAATTGTGAGGTCTAGTTTCACCTACGAACCCTTGTGTACTTGACACATTTGCAGCAAATACAAAAATTACATTTTTACCACTAAAATGTCATATTTCTATGTCTCAATTTTATAAAATTATGTGAGGCACCTATAGGTTCAAAACACTCACTCCACCCTTAGATGAATTCCTTGAGGGGTCTAATTTCCAAATTGGGGTCACTTATGGGGGTTTCTGCTGTTTCACATGTCAGGGGCTCTTCAAATGCGACATAGCATTCACAATCTATCCCAGGCAAATAGCGCTCTTTCCTTTCCTAGCCCTGCCATGTGCCCAAGCAGAAGTTTTTGACATTTTGGGTATGGTCGCTTCCGGGACAAATTGCGCAACAAGTTATGTGGTCTGTTTTCTCCTATTATCCATTGAGAAAATTACAAATTTGGGGCTAAGACAACATTTTCGTGAAAAAAAAATGAAAATTTTCAATATGATGACCTAATGTTATCAAATTCTGTGTAGTACCTGTGGGTTCAAAATGCTCACTATTCCAAAATAGCATCATTTGTGGGGTTTTTTCACTCTTTAGGCACATGAGGGGCTCTCCAAATGCGACATGGCGCCTGCAGACCATTCCATCAAAGTCTGCATTCCAAAACGTCACTCCTTACTTTCCGAGCACCAAAACATTAGCTTTCCTCCACATATGGGTTATCGGCGTACTCAGGAGAAGTTGCCAAACAGATTGTGTATATTGTGTGGACCATTTTCTCTTGTTGGCCTTTTGAAAATAAAAAATTTGGGGCTAAAAGTACATTTTTGTGGGTAAAATATGATTTTGCATTTTCACAGCTCTACGTTATAAACTTTGTGAAGCACCTGGTGCTCATGACACATCTAGATAAGTTCCTTGGGGGGTCTAGTTTCCATAATGGTGTCACTTGTGGGGGGTTTCCACTGTTTAGGCACATCAGGGGCTCTCCAAACATGACATGGCGTCCGCTGTCGATTCCACACAGTTTTGCAATCAAAAAGTTAAATTGTGCTTGTTCCCTTCCAATTCCTGCCCTGCGCCCAAATAGTATTATTCCCCCACATATGTGGTATCGGTTTACGCAGTAGGAAATGTACAACAGATTTTAGGGTCCATTTCTCCTTATACGCTTGTGAAAATAACCAATTTTGAGCTAAAATAACATTTTTGTGACAAAAAGTTAAATGTAAATCTTTTCTTTCTACGCTGCTTTAGTTCCTGTTAAGCACCTGAAGGGTTAATGCATATCTTCAATGTGGTTTTGAGGACTATGAGGCAGGCAATTTATAAAATGGTGTCACTTTTGGGTATTTTCTGTCATAAGGGCCCCCAAAGTCACTTCAAATGTGAGGTGGTCCCTAAAAAAATATTTTTGTAAATTTTATTGGAAAAATGAGAACTCGCCGGTCAATTTTTAATCCTTGTAACTTCCAAACAAAAAAAGTGTTTATAAAATGATACAGATGTAAAGTAGGCATGTGGGAAATGTTATTTATTAACTATGTTGTGTGACATAACTCTCTGATTTAAGGCATACACATTTGAATATTGCGAAATTTTCCATATTTTCACCAACTTTCCAATATTTTCCCAAATAAATGAGCGTTATGTCGAAGAAATGTTACCGCTGTCATGAAGTCACGCAAAAACACTCTCAGGATCAGTAGGTTCCGTTGAAGCGTTCCAGAATATATTTATAAATATAGAATTTTTAAAAACACGTAAAGTGACACTGGTCAGATTTTAAAAATGTGGCCAGGTCACTAAGGGGTTAAACAGAGTAATGTGCGGATGTTTACTTGGAAAGTTTATTGCATATGCTGCCTGCCCTCTAGTGGGCGCAAATATTATCTTGGGCAATAAGAAGACACAGAAGAGCTTGTTTTATTCTGCACCTTCTCCTTCTGCAGAATTATTATTATTATTTATTGTTATAGCGCCATTTATTCCATGGCGCTTTACATGTGAGGAGGGGTATACATAATAAAAACAGGTACAATAATCTGAGAATGACCTTTCCCCGCAATGTTCAGTGTTTTACTGACTGCTAAAACTCCACAAATATTTCCCTTTTTATTTAGGGACAATGGACTAAAAGCAATAGAAAATCTAATGCAGAAGAAAGGCAAGTTTGACTACATACTACTGGAAACCACGGGTTTAGCAGATCCAGGTAATTTCTTCTTCACTGTTGTGTACATGCACGTGCAAATCTGCCACAGTATGTCACATTGCTACAATGTAAGATACTTCTGTCCAGTACAGGTTTTTCATGTCTAATCGGATGGAAAATCACAATATAAATAGATTAACGACCAGGTGATGATTTTCCTAAATCCTTTTTTTTTTTTTTTTTTTTTGAAGCCACATATCATTAATCATAAATAATAATAATCTTTATTTTTATATAGCGCTAACATATTCCGCAGCGCTTTACAGTTTGTACACATCATCATCACTGTCCCCGATGGGGCTCACAATCTAAAGTCCCCATCAGTATGTCTTTGGATGTCATCAGTCTCCTATAGGAAGGGGCTGCAGTGCCAGGTAAAGCTCCATGGCCCTGTAGATTTTTTACCATACATAGAAACATGCTCCTAAATGTTACCCTCCTTAGGTGCCATGTTCTTCTATGATTGGGGAACCCCTTTAATTGAAGGGTGAACATGGCCTGCTTCCTGACAGATATGAGACTTCATATAAACCACATTTCTCTGCTGGCTAGTATTCTAGGTTACATGGCCACTATTACTATGAGTATATAGGTAGCACTCATTAATGGCGGACCTGCAAGTATTCTAGCCGACAGCCTTGTCTCCTGCTATTTTTTTTTAGATTAGGTCGGACACCACTCGTGTTGTGCTGGTAATGTTTTATTAGCACAGATAAGTGGACGGATGTACGATTATGACCATATCTGATGTTTCTTTTATTCTGCATCCACTTCCCTTTCCTGTGAAAGTTGGTAAAAGTAGACTTTATCACCTCTTTAGACCAATGTTATATTGCTTTGAATCTTTGTAGTGTTATTTGTTCTCAGCATTAAAGACCTCATGTCACAAGGAATCCGACCACTCCGGCACGTCCGTTATTTCTCATTCACCGCAGTGACATGCCGGTTCCCCGCCAGATAATTGTCACGCTACAGTCATTTCTTTTAAAGGAAAAGACATTGATTCGGCCCCTGTTACTTGTAAAGGCCATTTCAGCCAAATTGGAAAACGATTACGCTTTTTGGGACAGAAATCAATTGGCATCAGGACGCGATCAGCTCCCTTAGCCCTGGTAGGAAGCTGCTGGAGCAGATGACAGGTACTACAATGTTGACACAAAGTGATGCTTGGAGGACCACATGTGATCATGTCAGCAGGACAGCTTCAGCCGCCACACCGAGCCCCCTTACCATCGCCTCTCATCTGTTTGGACAGGCCTGTCATGCACGTGTTTGTGCTGCCAGGGTTTCTCTCCCAGTGATGTTTCTGCAAAGAGACGTCCTACAGCAAGGTATTAAATAGCAATGGCAGAGTTTTATTATTTACAAGAGTCCGGACGAAGCAGCCGTCACTCAGGACTCCGAGAGCAAAGCTTATTAAATGATGCTTAGCGACGGACATTGTGTCTCAGAAATACCATCGCTTTGGCAAGCTCTTTGTATTTATTTATGACAATAGAAAGATATATCACGTAAGATTATACGGTCATTACAAGACTTAATTAGTAGCATGTGCCAGCATTAATATCTAGGGAAATGACTCTAATGAAAACCCCCAAAAGATTACAGACCCAGTGTTCTGGTCCTGATCTCTACAGGTGTGCCCACCCTTACCTCTTCTCAAATTTAGTTGAAGTGGATTTTCAGCTCTTAACGGAAAAAAAAAGTCATATAGTTGCTAACCGAGTCAACTACCTGCCTGTAGTATTCGGCACTGGTCTTTGACTGCTCCTGCCAGAGATTTAGCTACACCCTGTCAACAGGGCAGCAGTTTCTCTTCCTGTTGGCAGGGGGAGACTACTGGTGTCATGCTGATTGGCAGTCTGCTCTCCGCTGCCTTATTGGGGGAAGCCGGCTGTCAATCAGCATGACACCAGTCGTCCCACCTTGTCAGTAGGAAGAGAAACCGCTGCTCTGTTGACCTGGAGTAACTGAATCTCTGGCAGGAGCTGTCAGTGACCTGCACTGGATACAGCAGGCGGGTAGTTGACCGTGCTATAGCAACTACATGCTTTTTTTTAAAGTCCTAGATATCCCCTTTAAGTATTTCAATTTCACACAGAACTAACCCACAGACCCATATAGCGTTGCCATCTTGTGATAAAATATCACTAAATCATGTTGGTTTTTTTTAAAGTTTGTAATCTTTAGTCACACTTCTCAAGATACAAAAGTATTGGGACAGCTACACTTTATACCTTCCAAAGCCTTTGTAACATCCCATCCTAAATCCATTAATATGTAGTTGGTCCCCACTTTGCAGCTATTATAGCCTCCACATTTCTGGGAAGGCTTTTTACAAGATGTCGGAGTGTGTATGTGGGAATTTTTGCCCAATCATCCATGCTGAAGTATTATATTTTCCCTCTACTGGAATTAAAGGGTGTAGGCCAACTCCTGGAAAAACAACCCCATAGCATTTTATCTCCTACACCAAGGGGTAATGTTCTCCTGGCATTCACCAAACCCAGACTCTGCCATCAAACTGCTAGATAGATAGTGTGATTTATATTTTCACTGCTGCAGTTGAGTGGTGGTGTGCTGTACATCACTACATCCGACACAATGCATTGTGCTTGGTGATGTAAAGCTTGAATGCCAGGGAATCCTATGTCACAAGGCTCCCAAGATACAGTTCTTGTACTGATGTTAATGCCAGAGGAAGCGCAGTCACTTTCCTGCACTACGCGTCTCTAGTACTCGGTGTCCTTGACCTGTAACTTTACGTGGCCTGCTACTTCCACTCTTGAGTGATGACACTCACTTTTGATTGTGGAATATTTTGGAGGGAAGAAACGTAACTAACCGACATGTTAAAACGGTGACATCCTATTGCAGGACCACCCTTGGATTCAGTGAGCTTTACAGAACGACCCACTCTTTTTCAAATGTTTAGAAAGGCAGATTATATGGCGACAGGCTGGATTTTATACACATGTGGCAATGAGACTGAATGAAAAACCTGAATGTAAGAAATGAGGAGCATCCCAATACCCCAATACATCTCCATATTGTGTATATTGAGCCAAAAGGGAAAGGCACATATGAAACGACGTGCTTCTGTTTTGCATAGGTGCCAGGAAGTGCCACCAGAATTTTAGGGATAAAAATGTTAGGGCTGCTGCTTATAGCGAACTGTTCAATGATGTAAAAAAAAATCCCTAATGAATAACTTTTTTCCCCGTTTTTAATATTGCCTATATATATTTTTTGAGTCAGTTGCTTAAAAGATAGTTTAGCACCATGAGATAGCACTGATGGGTGTCTTTGAACACTGACCTTGCCCCCTGATTTTGCCTCTAGGATTTCTCAAGGTGCCCACCCATACACCCTAGATAACCGTCTAATGATCAGTTGGAGGCTATCTCTTCAGACTCCTCCATATACATTAACCCTTGATCCACCTGCCTATTCTAGCAGTGGCTTACTTTCCTGGTGAACAAAAGGATTGCACGTTTAATTTCATACTACCCTTTCTTTACCTTCCCTGACCATCTGTTGGGAGGCCCCATATATGTTAGCTAGTTACCACTTTTTCCTTAAATTGTCAGCTTCAGACCATTTAATCGAATGTATACAGAGGTCTGTGAAAAAGCAAAAAATAAAGTTGGTATATTGTGTTGTTCCTGAGGTTGTTGCTCACAGACTGTCACTCCAGAAGGCACCTATTGTTGTTCGTGCTCTATCTTTGAAGGTTTAGTGATGGGCATGCTGCCAGTCATCATATTTGATATGACTGAAATAGAATATTAAAAATAGAGTCATTAGTGCCAACACAGTCCTCTAAATTGGTCCAGATGGTTCTGATGGGTGACTTTATATGTGGTATGTTTGTAGGTTCTGTGGCCTCCATGTTCTGGGTTGATGCTGAGCTGGGAAGTGACATCTACCTGGACGGTGAGTACGTTGCGTGCAGGTGGGAGTATTGGGATCACGATTTTGGCAGTGCTTGTCCGCTTTCTTTCTGTCTTCAGTGTTTGGAGATTTATTAAGCACTATGGGCTGCTACAGGGATATCATACACTGTGTGCAGAATTATTAGGCAAGTTGTATTTTGATCACATGATACTTTTTATACATGTTGTCCTCCAAGCTGTTCAGGCTTGAGAGCCAACTACCAATTAAGTAAATCAGGTGATGTGCATCTCTGTAATGAGGAGGGGTGTTGTCTAATGACATCAAAACCCTATATAAGGTGTGCTTAATTATTAGGCAACTTCCTTTCCTTTGGCAAAATGGGTCAGAAGAGAGATTTGACGGGCTCTGAAAAGTCCAAAATTGTGAGATGTCTTGCAGAGGGATGCAGCAGTCTTGAAATTGCCAAACTTTTGAAGTGCGATCACCGAACATTCAAGCGTTTCATGGCAAATAGCCAACAGTGTCGCAAGAAGGGTGTTGGGCAAAAAAGGCACAAAATAACTGCCCATGAATTGAGGAAAATCAAGCGTGAAGCTGCCAAGATGCCATTTGCCACTAGTTTTGCCATATTTCAGAGCTGCAACATTATTGGAGTAACAAAAAGCACAAGGTGTGCGATACTCAGGGACATAGCCATGGTAAGGAAGGCTGAAAAACGACCACCTTTGAACAAGAAACATAAGATAAAACGTCAAGACTGGGCCAAGAAATATCTTAAGACTGACTTTTCAAAGGTTTTATGGACTGATGAAATGAGAGTGACTCTTGATGGGCCAGATGCTGGATCAGTAAAGGGCAGAGAGCTCCACTCCGACTCAGATGCCAACAAGGTGGAGGTGGGTACTGGTATGGGCTGGTATCAAAGATGAACTTGTGGAACCTTTTCGGGTTGAGGATGGAGTGAAGCTCAACTCCCACACCTACTGCCAGTTTCTGGAAGACAACTTCTTCAAGCAGTGGTACAGGAAGAAGTCAGTATCGTTCAAGAAAAACATGATTTTCATGCAGGACAATGCTCCATCACATGCCTCCAACTACTCCACAGCGTGGCTGGCCAGTAAAGGTCTCAAAGAAGAAAAAATAATGACATGGCCCCCTTGTTCACCTGATCTGAACCCCATAGAGAACCTGTGGTCGCTCATAAAATGTGAGATCTACAGGGAGGGAAAACAGTCCACCTCTCGGAACAGTGTCTGGGAGGCTGTGGTGGCTGCTGCACGCAATGCTGATCGTAAACAGATCAAGCAACTGAAATAATCTATGGATGGAGGCTGTTGAGTGTCATCATAAAGAAAGGTGGCTATATTGGTCACTAATTTTTTGGGGTTTTGTTTTTGCATGTCAGAAATGTTTATTTCTAAATTTTGTGCAGTGATATTGGTTTACCTGGTGAAAATAAACAAGTGAGATGGGACACTATATTTGTTTTTTATTAAGTTGCCTAATAATTCTGCACAGTAATAGTTACCTGCACAAACAGATATCCCCCTAAGATAGCCAAATCTAAAAAAATAACCACTCCAACTTCCAAAAATATTAAGCTTTGATATTTATGAGTCTCTTGGGTTGATTGAGAACATAGTTGTTGATCAATAATAAAAAATAATCCTCTAAAATACAACTTGCCTAATAATTCTGCACACAGTGTAGTCATTGTTGAGTTTGTTTCATCAACTCTGCAGAGTCAAAGCTCGAACAATGTTGATAAATTTCTATCACTTAATAGCATAGTGAAATTTGAATATTTAGCTGTAATCTCCAGTCCCGACAGTTTTTTCCAATTTGTGTTCGGCAAATGACAATATTTCTTGTTTCGCCACATAAGCAATACTGTCTGTGAAAGGGGCTGGCTGACTGCCACGTTTCATTAGCAATGACGGAGAATGGGGCTGACTTTGCTGTAAAAATGAGCATTTGTTTTCACATTAGTACATGCTGATAGTCAGCTGTTGGGGGCTCAGTTGCGGTTGAGTGGGACCTTTATTTCCATCCCTGCTGATTCCATGATGATACTATTTCATAACCATTTTTTTTCGGTTAAGTTGTTTGAATTTATTTTTTATTGTTAACCTAGAATGTGCCATTCTTTCTTTGTGAGTATTGTACAGATTATATACATCCTTATGATACTTTTCATTAACTATTTGTTTTATAAAATAAAAAAGCATCATCCATGCCGCTCCATACACAGCTCCATTCACATGCTTACCCAGGAAATGTTGTCATGTTAAACACATACTTGTAGGAGACCTTTTGAGACGGGAGATTGTAGCTGAAAATCAAGGCAACTTTTCCCACTTGGACTATAATAGTAATCTGTTAAGCACATTTTTATACTGGGCAACCTTAGAATATGGAAGATGAAATTCCTTTGACTTTTTTGTACCGCTGTGTTTTTGTCTTTCTAGAACACCACAAATATTTTGAAATCTTTTACTTGCAGCTTTAGAGAAGGCCTGCCCAACATGAGGGTTTGGCCATACTCATAGCTCATTTTTTTGCTCTAGCTAGAAGGGAAAATCAAGTCATGACTGTATATAACTGAATACATTTCAAAAACCTGACCTGCACATCCAAACATAGACTGAGTGTGAACAGGTGCTGAACCCAGAGTCGCCAACTCGTATATAGTTAAGTAAAAAGGGCAGCACACTGCAGCGCCAAAACATGCAAACTTGAAAACATGAAATTTGAACTGCATTACTGCACTAGAAATATGAAAAATGAGAGCTTTTAGCGCATAAAAATGGCCATATTTATGTGTACCTCGTAGCCACTTTACGGCATCTCTCTTATACGAGGTCCTACGCTTGACCTACCTCACCGAGAATAAACGTCTCCATCTGAATGGGTACATGTGAAACCTCTTCTTGGACTCAAATTCTCTCTTTCTGTGGAGGGGTATTGGACCTACTATAATTAAAACACCTGTGGCTAGGAGGCGGGGAGTGCACGATCAGAAGGCTAAAGAATACATTTCAAAAACCTAGACTGAGTGTGAACAGGTGCTGAACCCAGAGTCGCCAACTCGTATATAGTTAAGTAAGTGCACTCCCCGCCTCCTAGCCACAGGTGTTTTAATTATAGTAGGTCCAATACCCCTCCACAGAAAGAGAGAATTTGAGTCCAAGAAGAGGTTTCACATGTACCCATTCAGATGGAGACGTTTATTCTCGTTGAGGTAGGTCAAGCGTAGGACCTCGTATAAGAGAGATGCCGTAAAGTGGCTACGAGGTATACATAAATATGGCCATTTTTATGCGCTAAAAGCTCTCATTTTTCATATTTCTAGTGCAGTAATGCAGTTCAAATTTCATGTTTTCAAGTTTGCATGTTTTGGCGCTGCAGTGTGCTGCCCTTTTTACTTAACTATATACGAGTTGGCGACTCTGGGTTCAGCACCTGTTCACACTCAGTCTATGTTTGGATGTGCAGGTCAGGTTTTTGAAATGTATTCTTTAGCCTTCTGATCGTGCACTCCCCGCCTCCTAGCCACAGGTATTTTAATTATAGTAGGTCCAATACCCCTCCACAGGAAGAGAGAATTTGAGTTCAAGAAGAGGTTTCACATGTACCCATTCAGATGGAGACGTTTATTCTCGGTGAGGTAGGTCAAGCGTAGGACCTCGTATAAGAGAGATGCCGTAAAGTGGCTACGAGGTACACATAAATATGGCCATTTTTATGCGCTAAAAGCTCTCATTTTTCATATTTCTAGTGCAGTAATGCAGTTCAAATTTCGTGTTTTCAAGTTTGCATGTTTTGGCGCTGCAGTGTGCTGCCCTTTTTACTTAACTATATACGAGTTGGCGACTCTGGGTTCAGCACCTGTTCACACTCAGTCTATGTTTGGATGTGCAGGTCAGGTTTTTGAAATGTATTCTTTAGCCTTCTGATCGTGCACTCCCCGCCTCCTAGCCACAGGTGTTTTAATTATAGTAGGTCCAATACCCCTCCACAGAAAGAGAGAATTTGAGTCGAAGAAGAGGTTTCACATGTACCCATTCAGATGGAGACGTTTATTCTCGGTGAGGTAGGTCAAGCGTAGGACCTCGTATAAGAGAGATGCCGTAAAGTGGCTACGAGGTACACATAAATATGGCCATTTTTATGCGCTAAAAGCTCTCATTTTTCATATTTCTAGTGCAGTAATGCAGTTCAAATTTCGTGTTTTCAAGTTTGCATGTTTTGGCGCTGCAGTGTGCTGCCCTTTTTACTTAACTATATACGAGTTGGCGACTCTGGGTTCAGCACCTGTTCACACTCAGTCTATGTTTGGATGTGCAGGTCAGGTTTTTGAAATGTATTCTTTAGCCTTCTGATCGTGCACTCCCCGCCTCCTAGCCACAGGTGTTTTAATTATAGTAGGTCCAATACCCCTCCACAGAAAGAGAGAATTTGAGTCGAAGAAGAGGTTTCACATGTACCCATTCAGATGGAGACGTTTATTCTCGGTGAGGTAGGTCAAGCGTAGGACCTCGTATAAGAGAGATGCCGTAAAGTGGCTACGAGGTACACATAAATATGGCCATTTTTATGCGCTAAAAGCTCTCATTTTTCATATTTCTAGTGCAGTAATGCAGTTCAAATTTCGTGTTTTCAAGTTTGCATGTTTTGGCGCTGCAGTGTGCTGCCCTTTTTACTTAACTATATACGAGTTGGCGACTCTGGGTTCAGCACCTGTTCACACTCAGTCTATGTTTGGATGTGCAGGTCAGGTTTTTGAAATGTATTCTTTAGCCTTCTGATCGTGCACTCCCCGCCTCCTAGCCACAGGTGTTTTAATTATAGTAGGTCCAATACCCCTCCACAGAAAGAGAGAATTTGAGTCCAAGAAGAGGTTTCACATGTACCCATTCAGATGGAGACGTTTATTCTCGGTGAGGTAGGTCAAGCGTAGGACCTCGTATAAGAGAGATGCCGTAAAGTGGCTACGAGGTACACATAAATATGGCCATTTTTATGCGCTAAAAGCTCTCATTTTTCATATTTCTAGTGCAGTAATGCAGTTCAAATTTCGTGTTTTCAAGTTTGCATGTTTTGGCGCTGCAGTGTGCTGCCCTTTTTACTTAAACATGTATATAACTGAATGGCACCTTACAATATAATCGCATGATACCAGAACGATTAGGCTCTGTTCGCCCTTCATTCAGTGAGGTTCCCATTGGTTTCGTTCCCTGCTGTGCTATTCTATCTAGTAAAAAGTCAACAGCTCCTGTAGAAATGGAAGTCATAGTGCCGGTGTTGACAGTCTTGTTAAATCATGACCATTACAGGCTACAATTTTTTAAATATAAGTATGTCTGCACTTCCTACAGGCATTATATCGGTGGTGGACTCCAAATATGCAATCCAGGTGAGTAATAAGTACTTTTGGTTAGAGAAGCCTCATCACACTTTACACTTGTCAGTGGGGTTCAGCAAAAAGATTCCAAAGACCCTGGTCCAGTGGCCATGTTGATATTTTGTAGCTGCCATCCTGGATCTCTGTGAACCTTCTACTTGCCGGCATGCCGGCGCTTCTTTAGGTTAGTAGGCCCGTCGTGGCATCAGTGTTGTGGCATGAAGTACAAATCAGATGAGATTCTGGGTATACCGGCAGGTAAGCGGATGTTTGCAGGGCTTGGACCATTAGCCACAGACTATTGATGTGGCCATCGAGCGAGGTTGAGCCAAATTTTTTTCCTCAACAGTACTTTACAGGAATATATTATATAAAATAGTCAGGGAGATGGAAGACCGTTCTCCTGCTCTAAATGAGTACCATTTAGGAGTATTTTTTTCCATAGTTTTTTTTAATTACATTTTAATATACTTTGTAAGGTTAATCTGTAATTATTGCCAGGGTGGAACAAACAATAGCAGTAACAGATAAGTCTTAAAACTTAAACATCCGTGTCAGCCTCTTGAGTCCCGTCAGATCCTATAACTATCAATCATGACTAAATTGGAATTCTGTCATCAGAATAGATATCCTCAAAGCTCAGCTGCCATACAGAAGTAACTTTCCACTTTCCTGCTGTAGATTTGCTAACTTGTTCAATTCCTTTGGCTGTATACCTTGACCTCAATAGCTGACTATCACTGGATTTCTTTCAAGCCAATACAAGCTGTGACAGTAGAACAATAGAGAGCAATTTAAAGAGTGTCATGCTTCACAGACCTGGCTCACCACAGGCCGCTCCAAGAGACGTCACTATATCAGCACATTGCTAAATTGAAACTGAAGGGGTAATTGATATCATGGGCTATCACTCTAATGAGACTGTCACCCACGGATCTGAAATATTTATTTTCTCATCATAGACAAATGATTGGACAACATCACATGACAGTCGCCTTCTTACTAGACTTGACATGTACAAAATATACATATATTTTATTTTATTTCGTTGACAGATAAATGCTATTCTTCGGAGCCAGTTTTGCACAAATAGATTTAGGAAAGAAAATATTGAAAAAGACTACTATATTAGAGGGCATACAGTCATGGCTGAAAGTGTTGGGACCCTTGAAATTGTTCCAGAAAATGAAGTATTACTCCCAGAAAATTATTTCAATTACACCTTTTTGTTTCATTTGTGTGTATTGTAACAATACAAAAAAAAAGGCAAACTGGACATAGGTTCACTCAAAACCCCAAACATGGGCCATACAAAATTGTTGCCACCTTTCCAAAATTGTGGTTAAACAATTTTGTTTCAAGTATTTGATGCTTGTTCAAACTTATCTGTGACAAGTAACAGTTGTGGGCAATATAAAAATCACACCTGAAACCAGATAAAAAGGGGAGAAGTATACTCAATCTTTGCATTTTGTGTGCCACACTAAGCATGGAGAACAGAAAAAGGAGAAGAGAACTGTCTGAGGACTTGAAAGACAAAATTGTTAAACAATAGCAACAATCTCAAGGTTACAATTCCATCTCCAGAGATCTTGATGTTCCTTTGTCCACGGTGTGCATCCTAATAAAAAAAGCTTACAACCCATGGCACTTTAACTAATCTTCCCTGGCGTGAACTGCAGAGAAAAATTAATGAAAGCTTGAAACACAGGATAGTCCGGATGGTGAATAAGCAGCCCCAATCATGATCTAAAGAAATTCAAGCTGTCCTGCAGGCTCAGGGTGCATTAGTGTCAGCGCGAACTTTCTGTCAAAAATTTTATGAAATTAAATGCTATGACATGAGATCGAGTAGGACACCACAGCTGACACACAGACATAAAAAACTAGACTGCAGTTTGCCAAAAGCCTTCGTAGAAAGCATCTTGCAGAAAGATGACACCAAGACAGATTTTTGGTTAAGCACATTATTCTACTAAAAATCGAATGAGGCCTACAAAGAAAAAACACAGCACCTACAGTCAAATATGGTGGAGGTTCAACAATTCTTTGGGGTTGTTTTGCTTCCTGTGGCATTGGGTGCCTTAACTGTGTGCAAGGCATCATGAACTTTGAAGATTTCAGAAGGATTTCAGGTCGCAGTGTAGTGCCCAGTGTCAGAAAGCTGGGTTTGTGTCATGGGTCTTCCAGCAGACAATGACCCCAAAAAACTTCAAGAAGCACCGAAATGGATGGAAACAAAGCGCTGGAGAGTTCTGAAGTGGCCAGAAATGAGTCTGGATATAAATCCTTATACAGAGATCTTAAAATTCCAGTTGGGAGAAGGCACCCTTCCAATACAGTGGGGAAAATAAGTGTTTGATACACTGCTAATTTTGCAAGATTTTCCACCCACAAAAATGGAGAGGTCTGTAATTTTTATCGTAGGGTACACTTCAACTGTGAGAGACAGAATCTTAAAAAAATGCAGAAATCACATTGAATGGTTTTTACATAATTAATTTACATTTTATTGCATGATATATAGGTATTCGATGCAAAAGAAAAACAGAACTTAATATTTGGTACAGAAACATTTGTTTGCAATTACAGAGGTCAGACGTTTCCTGTAGTTCTTGTCCATGTTTGCCACACTGCAACAAGGATTTTGGCGCACTCCTCCATACAGACCTTCTCCAGATCTTTCAGGTTTCGGGACTGTCGCTGGACAACATTGAGTTTCAGCTCCCTCCAAAGATTTTCTATTGGGTCCAGGTCTGGAGACTGGCTAGGCCACTCCAGGACCTTGAAATGCTTCTTATGGAGCCACTCCTTCGTTGCCCTGTCTGTGTGTTTCGGGTCATTGTCATGGTGGAAGACCCAGCCATAACCCATCTTCAGTGCTCTTAGTCTTCTTTTACACTTACCGTGTTTTTTGCGGCCCATTATTGCATGCATTTTTTTGCAGGCCGTATCGCCACAATTTTCACGGTGTGCCGCAATAACGGACTTCAAAAAACTTGCGGATCACCGTTTTTCGGGTTTCCAATACTGTGGAAAAAGTATTGGGGAAAAGTATTGGGGAAAAAAAACAGCATTCCACAAAACCAGAAGACACGGTGCACTGCAAAAACAAGCTTTCGTTGTTTTTGCAGCCCCATTGATTTTCAATGGGGGCTGTGTCCGTAAGCCGTGAAAAAAGATTGAGCAGGCTAGATATTTTTTCACGGCCAAACGGCTTATGGCGCTCCATGGAATTATTGCCGCCCCATAGAAACCATGAAAGCTATGACTGGGCAGTTAACTTACAGTCTGTTTAGAAAGGATCGTAAAAATCGGAGAGGAGGAGGGGTTTGTCTCTATGTAAAGTCTTGTCTAAAGTCCACTTTAAGGGAGGATATTAGCGAAGGAAATGAGGATGCCGAGTCCATATGGGTCGAAATTCATGGAGGGAAAAATGGTAACAAAATTCTCATTGGGGTCTGTTACAAACCCCCAAATATAACAGAAACCATGGAAAGTCTACTTCTAAAGCAGATAGATGAAGCTGCAACCCATAATGAGGTCCTGGTTATGGGGGACTTTAACTACCCGGATATTAACTGGGAAAGTGAAACCTGTGAAACCCATAAAGGCAACAGGTTTCTGCTAATAACCAAGAAAAATTATCTTTCACAATTGGTGCAGAATCCAACCAGAGGAGCAGCACTTTTAGACCTAATACTATCTAATAGACCTGACAGAATAACAAATCTGCAGGTGGTTGGGCATCTAGGAAATAGCGACCACAATATTGTACAGTTTCACCTGTCTTTCACTAGGGGGACTTGTCAGGGAGTCACAAAAACACTGAACTTTAGGAAGGCAAAGTTTGACCAGCTTAGAGATGCCCTTAATCTGGTAGACTGGGACAATATCCTCAGAAATAAGAATACAGATAATAAATGGGAAATGTTTAAGAACATCCTAAATAGGCAGCGTAAGCGGTTTATACCTTGTGGGAATAAAAGGACTAGAAATAGGAAAAACCCAATGTGGCTAAACAAAGAAGTAAGACAGGCAATTAACAGTAAAAAGAAAGCATTTGCACTACTAAAGCAGGATGGCACCATTGAAGCTCTAAAAAACTATAAGGAGAAAAATACTTTATCTAAAAAACTAATTAAAGCTGCCAAAAAGGAAACAGAGAAGCACATTGCTAAGGAGAGTAAAACTAATCCCAAACTGTTCTTCAACTATATCAATAGTAAAAGAATAAAAACTGAAAATGTAGGCCCCTTAAAAAATAGTGAGGAAAGAATGGTTGTAGATGACGAGGAAAAAGCTAACATATTAAACACCTTCTTCTCCACGGTATTCACGGTGGAAAATGAAATGCTAGGTGAAATCCCAAGAAACAATGAAAACCCTATATTAAGGGTCACCAATCTAACCCAAGAAGAGGTGCGAAATCGGCTAAATAAGATTAAAATAGATAAATCTCCGGGTCCGGATGACATACACCCACGAGTACTAAGGGAACTAAGTAATGTAATAGATAAACCATTATTTCTTATTTTTAGGGACTCTATAGCGACAGGATCTGTTCCGCAGGACTGGCGCATAGCAAATGTGGTGCCAATATTCAAAAAGGGCTCTAAAAGTGAACCTGGAAATTATAGGCCAGTAAGTCTAACCTCTATTGTTGGTAAAATATTTGAAGGGTTTCTGAGGGATGTTATTCTGGATTATCTCAATGAGAATAACTGTTTAACTCCATATCAGCATGGGTTTATGAGAAATCGCTCCTGTCAAACCAATCTAATCAGTTTTTATGAAGAGGTAAGCTATAGGCTGGACCACGGTGAGTCATTGGACGTGGTATATCTCGATTTTTCCAAAGCGTTTGATACCGTGCCGCACAAGAGGTTGGTACACAAAATGAGAATGCTTGGTCTGGGGGAAAATGTGTGTAAATGGGTTAGTAACTGGCTTAGTGATAGAAAGCAGAGGGTGGTTATAAATGGTATAGTCTCTAACTGGGTCGCTGTGACCAGTGGGGTACCGCAGGGGTCAGTATTGGGACCTGTTCTCTTCAACATATTCATTAATGATCTGGTAGAAGGTTTACACAGTAAAATATCGATATTTGCAGATGATACATAGTAACATAGTTAGTAAGTAACATAGTTAGTAAGGCCGAAAAAAGACATTTGTCCATCCAGTTCAGCCTATATTCCATCATAATAAATCCCCAGATCTACGTCCTTCTACAGAACCTAATAATTGTATGATACAATATTGTTCTGCTCCAGGAAGACATCCAGGCCTCTCTTGAACCCCTCGACTGAGTTCGCCATCACCACCTCCTCAGGCAAGCAATTCCAGATTCTCACTGCCCTAACAGTAAAGAATCCTCTTCTATGTTGGTGGAAAAACCTTCTCTCCTCCAGACGCAAAGAATGCCCCCTTGTGCCCGTCACCTTCCTTGGTATAAACAGATCCTCAGCGAGATATTTGTATTGTCCCCTTATATACTTATACATGGTTATTAGATCGCCCCTCAGTCGTCTTTTTTCTAGACTAAATAATCCTAATTTCGCTAATCTATCTGGGTATTGTAGTTCTCCCATCCCCTTTATTAATTTTGTTGCCCTCCTTTGTACTCTCTCTAGTTCCATTATATCCTTCCTGAGCACCGGTGCCCAAAACTGGACACAGTACTCCATGTGCGGTCTAACTAGGGATTTGTACAGAGGCAGTATAATGCTCTCATCATGTGTATCCAGACCTCTTTTAATGCACCCCATGATCCTGTTTGCCTTGGCAGCTGCTGCCTGGCACTGGCTGCTCCAGGTAAGTTTATCATTAACTAGGATCCCCAAGTCCTTCTCCCTGTCAGATTTACCCAGTGGTTTCCCGTTCAGTGTGTAATGGTGATATTGATTCCCTCTTCCCATGTGTATAACCTTACATTTATCATTGTTAAACCTCATCTGCCACCTTTCAGCCCAAGTTTCCAACTTATCCAGATCCATCTGTAGCAGAATACTATCTTCTCTTGTATTAACTGCTTTACATAGTTTTGTATCATCTGCAAATATCGATATTTTACTGTGTAAACCTTCTACCAGATCATTAATGAATATGTTGAAGAGAACAGGTCCCAATACTGACCCCTGCGGTACCCCACTGGTCACAGCGACCCAGTTAGAGACTATACCATTTATAACCACCCTCTGCTTTCTATCACTAAGCCAGTTACTAACCCATTTACACACATTTTCCCCCAGACCAAGCATTCTCATTTTGTGTACCAACCTCTTGTGCGGCACGGTATCAAACGCTTTGGAAAAATCGAGATATACCACGTCCAATGACTCACCGTGGTCCAGCCTATAGCTTACCTCTTCATAAAAACTGATTAGATTGGTTTGACAGGAGCGATTTCTCATAAACCCATGCTGATATGGAGTTAAACAGTTATTCTCATTGAGATAATCCAGAATAACATCCCTCAGAAACCCTTCAAATATTTTACCAACAATAGAGGTTAGACTTACTGGCCTATAATTTCCAGGTTCACTTTTAGAGCCCTTTTTGAATATTGGCACCACATTTGCTATGCGCCAGTCCTGCGGAACAGACCCTGTCGCTATAGAGTCACTAAAAATAAGAAATAATGGTTTATCTATTACATTACTTAGTTCTCTTAGTACTCGTGGGTGTATGCCATCCGGACCCGGAGATTTATCTATTTTAATCTTATTTAGCCGGTTTCGCACCTCTTCTTGGGTTAGATTGGTGACCCTTAATATAGGGTTTTCATTGTTTCTTGGGATTTCACCTAGCATTTCATTTTCCACCGTGAATACCGTGGAGAAGAAGGTGTTTAATATGTTAGCTTTTTCCTCGTCATCTACAACCATTCTTTCCTCACTATTTTTTAAGGGGCCTACATTTTCAGTTTTTATTCTTTTACTATTGATATAGTTGAAGAACAGTTTGGGATTAGTTTTACTCTCCTTAGCAATGTGCTTCTCTGTTTCCTTTTTGGCAGCTTTAATTAGTTTTTTAGATAAAGTATTTTTCTCCCTATAGTTTTTTAGAGCTTCAATGGTGCCATCCTGCTTTAGTAGTGCAAATGCTTTCTTTTTACTGTTAATTGCCTGTCTTACTTCTTTGTTTAGCCACATTGGGTTTTTCCTATTTCTAGTCCTTTTATTCCCACAAGGTATAAACCGCTTACACTGCCTATTTAGGATGTTCTTAAACATTTCCCATTTATTATCTGTATTCTCATTTCTGAGGATATTGTCCCAGTCTACCAGATTAAGGGCATCTCTAAGCTGTTCAAACTTTGCCTTCCTAAAGTTCAATGTTTTTGTGACTCCCTGACAAGTCCCCCTAGTGAAAGACAGGTGAAACTGCACAATATTGTGGTCGCTATTTCCTAAATGCCCAACCACCTGCAGATTTGTTATTCTGTCAGGTCTATTAGATAGTATTAGGTCTAAAAGTGCTGCTCCTCTGGTTGGATTCTGCACCAATTGTGAAAGATAATTTTTCTTGGTTATTAGCAGAAACCTGTTGCCTTTATGGGTTTCACAGGTTTCTGTTTCCCAGTTAATATCCGGGTAGTTAAAGTCCCCCATAACCAGGACCTCATTATGGGTTGCAGCTTCATCTATCTGCTTTAGAAGTAGACTTTCCATGCTTTCTGTTATATTTGGGGGTTTGTAACAGACCCCAATGAGAATTTTGTTACCATTTTTCCCTCCATGAATTTCAACCCATATGGACTCGACATCCTCATTCCCTTCGCTAATATCCTCCCTTAAAGTGGACTTTAGACAAGACTTTACATAGAGACAAACCCCTCCTCCTCTCCGATTTTTACGATCCTTTCTAAACAGACTGTAACCCTGTAAGTTAACTGCCCAGTCATAGCTTTCATCTAACCATGTCTCGGTTATTCCCACTATGTCAAAGTTACCTGTAGATATTTCTGCTTCTAGTTCTTCCATCTTGTTTGTCAGGCTTCTGGCGTTCGCGAGCATGCAGTTTAGAGGATTTTGTTTTGTTCCAATCTCCTCACTGTGGATTGTTTTAGAAATGTTCTTACCTCCCTTCTGAGTATGTTTTCCTGGGTCGTCTTTGTTCGAGTCTAATGTTTTTCTTCCCGTCCCCTCTTCTTCTAGTTTAACGCCCTCCTGATGAGTGTAGCGAGTCTTCTGGCGAATGTGTGTTTCCCAGGTTTGTTGAGGTGTAGTCCGTCTCTGGCGAGGAGTCCATCATACCAGTAATTCACACCGTGGTCCAGGAATCCAAATCCTTGTTGTCTGCACCATCGTCTTAGCCAGTTGTTTGCATCAAGGATCCTGTTCCATCTCCTGGTGCCATGCCCGTCTACTGGAAGGATAGAAGAAAAAACTACCTGTGCATCCAGTTCCTTTACTTTCTTCCCCAACTCTTCAAAGTCCTTGCAGATTGTCGGTAGGTCCTTCCTTGCCGTGTCATTGGTGCCAACATGTATCAGAAGAAATGGGTGGACGTCCTTGGAGCTGAAGAGCTTTGGTATCCTATCGGTCACATCCTTGATCATCGCACCTGGAAGGCAGCATACTTCTCTTGCAGTTATGTCCGGTCTGCAGATGGCTGCTTCGGTGCCTCTCAGTAGTGAGTCTCCCACCACCACCACTCTTCGTTGCTTCTTGGCTGTACTTTTTGCTGTCACTTGTTGCTGTGTGCCCTTTTCTTTTTTGCTTGCTGGTATTGCTTCATTCTTAGGTGTGCCATCTTCATCCTCTACAAAGATTTGATATCGGTTCTTCAGTTGTGTGGTTGGTGATTTCTCCATGGTCTTCTTGCTTCTTTTGGTCACATGCTTCCACTCATCTGCTTTTGGAGGTTCTCTGACACTTTTACATACAAAACTATGTAAAGCAGTTAATACAAGAGAAGATAGTATTCTGCTACAGATGGATCTGGATAAGTTGGAAACTTGGGCTGAAAGGTGGCAGATGAGGTTTAACAATGATAAATGTAAGGTTATACACATGGGAAGAAGGAATCAATATCACCATTACACACTGAACGGGAAACCACTGGGTAAATCTGACAGGGAGAAGGACTTGGGGATCCTAGTTAATGATAAACTTACCTGGAGCAGCCAGTGCCAGGCAGCAGCTGCCAAGGCAAACAGGATCATGGGGTGCATTAAAAGAGGTCTGGATACACATGATGAGAGCATTATACTGCCTCTGTACAAATCCCTAGTTAGACCGCAGATGGAGTACTGTGTCCAGTTTTGGGCATCGGTGCTCATGAAGGATATAATGGAACTAGAGAGAGTACAAAGGAGGGCAACAAAATTAATAAAGGGGATGGGAGAACTACAATACCCAGATAGATTAGCGAAATTAGGATTATTTAGTCTAGAAAAAAGACGACTGAGGGGCGATCTAATAACCATGTATAAGTATATAAGGGGACAATACAAATATCTCGCTGAGGATCTGTTTATACCAAGGAAAGTGACGGGCACAAGGGGGCATTCTTTGCGTCTGGAGGAGAGAAGGTTTTTCCACCAACATAGAAGAGGATTCTTTACTGTTAGGGCAGTGAGAATCTGGAATTGCTTGCCTGAGGAGGTGGTGATGGCAAACTCAGTCGAGGGGTTCAAGAGAGGCCTGGATGTCTTCCTGGAGCAGAACAATATTGTATCATACAATTATTAGGTTCTGTAGAAGGACGTAGATCTGGGGATTTATTATGATGGAATATAGGCTGAACTGGATGGACAAATGTCTTTTTTCGGCCTTACTACTAACTATGTATTGGGGACACAAAAAGGGGACACAAAACCACATAAAAGTGTAAAAGAAGCCTAACTGAGAGAAGGAGGTTTTCGGACAAAATCTTGAGATACATGAACCCTTCCATCCTCCCTTCGATGCGGTGCAGTCGTCCCGTCTCCTTTGCAGAAAAGCATCCCCAAAGTATAATGTTTTCCTCACCATGCTTCACGGTTGAGATAGTGTATTTAGGGTTGTAGTCATGCTTCTTCTTCCTCCAAACACAGTGAGTGGAGTTGATAGCAAAAAGTTCTATCTGACCACATGACCTTCTCCCATGCCTCCTCTGGATCATCTAAATCAGGGGTGGGCAAGAGGGGTGGCCCCACACAGCCTCCCTAGATATGGCACGAGCCCCAAACAGCCTCCCTATATACGGTATGAGCCCCACACAGCCTCCCTATATACGCCATGAGCCCCACACAGCCTCCCTATATACGGCATGAGCCTCACACAGCCTCCTTATATATGGCATGAGCCCCACACAGCCTCCCTATATATGGCATGAGCCCCACACAGCCTCCCTATATACGGCATGAGCCCCACACAGCCTCCCTATATACGGCATGAGCTCCACACAGCCTCCCCATATATTGCATGACAGTATACAGCCTTCCCATATCCTCACCATGTGGAGCATGTCACCGCAATAGCCTCCCCATGTGCAGCATGAAACCCCCATAGCTTCCCCCTATCCAGCATGACACCCCCATAGCCTCCCTGTGTGCAGCATGACACCCCCATAGCCTCCCCGTGTGCAGCGTGACACCCCCATAACCTCCCCGTGTGCAGCATGACACCCCATAGCCTCCCCATGTGCAGCATGTCACCCCCATAAAAACCCCCATGTTCTCCCCCATAGAATCCCCATGTTCACCCCATAGAATCCCCGTGTTCACCCCATAAAATCCCCATGTTCACACCAAAGAATCCACATGTTCACCCCATAGAATCCCCATGTTCACTCCATAGAATCCCCATGTTCACCCCATAGAATCCCCATGTTCACCCCCATAGAATCCCCATGTTCACCCCATAGAATCCCCATGTTCACTCCATATAATCCCCATGTTCGCCCCATTGAATCACCATGTTCACCCCATTGAATCCCCATGTTCACCCCATAGAATCCCCATGTTCTCCCCATAGAATCCCCATGTTCACCCCACAGAATCCCCTTGTTCACCCCCATAGAATCCCCATGTTCACCCCCATAGAATCCCCATGTTCACCCCCATAGAATCCCCATGTTCACCCCCATAAAATCCCCATGTTCACCCCCATATAATCCCCATGTTCACCCCCATATAATCCCCATGTTCTCCCCATAGAATCCCCATGTTCACCCCCATAGAATCCCCATGTTCACCCCCATAGAATCCCCATGTTCACCCCCATAGAATCCCCATGTTCACCCCCATAGAATCCCCATGTTCACCCCCATAGAATCCCCATGTTCACCCCCATAGAATTCCCATGTTCACCTCCATAGAATTCCCATGTTCACCCCCATAGAATTCCCATGTTCACCCCCATAGAATCCCCATGTTCACCCCCATAGAATCCCCATGTTCACGACCATAGAATCTCCATGTTCACCCCATAGAATCCCCATATTCACCCCCATAGAATCCCCATGTTCAAACACATGATAAAAAAAACACTACATACTCACGTCGGTCCCTTTCCCAGGCATCCTGCTTCTGTTGCTGTCTCCGATGCACTGAGGCATCTCCTCATCTCCGGAGGCCCCTCCTCCACGAAATGCTGACTGCGGGAGACAGCGAGCGGGTGGGCACGGTGCGGCCCATGGACCTCAGGTTTTCAGCCCCACGGCTGTTTCGGTCCGCACTTTGCCCAGGTCTGATCTAGATGGTCATTTACAAACTTCAAACTTGCCTGGACATGTGCTGGCGTGAGCAGGGGGACCTTGCATGCCCTGCAGGGTTTTAATCCATGACAGTGTAGTGTGTTACTAACGATAATGTTTGAGACTGTGGTCCCAGCTTTCTTCAGGTCCTTGACCATGTCCTCCCATGTAGCTCTGAGATGATTCCTGACCTTTCTCAGAATCATCCTTACCCCACAAAGCGAGATCATGCATGGAGTCCCAGACCAAGGAAGATTGACTATCATCTTGTGTTTCTTCCATTTTCTAATAATTGTGCCAACAGTTGTTGCCTTCTCACCAAGCTGCTTGCCTATTGTCCTGTGGTCCATCCCAGCCTTGCGCAAGTCTACAATTTTGTCCCTGGTGTCCTTAGATAGCTCTTTGGCGTTGGCCATGGGGGAGAGGTTGTAGTGTGATTCATTATGTATGTGGTCAGATGTCTTTCATACAGGTAACGAGTTCAAACAGATGCAATAAATACAGGAAATGAGTGCAGAGTAGGAGGGCTTCTTAAATCAAAACTAACAGGTCTGTGAGAGCCATTCTTTCTGGTTGGTAGGTGATCAAATACTTATTTTATGCAATAAAATGCTATTTCATTATTTAAAAATCATACAATGTGATTTTCTGTTTTTTATTTTTACATTCTGTCTCTCACAGTTGAAGTGTACCTACGATAAAAATTACAGGCCTCTATATTCTTTTAGATGGAAAACTTGCAAAATCGGCAGTGAATCAAATATTTATTTTCCCACTGTATGAGACACCTGGAGCAATTTATAGAAGGAGTGGTCCAGAATTCCAGATGAGGGGTGTAAGAAGCTTGTTGATGGTTATAGGAAGCGATTGAAAGCAGTTATTTATTCTAAAGGGTGGGCAAACCAAATATTAAGTTTTGGGTGCCAACAATTTTGTGCTGACAATTTTTGGGGTTGAGTGTGAAATGATGTCCAGTTTGACTTTTTTTTTTCTTTTTTTTTGTGTTGTTTCAATACATACAAAGTAAATAAACATTTGTATAACAAAACATGTAAATGGAATAATTGTCTGGGAGAAATACTTAATTTTCTGGAACAATTACAAGGGGGCCATTAGTGTATATGAATGTGTAAATGTTATACAACATATATGTGTAAATAGCTCATGTGGTAGTCTGTGTATGCATGCTAATAAATCACTATATTATAGTCAAATGTATGCAATCTCAAGAGCCAAAAGTGCTTGCAACCTTTACACATGATGTGACGGTTGCTACGCACACAAGCGGTGCACCTAGTTTTGTGGACCCACTGTGCCACGGGCCAGGATCACATAGGAGGGGTAAAGATAAGTGCCTACCAGTTGTTCACTGGAGCTCCTGATGGTGGAGTGGGACTTGGCTGCAGGTACCACTCCTAGGCAGTCCCCGATACTGCAGCTGCTGACCCCAGTGGTTAGGTACGCAGACACGGATAGGACTAGCGCTCCATTCAGATTACTAAGTTCCACCATCAGCATCTCCAGTGAACACCTGGTTGCTGATAAAACAGTGATCTTATGAAAACTACAGCAAGCAGCCGAGTAAGTGACACATCGCTGGAAAAGCGTCTCTGTCTCTACTTTCAGATTAGGAGCCAAAAAGTTGGTGGTAAAGTCCCTTTAATCAAACAAATACTGAAGTTACAATGAATATTTCAATGAGAACTTTCAGCAATTGCATTAGCGATCACTAAGATGAATATTTGGTCATTTACATGCTTGGAGGTGAAGGATTAGAAGAAATAGTCTACTTTTTGAGAGAGAAAAAAATCTGCAGTGTTGACCAGTTATAATAATGTTTCAGACTCTACTACCTCCTTACACTACCGAGCAGCTAGGCCGCATTCGCAGGTCATACCTGTGCTCCTCAAGGACATGAGGTTTAGCACCCGTTTTTTGGATAAGGTGGTCACTTCATGAACATACCAGCTGTTAGGTTTGTTTTTGGACACTACTTTAATAAACAATTCAGAAATTGCCTCTCTTACTTTTTTTTCAAGCACCTACTTGAAGAGAAAGCAGATGATCTTATAAATGAAGCTGCAAGGTAAGTGATTCACCCTTAACCTAAAGAGTAACTAAACATTTAAAGTACGGTAATCAGCCAAAGCCAGTTCTCAGCAAAAGAAGGCTACCTTATCTAGATAGATGGGACCTGCATTTGAGTCTGTGGATATGCCATTCATTCTCCGTAAGATGGGAATTGCCCCTTCGGAGAGGACACTGGGATGCTGTCAGTGTGCCATCTCATGCCACATGCTAGCCTGGCTTTACTTGTGCTGTGGAATTAACTCATTTTGACCCTCTGACCTGGAAAGATAGGGCCTATTTATTATTGTATTTGCTCCTTTACTTTTGTATGTTTAGCCTGTTTTTCATTTGCGACAAATTTTTCATTTAATTTGCACTTCTTTTAAGTCAATTTGGTATGTTTTTACCATGTTTTTTTCCCCCTTTGTTTTGCGAAAGATTCATTGATTGAGACTTTTTTAAAAAGTCACAATTTTGTGCCAATGTACACCATTCCCCCTCACCCCCGTACCACCCGTAGAGTTTTTATGTATGCCTGAAGTGTTTGCGAAAAGTTTGCAACATTTTAAAGGAATGTGCTGTTAAAAAGGTGCAAACAAGGTAAAAGACAAAAGTAAAGGGCACTTTTGATTTTGTGCAAAATCCACAAGCCACATTTGGTGCAAAAATAGTAAAATCAACAATACAGAAAAGGTCACTTGAAAGAAAAAAATGCAAATGCTGAATCTGGCTCATAGGATGTTGCTACAAGGAGAAACCAGTATGGATAGTGACCCCTGTCTTACAGATACAACACACCTATTCTGGGCAAAGTTGTCTGCCAAACGTTATTTTCTAGTTTTTCATTTACCATGTAAGCTGCTCATCAGGAGCTAATGCTGTGCCAATATTAATGAAAAAAAGCACACAAAGCACACATATCCATTGTCTTTTTTCTTACTGCAGGCAAGTGGCGCTGGCGGATGTAATAATCATCAACAAAACTGATTTAGTCTCCGTTAAAGAACTGGAGGAAGTGAGATCTGTTGTCAGGTGAATATGAGAAGTTTTTCTTTCTTTTTTTTTTTTTGGAGGTGGGGTAAGGCTTTAAAAAATAAACAGCAATTGTGTTTTGTGTGTGTGTGTTTTTTTTTTTTTTTTTTTTAATACCGTACCTTAATTAAGCTGGCTGTCACTATT
Source organism: Ranitomeya imitator (assembly GCF_032444005.1). Classification (NCBI taxonomy): domain Eukaryota; kingdom Metazoa; phylum Chordata; class Amphibia; order Anura; family Dendrobatidae; genus Ranitomeya; species Ranitomeya imitator. Next base: position 437,527,432 of record NC_091282.1, on the reverse strand, counting down.
GATTCACGACTGACACCTGTCTGAAACGTCTGACATATGGGCTAGCTTTAATTGTGATGGTGTAAAGGGGTTCTCTGAGAAATTTACTAAAATAATTAATAAACATTTAAATATTAAACATTTCTCTAAATACCTTTATGTCAGGATTTTAAGATGGCAACTACCATTAATCGCAACCTGTCCTAGAGTTTAGAAAAACAGTAGTACAGGCTGTGTGAAGCAAGGAGACACAGGTCAGGGCAGCATTTGGCATCATGAACACACATTCCTCTGTTCAGTCAACCTGACAGGACATGAGTGGAGCCGGGGAATAAAGGAGAAGATGAACACCTTTCTTTAGCTGACTGAGGATGAACATCCCTCTTTGTCAACCTGACAGGACATGAATAGAGCCGGACTAAAGGAGAAGATGAACATATTTCTTTAGCTGAGATTGAACATCCCTCTTGGTCAACCTGACAGGACATGAGTGGAGTCGGACTAAAGGAGAAGATGAACACCTTTCTTTAGCTGACTTAGAATGAACTTCCCCCTCAGTCAGCCTGACAGGTTTAGTGCCTCTGTCTCGTGCCTAAATCAGTCTGTCCTGCTGTCTTCTGAACTCTAGGGTGGGGTTTGATTGATAGCAGTTGCCATATTGGAATCTTGGCAGAGTGCAGTAGATAAAGAATAATTGTTTGATTAATAAAAGTATTTAGAAAAATATTTAAATGTGTATTTATTTTATTACATTTTTTGGAGAACCCCTTCAAACTCTCAGATGCTGCAGTCAATATTGTCCATGGCATCAAAGTGGTTTCATGGGGTAGTTTTACCCATGTCCCCCAAAATTCACCTTCTTGTGACACAATTGTGAGGTGGCAATTTATTATTTAGTTATTTATTCATTTATTTTACTCACTTATATAGCGCCATGAATTCCACAGCGCATTACAGATATTATGGCTGTCACCATTGGGGCTCACAATCTAGATTCCCTATCAGTATGTCTTAGGAGGGTGGGAGGAAATCCACACAAACACGGGGAGAACATACAAACTCCTTGCAGATATTGTCCTTGGGATTTGAACTCAGGACTCCAGTGCTGCAAGGCTGCCATGCTAACCACCGAGCTGCCCCATTGTTGTCACTGCAACGTCGGGGTCTGCTGACATATTGAGGACCATCTGGGTCTGCCATCTTTGTACTCTTCACAAGCCTTTAATAAGAAAGAGATGGGTAAAATAGATGGGGTATATATATATGAGTTTTACATTAAATAATAATACATTCAGAAATGTATGTAAATTAAAATCCCCTTTCCCAATTGCATAAATAAGAGAAAAAAAACCCAGAAAACAACCCACGAAAAATACATTGAACTGACAGCGCTGTAAGAATGAAAAAATGAAACTCTAAAATACTACGGTATATTGTTGTTTTCTTTTCCAATACTACTTGCAACAACCCAAATATGCAGTATGGTAAATAAAATGGTGGCATTTAAAACTACAATACCCCCAAAAATAAAGCCCTCATGCAGCTATGTTGATGGAAAAATAAAAAGTTGTGTCTGTGGGAAGATGTGGATGGAAAAACCAATGCCAAGAAAGGAACACTGGCTGTAGCAAGAAGGGGCTAAAATCCAGTTGTATTACCTAACTACACTTTATTTTGTTCCTTGGGGACTATATGTAGTGATCTATAATGTCATATAACACTGGGTATTTAAGAGCATTGCTGACTGTTATGTTAGTGTTTTGGACTCATAGACAAATGCTTATGACTGACCTAGTGGCCATTCCTAGGCCCCAGGTTAGCATACAATAGCCACTTACTCAACTTTGCTAACGCTGTTGGCAGCCCTCCTATGCATCGGGAGTGTAGTGAATGCAAAGGAAGAGGGAGAGCTGGGGAGCACTACCAATGGGCGAGGGGCCAATTGCGACCTATAAGGTAAGTGTAATAAAGGTACCGTCACACTCAGCGACGCTGCAGCGATATAGACAACGAGCCGACCTAAACTAGATCGCTGGAGCGTCGCTGTTTAGGTCGCTGTAGAGACGTCAAACACAGCAACACCAGAACGATGCAGGAGCGATCCAGTGATGTAACGGCGACTCACTTATCGCTCTCGCTGGTTGTTAGCTCCATGTAAAAACATTGCTGGCATCGTTGCTTTTGCTGTCAAACATGACGAATCACGCCGACCTGACGACCAAATAAACTTCTGGCCTTCTAGCTCCGACCAGCGATGTCACAGCAGGATCCTGATCGCTGCTGCGTGTCAAACACAACGAGATCGCTATCCAGGACGCTGCAACGTCACTGATCGTTGTCGTTCTCTTTGTAAAGTTGCTGAGTGTGAAGTTACCTTTAGGGGTGCAGCTCAATGCATAGCAGCAGCATATACCAAACAAACAAGAAAAGAGACTATGCATATAGGGCGCACACCCAGAATACAATTAAGTTGCAAAAATGCAAAAATGTATTAATGGGAAAGACAGAAAACACCAATAAAAACATATTAAAATACAGCCAACACACCAATGGTCCTATACAGAGTCAATATATGGAGACAGCTAAAGATACAATAATACAGTATATGGTGAGTCACGCCACCAACACACTGCTGGTACTTTCATAAATCTAAGATACAAATATGTAGCATTAATAGCACAACACATGTGCACAAGCGGTGACTTATGTGCACAATGGCTTATATGCACAAAGCAAGGTAGCAGGTAAACTCTGGGCGTCCCCAGAGTACCATATAGTGCAGGAGTGCCCCTATATAAATGAAGAGGCTAATGCTAGCAAGGGGGCCTCAATAGACCTACTAAATTGCAGAAAAAGGAGATAAGTAAAAATCCCCTCAAAAAAAAAAGGAAAAATATAATTTAGAGTTTAAATACCAAAAATAGTCCCTATAAAAAGGCAAGGCTACCAGTATCACAGAGGGACGGGCCTGTTAAAGTGATATAGGGAGCATATAAGATAAACTCGCCAACTCAAACCATCACAGTGGAAGGAAAAAGGGCAGACCAATGTCCGAGAAATAAGCCAAAAGGCTAAATATGAGAGAACATCACCGTATCAGGCAGTCCAGGGTGTGGCGTCAGCCGTCCGCCGTCATACAGTCAGAAGGGAATGGTCCCAGGACACTATGTTCTCTCATATTTAGCCTTTTGGCTTATTTCTCGGACATTGGTCTGCCCTTTTTCCTTCCACTGTGATGGTTTGAGTTGGCGAGTTTATCTTATATGCTCCCTATATCACTTTAACAGGCCCGTCCCTCTGTGATACTGGTAGCCTTGCCTTTTTATAGGGACTATTTTTGGTATTTAAACTCTAAATTATATTTTTCCTTTTTTTTTTTAGGGGATTTTTACTTATCTCCTTTTTCTGCAATTTAGTAGGTCTATTGAGGCCCCTTTGCTAGCATTAGCCTCTTCATTTATATAGGGGCACTCCTGCACTATATGGTACTCTGGGGACGCCCAGAGTTTACCTGCTACCTTGCTTTGTGCATATAAGCCATTGTGCACATAAGTCACCGCTTGTGCACATGTGTTGTGCTATTAATGCTACATATTTGTATCTTAGATTTATGAAAGTACCAGCAGTGTGTTGGTGGCGTGACTCACCATATACTGTATTATTGTATCTTTAGCTGTCTCCATATATTGACTCTGTATAGGACCATTGGTGTGTTGGCTATATTTTAATATGTTTTTATTGGTGTTTTCTGTCTTTCCCATTAATAAATAAATTTTTGTATTTTTGCAACTTAATTGTATTCTGGGTGTGCGCCCTATCTGCATAGTCTCTTTTCTTGTTTGTTTGAGTGTAGTGAATGAGCTGCAGTGTTGTAAGGAAGCCCCGCGTATCAGTCCCCACAACAGCCACCATTAAACTTCTATACAGCAGTCATTAGGGGTTGACCGCTGGTGTTCTTACTTTGAAAATCCAAAAATAGTCTTGTAATCTTTGTCGATAGTTTTCTTGCCTGATTTCAAAACTTTCAAAAAGGATTCTTGTATTTTCAAAGTAAGTTCACCAGCCCCATCAGGTCTAAAGATTCATTTAATGATGTGTGCAGTTTGTTTTGGGAAATCTGGTTACAGATCTACTTTAAATGCACAAAAGAACTAAATGTATAGTTTCTAATTAATATACTGTAGAATTACAAACGAAAACCATCTTTGGTAAGATACAGAATTTTCGCCATTGGATTCACGAGTTTCCATGTGTTGCAGAGTAGATTCTTCATATTTTATACAGAAGTGGTCTTTTGGAGAGCTTTCACTGTATATGTCTGTGTGACTAAAATGTATTTTTATTATTTTTTAAGGTCAATAAATGGGCTTGTGAAAATTTTGGAAACACAAAGATCCAGGTATTTTACATTTACAAGTTTTGTGTGGGTTGTCTGTGCTATGAATTTCACACTATTTTTAGGCTTTATTATTTCAATAGTTTTCTAAGCCTAAAGGGGATAATCATGATATATCTGTGTTTATGGTATATTATATATCACTGTTTTTCTTTCGAGTATGATGTCTTTAAGTGGGAATTGTCAAGTTCTTAAATCGCTTTAATTACCGTAGTTACACAGCATGAAAATAAGTGACCTGGCATTTGTTTTTCTGCTGTCATTCTTTTGCAATGATAGTTTTTATATTTTATAGTGTACAGATTGTTTCCATGTAGCTACATTCCATGACCATGTGGCTACATTCTAAGTGAGGAGTTAACTCTTAACATTCCAGTCAGCTCTCTCCAGCCCATTGATTTCTATACAGCAGTTAGCTGCTCACCTCCCTCCCCTTAAGAGATGGTAATTACATTGCTCTGCTCTTGTCTGTAGTGGTGTGCTTTTTGAAATGCCATGTTATGCCTATATGTAAATACAGTGATAATAGTGTACACTCTCCAGAACCAATCACTTATAGCTGAATGTGTTATAGCAGAACTTGTGCTATAGTTCTACTAATATTACAGTTCTACCATTCACCAGAGCTGTCACTCAAGGAGGAGAGCTCAGCCTGCCAGAAAGCAAGAGTAAGGAGACTGCATAGCTCTGAGCTGCTCAAAAGACAGTTTTAGAATACCCTTAGAATAAATGCCTTCCGTCCTCATGGACTCCTACTAAACTAAGTGCAATATTTACAATAGTCTGTACCCCATCATGTCAAGGAACTACAAAACGTAGATGACTATGAATCCTATGGTAATATAAAGGTAATCTGTGTCCAGGTTTTTGCCACTTAATCTGAGAACAGCGTAATGTAGAGAGACCCTGATTCCAGTGATTTGTCACTTGCTGGGCTGCTTGCTATAGTTTTTCTAAAATCACTGTCTTGTCAGCAGGAGGTTATCACTAGAGGACTAATAAACCTGCTACGAGGTAGTCCTCCATATTCATGAGCTCTATGTAACCCCGCCACTGATTGGCAGCTTTCTGCCTATGCAATGTAAACAGAAAACTGCCAGCAAATCAATGGTGTGGATGGGGTTTCACAGACCTCAGTAAGTAAGTTATACATTTCTGGAATCAGGGTCTCTGCCACTACATCATGCCGCTCTCAGATGGGGTAGCAAAAACCTGATGACAAATTCCCTTTAAAGGGAACCTGTCACGTAATTTCAAGCATCTATACAGTCTCCAGTGCGTTTTTAGTGATGCTATGTACTAGTAATGCTATGTTTTTAGTAAAAACAGCGCTGTAATGATGTCCAGAAAGCATTTTACATAGTTGTATGGTGCCTGCTTGTTTACTGTAGTCACAGGGGTCTGCTTCATTTTCTGCTCAGATACGGGCATTGTCGCCCACTCTATGTGATTGATTTCCTTGGTTGCGCCAACGTCACTGGAATCCCGCGCTTGCACAATGTCTAGCAGGTAGCCGTGCTTGCTCAGTGTGTAGCGTAAAGCCGCCCGCGTATGCGCAGTGTTGAGCAGGGAGCTGTGTGTGATGGTGCATGCACTGCTTCCCTCTCTACATTGCGCAAGCACGGCTCCCCGCTTGACACTGCGCATACGCGGCCGGCTTTACGCTACACACTGCACAAGCATGGCTCCCCACTCAAGACTACGCAAATGCGGGGGGCTTTACGCTCGACACTGCACAAGCATGGCTCCCCACTCAAGACACTGTGCAAGTATAGCTCCCCGCTCAACACTACGCAAATGTGGGGGGCTTTACGCTCGACACTGCACAAGCATGGCTCCCCACTCAACACTACGCAAAGGTGGGGGGCTTTACGCTCGACACTGCGCAAGCATGGCTCCCCGCTCACCACTACACAAAGGTGGGCAGCTTTACGCTCGACACTGCGCATGCATGGCTCCCCGCTCGACACTACGCAAAGGTGGGGGGCTTTACGCTCGACACTGCGCAAGCATGGCTCACCGCTCAACACTACGCAAAGGTGGGGAGCTTTACGCTCGACACTGTGCAAGCATGGCTCCCCGCTCAACACTACGCAAATTCGGGCAGCTTTACGCTCGAAACTGAGCAAGCGAATCTACACGCTCGACACTGTGCAAGCGCAGCTCCATGCTCCACCCACATTGCGCAGGCGTGGGATACCAGTGACGCCGCCATAATCAGGGAAATCAATCAAATTGAGTGGGCAGCAACGCTCATGACTGAGCAGAAAATGAAGCACACCCACCCCTATGACTAAACAAGCAGGTACCATACAACTATATACACTGTTTTATGGACACCATTACAGAGCGGTTTTTAGTGAAAAAAAAAATGTGTTGGTGATGCACATTGCATCCCTAACAATGCACTGGTCACAGTTTAGATGCTTGAAATGACGTGACAGGTTCCCTTTAAGTTAAAGCTTGGGAGGTCTGAGTGTTACGAACACTAATATGCACCTGTAGTATGGCTGATGAAAAACAGTCTAAGGCTGAAATTGTCTTGGTCCTTAATATTTATAATGCTGTAGTTGATAGGTACCAGGTATGCATTAGGATTACAGCCCATTCAGCCAAATTGAAAGCAGCTAGCCAGGTTCTATACAAAGCCATTCCTCTTCTCAGCCTATGTTTTTTTTAAAGATTGTATTAAAAGCATATTTAGGTGGAAACTCCTTCAGAGTTACTCCCAAAATTTCAAGTAACTAGTCCTTGACAGGATAGGTGCTAATTACTGATCGGTGGGGTAAGACCGATCCTGAGAGCAGGGCGTGGAAATGCTGCATCAGAATGGAGCAACGCTTACGCCTGTGTGCACCTATGTTCTTTCCATTGTCTATGGGACTGACGGGTGCAGCTCTCCAGTTCTTGGTATTTTCCCACAGTCACACAGACAAGAAATGTCAACTGCGTGGTCACCTCCATTCTGACAGGGAATTCATTCCCCCACCTGATCCACAAGTGAAGTGAAATGTTGGGAATATCTGTTTCATCACTAAGGGCATGGAGCACTGCAGGTTGTCAGACAGTTGTCAGAAGCTCCTCTTTGGCGGCTCTTAGTACTTTTGTAGTTACTATACTTTTAGGAGCACAGTTTGTCAGTGCTTACACAGTTTGGAGAATAGTCAGGTTTTGCCAATTAATGAGTTATATTACAAGGATAACCTTGCAATCAAAATGATTTTGTCTCCTTAGCAAATTAGGTTTATTAGCAAAATGTCCAATATGTCTGCCGTATGGTTTATTGCAGTCAAAGAAGAACAATTTAATTGGCTCAACACAACTAATAAACAAGTGGGATTTCCAAATTCAACACAAAATATCACTCTTATTGGCCACTGCAGCCTCATTACTCAACCCCATCCTGACAATCATCTTTAGTATTTAGTAGAGAACCCTGTGGCTGTTATGACCTGCTGCAAATGTGATGCATAGCTAGACCTTCAGCTTCTGGCAGCGTTCCTGAGGACCATTCCTCGTGGGCAATGACCGCCAGTTCTCTAATAATCTTGGGTTTGCTTCTGCACTGGCCTTCCTGAAATCTCACCAAGGATTTTCTATGATAATCCAGTGAGGTGACTGTGACAGCCAATGTAGAGTCTTCCAGGACTTGTTCTGAAACCAAGCTTTGGTGGACATAAAGGCATGCTTTGGATCAGTGTCCTGTGCCTAAGCTGGAGCTTCCTCACAGAAGTCAGAACATTTTCTCCTAGGATTTCCTCCTGCCCTCCAAATGCCTGTGAACCGTACTTCCATCTGTTTCTGTAGGAACATTGAGTGGCTTTGTAATCTTGTAGTATCGTGTTGTACAAGGCAATGATCTCTTTAAATGACCTGAAAGCCACTGGAATTGGTTACGATTCCCCAGGAACACTGCTAGGGGGACTATGTGTCATGGTCATAACAATGAAAAGACTAATTCTGAGACTGTGTGTATGCATATCACATGCTTGCGGTGACGCTCCCGGTGCCGGCACCAGAGAATCCTCACAGCTTGCAGTGCGCGCGCTGTGAGGATTCGAAAGTCTACAGTAAGATAGAGTGACTGCAGACTTGTAGCCCAAGGCTGGACATCCCTTTTAAGAATTGTTGCTTAGTCCTGTTACTAACTTTTCTATACATTTTAGTTCATATCTTTTGGTCTTGCCATCACAATTCACATTTCTTCCTGTCTGGGGCAATACGTAAGCCAAAACTGCAGCTCAGAAGCTATGGTTTACACAATAGCTGCGCACAATAGCAATGATAATCTGATGGCAAGACCTTTATTCAAGGGTTTATTAAAAATATACATGGTGTGTTGTAGCAGGCGGCTGCTTCACTTTGTGGATACGCTTCCTGCGTATGTATTGTTTCTAACCTGCCACTTGCTGGTAAGTCAGTACCCCACCAGCAGGACTTTCTAGAGTTTTTATCAGTTTTGGCACTGGCTGTCATGTCCACTTACACGGCATACCTCCATGACTTTAACCTGAAATCAATGCATCTAACGCCTCATTATGTCAGGAGCATTCCTTGAGTATTTAAGAAGTGCAAGCTGCGTGAAAAGCAATTTTCGAATTAATCATGCTGCGTGTTGGGAAGATTACATATACAGATGTGGGAATGATGCAAAGAATAACTCCGATTTCCTACTGTTTATTGCACTCATATTGATTCGTAATGATCTTTATTCTGCTTTATGTTCCAGGGTGGACTTAACAGGGATTTTAGATTTACATGCGTTTGATAGTTTGTCAGGAAAAAGGTAACGTATACGCAATGCATTTTTCATTCTTTACCAGTTTATTCGGTTGTCGAGGATTATAAAAACATGGCTGGCTGCTTTTGCTCAGAAACAGCGCCACACCTGTCGATGAATTGTATTTGATATCTGAGCACCGCTCTACTGGAGTTTATGAGAGCCAAGCTGCAGTACCAGCCGCTACCTGCAGGACAGGGGTGGTGCTATTTTTGAAAGAAAGCTGCAATATTTGTCTAATGCTTATAAATATTGTACATTATAGGATCTTCTTTTATTAAAATGTAACAAGTCGCAAAATAATTTTATAGTGGCTGTTTTTTTTTCCAGCAAGCTCATACCACCCAAGATTTACCTGTAGAGATGACCATGTTGTATAGATCACTAGCCTTCCACTTCATTAGTGCTCAGATATCTTCTTCATCTACTAGAGGACCAAAGGAGGAGAGAAATAAGCTAGACATGTGCAAAAGAGTGTGATTGGCCAGAATGCATCCAATCAGTTGTATGGAATAAACAGAGACCCATTCTGTACTTCTTGATTGGTCCAGGCGGACATGTGACCACAGCAGACAGGACCGAACAGGAAGTAAGCAGACTGGTAAGAGACCTTGGCAGTAGTGATGAGCGAACGTGCTCGGCTAAGGTGTCATCAGAGGATACTCCGGTGTTATCCGAGTATCTTCCGTGTGCTCTAATAATATGTTCAAATCCCCGCGGCTGCATGTTTAGCCACGAATCATGCTGTTCCGGGGATTTGAGCATATTATTCCACGCCCAAGATATTTGGATAACACCGGAGTATTCTCGGATGACACCTTATCCGAGCACGTTCGCTCATCACTACTGGGCATCTTATGGACAGAAATACTGGGGATCAGGACTGGACTGGACAACTGTGGGTGATAGTCTGTGTTTACAGACATCATCACCATTGGGACTCATAAATTCCCTATCAGTTTGCTTTGGATATATCCATTCAGAATCTTCCTTTGTGAATGGGTATTAGTGACGGCCAGCGATCAGTCCATTAATCCTTAACCCCTTCCCGCCACTGCCAATTTTCATTTTTGCACTTACGTTTACATTCTTCCAAGAGCCATCCCTTTGTTTATATTTCCGTTCACATAGGGGTAGAAAGGCTTGTTTTTTGACAAGACAAGATGTAGGTTTGAGTGACACCATTCTCATTATAAGTACGCTGCATTGGTGATGAACCGAAGAAAACCCAACACAATACTACCATTGCTTTTGAATTTCATTTTGTGTTGTAAAAATGTTCTGGCAACATGATTCTACATGTCATTCCGATAATGGCGATACGCACCTAGTTAGTTTTTTACTTATTCAAACAATGGAAAAAATGATAAACATATTTTCAGTCCTCTTAGTGGTCTTGAACCTGACACCATTTGTTGGTATTGCATTATATAAACAAAATGACATCCTCAATATGAAGCCCAGCCAAAGGGTGAACTTCGCAGGCGAATGAAGTTGGCTGTCTGGTGACCTGTTGCAGGCTCCAGTCTGCTATGACAACCTGTAGGCGTCTGTCGAACGCGTTGTGGGGGCAGTGTTGTCACCCCCAAGAGCCAATACGTGGCATCTAAGTGGTTAAACAGAAGCGATTAGAAAAAGCTTTGGAGTCTGATGTTGCAGGTAGAGGACATCTGTGTAGCACAGCCGGCATCTGTTTGGTGTGGTGCTGGCCCCTTATCCCACTCCATACATTGGGAAGGCATAAACCAAATCTTTGTCTTTTATTATCCTACAGTTATCAATATTTTTTTTTGCTGATTATTATATTATAAACCAAGTATAGTCTGCAATACACATCTGTTTGGGACGCTTTCTTTCTATTCCCTGATTATATATGGATTTGGAAACTTTTTCTGTCAAATTTAAAGGGAACCTGTGATCAGGAAATTAGAGTTAGTGCTTAGGCTTCTTCTATTGCATGCTGAAGGCAGCCAACATTTTTATTAAAGGGGAAGTATCATCAGGAAATTAGCCCCATGAATAAAGGCCCTTGAATGCTTATAAAATGCATACCTTTCTAGCAGTATTCATTTTGGAAATTGCAGAGCAATGAATCTCTGAAGCTTTAATTGCATAGACAGTGGGTAGACTCCACTTCCAGCTCTCATACCTATCTCCTTATTTCCCTGCCGGCCGCCGGCTTTCAGTCTCTGACTGGCAAGTCACTTTACTCTCTTCCCCTGCCCAAGTCACTTTTCGATAGCGATCTGCGTCTACACTGCCCCTTCTGACAACCTTAGGCAATGATGTAATGACATAGTCCACCAGTAAGGCTGTACACCACCCATATACACTGTCCTCCGTGCAGGCCAAAACCATGTCATTTCCACTTACATTTGAATAGTATGGATATTTTTTTTCACAGAAAAGTATTTTTTTACATGTATAAATTTATATTTAGATGTTTTTAGTGGGTTCCAGGTTCTTACACCACCATGATGACTAAAATAATAGGGCAGAAGCACTGAGCTGAAAGCATCGACTTCAGTCTCTCGGCTCGTTGCGTCTGCCTCTTGGTTTTAGCAATCGGTATAGGTTCATCGGTCAGACTCTATCCAATCTAAACTCCTGATATGTCTCCATGACATGGTAACATTTTTGTGAAACTCTGTAATATCTAACATACCTGTAGATCCCATAATATATAACATAGATGGTTCTGATCTTGCTATGAAAAAATTAGGAGTAAAAACATTTTAGAAGTTGTCACCTATCCTGTGTTCAGGATTGATGAGGATCCCAGCGGTCGAATACCCACCAATCGGCAAGTTGTCTCTTGACCTATAAGGTCTAATGTTGGGAATAAACCTTTAATATCTCTGTATCTTTAGTGTATGTTGGTTGGAGGAAGACAGCTGAGTAACAGGGAGCTGTACAGTAAGACTAAAAGGAGTTGTCATTCTAGCACTTAAGATGGAACATGAGCAAATAATAGGTTAAAGATGTTGTGGTCACCACGAGATAATGGCCCAGCACAACATGAGCATTGAAAAAAGAAACCTTAGACCCTCAGAAACTTAGAAAAAATTGCAAACAAAATAAGACTGGGCAACAAAAGGGTAAGGTTCAGTAATAGCAGAAAACTGGATATACCCAAGTGAAATTCCTCAGCAGAGAATCTGCAACCTTCACGGTGGGATCTGCAGCCAAATATTGTCTAATAGATTACGGCCATTTGAACAGGAGAATACCCCCAGTGGCAGGGGGCTGGCAAGGACTTCAAAACCGAACATCTGCAGGGTCTAAACAGAACGGCGAGGGGTAAATTGGTAACAGTGGCTTTAAAAGAAGGGAGGGAAAGTGTATGTGTAGACAAGCTGCGGGAGTGAATGGCACTCTGCGGGAATGGTGGCAAGGAGGGTGTCAAGTGTAAGCCCACGCAGCTGGTTAATCTTGAAAGGATTGCTTTAGTTATTTAGTCAGTGCTCCTCACACAAATCCATACTAAGCAGGGAATCATCACAGTGCCATTATTAAATAGTTCATTAAATAGGTCCGAAGACTGAAACATGTTAAAAACTTCCTAAAACTTCGGGGCAAAATGACAATGCATCAGTCTAGTCATAGAAAAACATAGGCTGAGCCCTCACTTGTACCTCTTTGTGCTTTCTTCGCATGATGTACTGGAGGCTATATGTTTGGAGGTGTTGTGCAGCAATACATGAAGGCTATATGGCTTCTTACTAAAGAAAGCATGCATCTAGGGGCAGACATTTCATTGGTGCAACCTGTGCTGCTGCACGGGGCCCGAGAAGTATGGGGGCCCACTACCACCTCCAATGCAGATAGAATTATGCATTATGATGAGCTATTGGACTGCAAAGGGCCCATATATTGTTCTTGAACAGGAGCCCTCCTCTATCTGTGCTTGCCCCTTCATACAGCTTCCTTGTGCATGAGCCAGTGATGTTCATTCCTGTATACCACTCTAAACTTAAATATGTTTGGAACTCGGCGCTGATTAATGGAGTTTTGAGTCTTTCCACCCAAAATGTACAAGAGGAAAGGATTGTTTTAAAAAAAAAAAAGTTTTAGGGTATGTGCACACGTCAGGATTTCTGGCAGAAATTTTCCTGACAAAAACCTGACATTTCTGCCAGAAATCCGCATGCGTTTTTTCCCGCTTTTTTGACTCGTTTTGACGCGTTTTTGATGTGTTTTTTGTGCGTTTTTCCCAAATGCTTAGAATTGCGGGAAAAACGCAGAAAATCCGCAAAAAGAAAGAACATTCTCATTTTTTTACCGCAATGCGTTTTTTTGCGGAAAAAACCCATCCATGTGCACAAAACATGCAGAATGCATTCTTAGGCTACGTTCACATTAGCGTTTTGCGGGGCTGCGTCGGGCGCATCCGCGGCGACACATGCGTCATGTGCCCCTATATTTAACATGGGGGCGCATGGACATGCGTTGTATTGCGTTTTGTGACGCATGCGTCTTTTTTGGCGCAAGCATCAGGGCGCAGACGACGCAGCAAGTTGCATTTTTTTTGCGTCCAAAATCATGCCAAAAAAGGATGCATGCATCACAAAATGATGCGTTTTGCATGCGTTCTTGTTTGCGTTGTGCGTTGCGTCGCCGACGCAGCACCGCACAACGCAAATGTGAACGTAGCCTAAATGATAGAATGCATAATGTATGCGTTTTTAATGAGTTTTTATAGCGTTTTTAGCGCAAAAAATTCTAATCCCTATTATTCCAGCACTGGTCACTCAGGTGGTCTTAGACGTTGTATCCAGCCGTTGTTTGAATAAAGAAAAATATACAGTACAGACCAAAAGTTTGGACACTCCTTTTTTTGTATTTTCATGACTATGAAAATTGTACATTCACACTGAAGGCATCAAAACTATGAATTAACACATGTGCAATTACATACTTAACAAAAAAGTGTTAATGCATACCCCAAAGGCACCCGGCACCCCGGCATCTGACTTTACTCACCATGGGTAAGATACTTCATTACTAGGTATACTGCTATTGCTTTTTTCCCCTATATGGATGATGGTCACTGTGACAGCCTTTGGGGTATGCATTAGTTTACAGGCATCCAATTCCCTGACTTATATTGGTGCTATGTGAATACTATTTGGATTGGGTGCCATATACTCTATATGACTTATAGTGGATTATACTAGTACCATGGGTTTGGTTTACACAAATTTACTGGTCTTGCCGGGGACTTACTGTTTCTAAACTAGGGCCTTTTGCTTTGTTCTACTTTTTTGCTATTTTGTGATTTATCGTGTTCATAGTATTTATAAAAAAATATACAACTTTTAAAATTCAATTTTCTTTGTGTATGGAACTCCATTTTTGGTGTTTAAATGTATATCAGGAGTATACACTCACTATCCAGCTACTTTATGGGCAAATATATGAAGTCACTTGGACATTACTCTTTATTATATGGGACCCATATTCTCTCTGTGTAAGGGCTATTTGACCAAGAAGGAGAGTGATGGGTGCTACGCCAGATGACCTAGCCACAGTCACCAGACCTGAACCCAATCGAGATGGTTTGGGGTGAGCTGGACCGCAGAGTGAAGGCAAAAGGGCCAACAAGTGCTAAGCATCTCTGGGAACTCCTTCAAGATTGTTGGAAGACCATTTCCGGTGACTACCTCTTGAAGCTCATCAAGAGAATGCCAAGAGTGTGCAAAGCAGTCATCAAAGCAAAAGGTGGCTACTTTGAAGAACCTAGAATATAAGACATATTTTTAGTTGTTTCACACTTTTTTGATAAGTATATAATTCCACATGTGTTAATTCATAGTTTTGATGCCTTCAGTGTGAATGTACAATTTTCATAGTCATGAAAATACAGAAAAATCTTTAAATGAGAAGGTGTGTCCAAACTTTTGGTCTGTACTGTATATACAGTATATTGGTAGAATTAAATAAAATCAGAACATTCCCAGTACTATAAAAACATAAATCTGTGTGAGAACATTTGATACATGTTTCGGACTAAATCTCAGTCCATTCTCATGGATGAGTCGTGCATTGCTTATATTTATGAATAAGGGCTGAGATTCAGTCTGAAACATGATATACATAAGAACCAAAGAAAAGAGCTTTTAGGCCATGTTCACACGTTCCTGATTTCCCTGCTGTTTTTTCTGCACTAAAAACCGCAGCTCTTGGCAGAAAACACAGGTGCGTTTTTTGGTGCTTTTTTATGCGTTTTTTGATGCGGTTTTTGATGCGGTTTTTAGTGCAGTTTCTGTGTGTTTTCTAGGAAGTTTTTTAAGGGTTAAAATGGCTGAAAATACCCTAACCCTAACCCTACCCCTAACCCTAACCCTAGTTCTAACTGTAGTGGGGAAAAAAAAATTTTTTTTATTTAATTATTGTTACTACCTATGGGGGTGATAAAGGGGGGGGGTGGGCATTTACCTTTTTTTATTTTGATCACTGTGAGGTTATCACAGTGATCAAAATGTGCCTGGAACGAATCTGCCGGCCGGCAGATTCGGCGGGCGCACTGCGCATGCGCCCACCATTTTGGAAGATGGTGGCGCCCAGGGAGAAGACGGCCGGATGGACATCGGGAGGCCTGGTAAGTATAAGGGGGGGAGATTAGGGCACGGGGGGTGGCATCGGAGCATGGGGGGTGGGATTGGGGCACGGGGGGGGCAGCCACACTCCGCCCACGCACTTCCTGCTGCAGCGGTTCTGCACCACAAACCGCAGAAAACCCGCAGATATTTTTTTCGTCTGCGGGTTTTACTGCGGGTTTGACCTCACAATGGAGGTCAATGGGTGCAGAACCGCTGCAGTTCTGCAAAAAGAAGTGACATGGTACTTCTTTTTTACCGCAGCTATTCAGCGCGGCTTTTTTCGCGATTTTCCGCAATGTGGGCACAGCAGTTCCTGTTTTCCATAGGGTACATTGTAATGTACCCTGCATGGAAAACAGCTGCGGACCCGCAGCGGCAAAATCGCGGCGGTTCCGCATTAAAAAAAGGATTGTGTGAACATGGCCTTAAATTCCCAAAAAATAACTCAATAGTAGTACATAGTTAATCACAAATGCCCAAAATGATTTTTTTCCATACAAAATATGTCTTTTATGATAATTAAATATAAACAAGGCAAAACAGTGCTCGCAATAAAAAGCCCTCCCCCCCCAAAGAAGCAGCAGCGAAACGCGCGTTGGGGTATCTGTGCAGCGGTGTTCGGCATCCTATGGGTGAGATATGTTTACCTTGGATATTTATGCACTATTAGCACTTTATTTGTAACCCTTAGGGAATGCGGGGATGTATGTTCACCCTATACTGAATAATAAGCATGTGCTTTTAAGGGATGTTATATATCCTGCCCATCTCTTATTAAGCTTTCAATGAGGCTACTCTCCCCTTTATACGCACATATGTGGTTTTTTTTTGAGTGCTCTCATTTCTATGGATTGCCTGCCCCTGTCAGTTTGCATCATTGTTCATTAGATCGGTCCAGTATTTCTTGCTTTTTATTGTGAGCACTGTTTTGCCCTGTTTATATTTAATTATCAATTAAGACATATTTTGTATGGAAAAAAATCATTTTTGGGCAATTTTGATTAACTATGTACTACTATTGAGTTTTTTTTGGAATTTAACCCCTTCCCGACCCATGACGCCACGTAGGCGTCATGAAAGTCGGTGCCAAGCCGACCCATGACGCCTATGTGGCGTCATGGAAAGATCGCGTCCCTGCAGATCCGGTGAAAGGGTTAACTCCCATTTCACCCGATCTGCAGGGACAGGGGGAGTGGTAGTTTAGCCCAGGGGGGGTGGCTTCACCCCCTCGTGGCTACGATCGCTCTGATTGGCTGTTGAAAGTGAAACTGCCAATCAGAGCGATTTGTAATATTTCACCTATTATAACGGGTGAAATATTACAATCCAGCCATGGCCGATGCTGCAATATCATCGGCCATGGCTGGAAATACTAATGTGCCCCCACCCCACCCCACCGATCGCCACCCAGCCCCCCGATCTGGCCGGTACACTGCTCCGGCTCCCCTCCATCCAGTGCTCCGCTCCCCCCGTGCTCTTGTCCACTCCCCCCGTGCTCCAATCACCCCCCCGTGCTCCAATCACCCCCCCTGCATTCCGATCCACCCCCCCCCCCGTGCTCCATTCCACCCCCCGTGCTCCGTACCAGCCCCCCGTGCTCCGTTCCACGCCCCCCGTGCTCCGTTCCACGCTTGCCGCGCTCCGATTCCCCCCCCCCGTGCTCCGATCCCCCCCCCCCCGTGGTCCCCCCACCCGTGGTCCCCCACCCCATCATACTTACCGATCCTGCCGGGGTCCCGTCCGTCTTCTCCCTGGGCGCCGCCATCTTCCAAAATGGCGGGCGCATGCGCAGTGCGCCCGCCGAATCTGCCGGCCGGCAGATTCGTTCCAAAGTGCATTTTGATCACTGAGATATAATCTATCTCAGTGATCAAAATAAAAAAAATAATAAATGACCCCCCCTTTGTCACCCCCATAGGTAGGGACAATAAAAAAATAAAGAAATTTTTTTTTCCACTAATGTTAGTATAGGGTTAGGGCTAGGGTTAGGGGTAGGGTTAGGGGTAGGGCTAGGGTTAGGGCTAGGGGTAGGGTTAGGGGTAGGGTTAGGGCTAGGGTTAGGGTTTCGGTATGTGCACACGTATTCTGGTCCTCTGCGGATTTTTCCGCTGCGGATTTGATAAATCCGCAGTGCTAAACCGCTGCGGATTTATGGCGGATTTACCGCGTTTTTTTCTGCGCATTTCACTGCGGTTTTACAATTGCGATTTTCTATTTGAGCAGTTGTAAAACCGCTGCGGAATCCGCACAAAGAAGTGACATGCTGCGGAATGTAAACCGCTGCGTTTCCGTGCAGTTTTTCCGCAGCATGTGTACAGCGATTTTTGGTTCCCATAGGTTTACATAGAACTGTAAACTCATGGGAAACTGCTGCGGATCCGCAGTGTTTTCCGCAGCGTGTGCACATACCTTTAGAATTAGGCCATGTGCCCACACTGCGGATTGGCCGCTGCGGATTCGCAGCAGTATTCCATCAGGTTTACAGTACCATGTAAACATATGAAAAACCAAATCCGCTGTGCCCATGGTGCAGAAAATACCGCGCGGAAACGCTGCGTTGTATTTTCCGCAGCATGTCAATTCTTTGTGCGGATTCCACGGTGTTTTACACCTGTTCCTCAATAGGAATCCGCAGGTGAAATCCGCACAAAAAACACTGGAAATCCGCGGAAAATCCGCAGGTAAAACGCAGTGCCTTTTACCCGCGGATTTTTCAAAAATGGTGCGGAAATATCTCACACGAATCCGCAACGTGGGCACATAGCCTTAGGGTTAGGGTTGGAATTAGGGTTGTGGTTAGGGTTGTGATTAGGGTTATGGCTACAGTTGGGATTAGGGTTAGGGGTGTGTTGGGGTTAGTGTTGGAGGTAGAATTGAGGGGTTACCACTGTTTAGGCACATCAGGGGTCTCCAAACGCAACATGGCGCCACCATTGATTCCAGCCAATCTCGTATTCAAAAAGTCAAATGGTGCTCCCTCACTTCCGAGCCCTGTCGTGTGCCCAAACAGTGGTTTATCCCCACATATGGGGTATCAGTGTACTCAGGATAAACTGCGCAACAATTATTGGGGTCCAATTTCTCCTGTTACCCTTGTGAATCTAAAAAAATGCTTGCTAAAACATCATTTTTGAGGAAAGAAAAATGATTTTTTATTTTCACGGCTCTGCGTTGTAAACGTCTGTGAAGCACTTGGGGGTTCAAAGTGCTCACCACATATCTAGATAAGTTCCTTGGGGGGTCTAGTTTCTAAAATGTGGTCACTTGTGGGGGGGTTTCTACTGTTTAGGCACACCAGGGGCTCTGCAAACGCAATGTGACGCCCGCAGACCATTCCATCAAAGTCTGCATTTCAAAAGTCACTACTTCCCTTCTGAGCCCCGACGTGTGCCCAAACAGTGGTTTACCCCCACACATGGGGTATCAGCGTACTCAGGAGAAACTGGACAACAACTATTGGGGTCCAATTTCTCCTGTTACCCTTGGGAAAATAAAAAATTCTGGGCTAAATAATTATTTTTGAGGAAAGAAAACGTATTTATTATTTTCACGGCTCTGCATTATAAACTTCTATGAAGCACTTGGGGGTTCAAAGTGCTCACCACACATCTAGATAAGTTCCTTTCGGGGTCTAGTTTCCAAAATGGGGTCACTTGTGGGGGGTTTCTACTGTTTAGGCACATCAGGGGCTCTGCAAACGCAACGTGACGCCCGCAGAGCATTCCATCAAAGTCTGCATTTCAAAACGTCACTACTTCACTTCCGAGCCCCAACGTGTGCCCAAACAGTGGTTTACCCCCACATATGGGGTATCACCGTACTCCGGAGAAACTGGACAACAAATATTGGGGTCAAATTTCTCCTGTTACCCTTGGGAAAATAAAAAATTGCAGGCTAAAAGATCATTTTTGAGAAAATAATTTTTTTTTTATTTTCATGGCTCTGCGTTATAAACTTCTGTGAAGCACTTGGGGGTTCAAAGTCCTCACCACACATCTAGATTAGTTCCTTTGGGGGTCTAGTTTCCAAAATGGGGTCATTTCTGGGGGATCTCCAATGTTAAGGCACACAGGGGCTCTCCAAACGTGACATGGTGTCCGCTAATGATTGGAGCTAATTTTCCATTTAAAAAGCCAAATGGCGTGCCATCCCTTCCGAGCCCTGCCGTGCGCCCAAACAGTGGTTTACCCCCACATATGGGGTATCGGCGTACTCAGGACAAACTGGACAACAATATTTGGCGTCCAATTTCTCCTATTATCCTTGGCAAAATAGGAAATTCCAGGCTAAAAAATCATTTTTGAGGAAAGAAAAATTATTTTTTATTTTCATGGCTCTGCGTTATAAACTTCTGTGAAGCACCTGGGGGTTTAAAGTGCTCAATATGCATCTAGATAAGTTCCTTGGGGGGTCTAGTTTCCAAAATGGGGTCACTTGTGGGGGAGCTCCAATGTTTAGGCACACAGGGGCTCTCCAAACGCGAAATGGTGTCCGCTAACAATTGGAGCTAATTTTCCATTCAAAAAGTCAAATGGCGCGCCTTCCCTTCCGAGCCCTGCCGAGTGCCCAAACAGTGGTTTACCCCCACATATGAGGTATCGGCGTACTCGGGAGAAATTGCCCAACAAATTTTATGATCCATTTTATCCTACTGCCCATGTGAAAATGAAAAAATTGAGGCGAAAAGAATTTTTTTGTGAAAAAAAAGTTTTTTTTCATTTTTACAGATCAATTTGTGAAGCACCTGAGGGTTTAAAGTGCTCACTAGGCATCTAAATAAGTTCCTTGGGGGGTCTAGTTTCCAAAATGGGGTCACTTGTGGGGGAGCGCCAATGTTTAGGCACACAGGAGCTATCCAAACGCGACATGGTGTCCGCTAACGATGGAAATAATTTTTCATTCAAAAAGTCAAATGGCGCTCCTTCCCTTCCGAGCCTTACCATGTGCCCAAACAGTGGTTTACCCCCACATGTGAGGTATTGGTGTACTCAGGAGAAATTGCCCAACATATTTTAGGATCCATTTTATCCTGTTGCCCATGCGAAAATGAAAAAATTGAGGCTAAAAGAATTTTTTTGTGAAAAAAAAGTACTTTTTCATTTTTACGGATCAATTTGTGAAGCACCTGGGGGTTCAAAGTGCTCACTATGCATCTAGATAAGTTCCTTGGGGCGTCTAGTTTCCAAAATAGGGTCACTTGTGGGGGAGCTCCAATTTTTAGGCACACGGGTGCTCTCCAAACGTGACATGGTGTCCGCTAAAGAGTGGAGCCAATTTTTGATTCAAAAAGTCAAATGGCGCTCCTTCCCTTCCAAGCCCTGCCGTGCGCCCAAACAGTGGTTTACCCCCACATATGAGGTATCAGCGTACTCAGGACAAATTGGACAACAACTTTCGTGGTTCAGTTTCTCCTTTTACCATTGGGAAAATAAAAAAATTGTTGCTAAAAGATAATTTTTGTGACTAAAAAGTTAAATGTTCATTTTTTCCTTCCATGTTGCTTCTGCTACTGTGAAGCACCTGAAGGGTTAATAAACTTCTTGAATGTGGTTTTGAGTACCTTGAGGGGTGCAGTTTTTAGAATGGTGTCACTTTTGGGTATTTTCAGCCATATAGACCCCTCAAACTGACTTCAAATGTGAGGTGGTCCCTAAAAAAATGGTGTTGTAAAAATGACAAATCGCTGGTCAAATTTTAACCCTTATAACTTCCTAGCAAAAAAAAATTTTGTTTCCAAAATTGTGCTGATGTAAAGTAAACATGTGGGAAATGTTATTTATTAACTATTTTGTGTCACATATCTCTCTGGTTTAACAGAATAAAAATTCAAAATGTGAAAATTGCGAAATTTTCAAAATTTTCGCCAAATTTCCGTTTTTATCACAAATAAACGCATAATTTATTGACCTAAATTTACCACTAACATGAAGCCCAATATGTCACGAAAAAACAATCTCAGAACCGCTAGGATCCGTTGAAGCGTTTTTGAGTTATTACCTCATAAAGGGACACTGGTCAGAATTGCAAAAAACGGCAAGGTCTTTAAGGTCAAAATAGGCTGGGTCATGAAGGGGTTAAAAGCTCTTTTCTTTGGTTCTTATGTATATCATATTGCTCTATTAGAGTATCCCCTATGAATATAGTCACTTTATACAGTCATGGCCAAAAGTATTGACACCCCTGCAATTCTGTCAGATAATACTCAGTTTCTTCCTGAAAATGATTGCAAACACAAATTATTTGGTATTATTATCTTCATTTAATTTGTCTTAAATGAAAAAACACAAAAGAGAATGAAGCAAAAAGCAAAACATTGATCATTTCACACAAAACTCCAAGAATGGGCCAGACAAAAGTATTGGCACCCTCAGCCTAATACTTGGTTGCACAACCTTTAGCCAAACTAACTGTGACCAACCACTTCCGGTAACCATCAGTGAGTTTCTTACAATGCTCTGCTGGAATTTTAGACCATTCTTCTTTGGCAAACTGCTCCAGGTCCCTGATATTTGAAGGGTGCCTTCTCCAAACTGCCATTTTTAGATCTCTCCACAGGTGTTTTATGGGATTCAGGTCTGAACTCATTGCTGGCCACCTTAGAAGTCTGCAGTGCTTTCTCGCAAACCATTTTCTACTGCTTTTTGAAGTGTGTTTTGGGTCATTGTCCTGCTGGAAGACCCATGACCTCTGAGGGAGACCCAGCTTTCTCACACTGGGCCCTACATTATGCTGCAAAATTTGTTGGTATTCTTCAGACTTCATAATGCCATGCACACGGTCAAGCAGTCCAGTGCCAGAGGCAGCAAAGCAACCCCAAAACATCAGGGAACCTCCGCCATGTTTGACTGTAGGGACCGTGTTCTTTTCTTTGAATGCCTCTTTTTTTCTCCTGTAAACTCTATGTTGATGCCTTTGCCCAAAAAGCTCTACTTTTGTCTCATCTGACCAGAGAACATTTTTCCAAAACGTTTTAGGCTTTTTCAGGTAAGTTTTGGCAAACTCCAGCCTGGCTTTTTTATGTCTTGGGGTAAGAAATGGGGTTTTCCTGTGTCTCCTACCATACAGTCCCTTTTCATTCAGACGCCGACGGATAGTACGGGTTGACACTGTTGTACCCTCGGACTGCAGGGCAGCTTGAACTTGTTTGGATGTTAGTCGAGGTTCTTTATCCAACATCCGCACAATCTTGCGCTGAAATCTCTTGTCAATTTTTCTTTTCCGTCCACATCTAGGGAGGTTAGCCACAGTGCCATGGGCTTTAAACTTCTTGATGACACTGCGCACGGTAGACACAGGAACATTCAGGTCTTTGGAGATGGACTTGTAGCCTTGAGATTGCTCATGCTTCCTCACAATTTGGTTTCTCAAGTCCTCAGACAGTTCTTTGGTCTTCTTTCTTTTCTCCATGCTCAATGTGGTACACAAGAACACAGGACAGAGGTTGAGTCAACTTTAATCCATGTCAACTGGCTGCAAGTGTGATTTAGTTATTGCCAACACCTGTTAGGTGCCACAGGTAAGTTACAGGTGCTGTTAATTACACAAATTAGAGAAGCATCACATGATTTTTCGAATGGTGCTAATACTTTTTTCCACCCCCTTTTTTATGTTTGGTGTGGAATTATATCCAATTTGGCTTTAGGACAATTCTTTTTGTATTTTTTCATTTAAGACAAATTAAATGAAGATAATAATACCAAAGAATTTGTGATTGCAATCATTTTCAGGAAGAAATTGAGTATTATCTGACAGAATTGCAGGGGTGTTAATATTTTTGGCCATGACTGTATGATCGGTTCTGGTATGTTATTATTTCAGTCTGAAACATGTAGGAAAAGTGCTCACACACATATATAGCTATGTCAGAAACAGACTCCATGGGGGTGGTATGAGGGTCCAAAGACCATAAGTGGGTGTTGTGCTTACAGCCCAACACCGTGCAGAGCGATTGGCATTTGTCAATATATACACACTGCTCAAAAACTAAAGGGAACACTACAATACCACATTCTAGGTATTACTGAATTAAATATTACAGTTGCAAATCTTTAGTAATTACATAGTGAAATGTGTTGAGAACAATAAAACATAAAAATGATCAATGTAAATAAAAATTAATATCCCATGGAGGCCAGGATTTGGAATGATACTTAGAATCAAAGTGGAAAGTCAAATTACAGAATGATCCACCTTCAGTGGAAATGTCTAAAGACAAGGAAATGATTCTCAATAGTGTGTGTGACCTCCCTACAATGCCTGGGCATGGTCCTGATGAGGAGGCTGAAGTTCTCCTGAGGGATCTCCTCACAGACCTGGTTTAAAGCATCAGTCAACTCCTGGACAGTCTGTGGTGCAACGTGACGTTGGTGGATGGAACGAGACATGATGTCCCAGATGTGCTTGATTGAATTCAGGTCTGGGGAACAGCGGCAGGCCAGTCCATACCATCAATATGTTTATCATGCTTGAGCTGCTGACACACTTATCCACATGAGGCTTAACATTGACATGCATCAGATGCAACCCAGGGCCCAGTGAAACTGAATATGGTCTCACAATGGGTCTGAGGATCTCATCTCAGTACCTAATGGTAGTCAGGGTAACACTGGCTAGCACATGGAGGGCTGTGAGGCCCTCCAAAAAATGCCTCCTTGCACTATTACTAACCCATTGCCAAACCTGTCATGCTGGCGGATGTTGCAGGCAACAGAATGTTCTTCACGGCGTCTCCAGATTCTGTCACGTGCTCAGTGTGAACCAGCTCTCATCCATGAAGAGCACAAGGGCCAATGTTGAATCTGCCAATCTTGGTGTTCTCTGGCAAATACCAATCTCTCTGCATGGTATTAGCTGTAAGCACAACACCCACTTGTGGACATTGGGCCCTCATACTACCCTCATGGAGTCTTTTTCTGACAGTTTGAACAGGCACATGCATGTTAGTGGCCTGCTGGAGGTCATTTTGCAGGGCGCTCTGACTGCTCCTGCTGTTCTTCCTTGCACAAAGGAGGAGGCAGTGGTCCTGCTGCTGGGTTGTTGCCCTCCTACAACCCCTCCAAATCTCCTGGTGTTCTGGCCTGTCGCCTGGTTTCTGCTCCATGTTCTGGATACTGTGCTGACAGACAGAGCTACCCTTCTTGCCAGAGCTCTCACTGATGTGTCATTTTGGATGAGCTTCACTACCTGAGCAACTTCTGTGGATTGTAGACACGGACTCCTGCAATTGTACCGTACCTCTAGGGGTGAAAGCAATGTCAAAATTCATAAGTGACCAAAACAACAGCCAAAAAGGATGAGAACAGAGAAATGGTCTGTGGTCACCCCCTGCGGATCCACTCCTTTATATGGGTTGTCTTGCTAATAGCCTATCATTTCTACCTGTCCTTTGTTCCATTTGCACAACAGCAGGAGAAATTGACTCACAATCATTGTTGCTTCATAACTGGACAGGTTGATTTCACAGAAGTTTGATTGACTTGAAGTTACATTGTTTGTGTTTAAGTGTTCCCTTTGTTTTTTGAGCAGTGTCTGTATATATAAATTAATAAACAGCAATAGTGCATGAAAATAATATAGGGTAGTTAGTTAACATAATTTTGATGAAAAAAAATGCAAAAGCTGTTCGACTATGTCAAGAGGACCCTAATCTGATATGTAGAGGGTAGGTTGCACTACTAAACATGTCCAAGAGTATATGTAAGACAAAAAGGGTACTGCATAATGTATGAAGTCTTAAGAAGCAGGCACATCAGAGGAGAAAGGCCAATGCATATAAAATGTGCACACCTAATATATGAAAATGAAAAAATACAATTCTATTGACACCATAACACAAAACCAATGAAAACATGTAAGAACCGTGTAACAACGCACCTGAGTCCGTCGTGACTTGAGTAGCAAAACATGTAGGCATATGTAATCATGTATAATACAATGGAATAGTCAAATGTGGTACCAGGGAGCAGTGCACATAATAAAGCAGCAAATAGATGGAGATTCTAATCGGGATGGTCCTAATTTCTAATATTTAACTTACAATTTGTCAGATGTTGTGCATCTGGATAAGGGCTTTTCCTATTGCTACCAATGAGCAGGAGTGGTTTTTTTTTTCATCCAAGCCGAGGATTCACTGGCTACTTCAACGTGGAGAAGCTGGATCACACACTCTTATTTATAATAAGCAATGTTGTCTTTTTCTTGACCATTGAGGTTTGGGAGTAGCTGCAGCGGTGAGGTGTCTAGCATGGCATGCCAATTACTGCACACCCTATGATGTCTTGTTACTTACCACTCCAATTACAAGCCTGGAAAGTCAAGTGACTGAAGAACGGGACATTATCATTTCCACTTTGTTTCAAGATCACCAGAGCAGCATGTGCTGGATCCTTGGGAATCGATGCTTTATAACAATCCCTGTCTTTTGAAAAAATATCCTTGACTGTAGCGCATACCATTTAATTTCTTAATATTTTAAGGGAACCTGGTAATTTGGGCAGCATGAATCAGACAGGCTCCATCATTACAAATATCCATGCTTTGAATAGGTAGCTGAGAACAATATGACTAGGTAAGCTAGTCAATGGGGGCCGGTCCTATATGCATCTTTTCTCTTAGCTCTGCTTTACTGACAGGTTCCTCAGTATGTGTGTATCGGGAGAGACCTGTCATTCAGTCCGAATCATGCAAGTCAAACTTACCATGACTAGTTCGATGGCATTACCCTGCCTGAATTTGCTTGACATAAATACTGTATATCTAATTTGGCATGCACTCTAAATTTAGATCGGGGTGCTGGTGAGACAGACCGTAAGGTCTAATAACAATATTATTAAAATCCACCGCACTCCCTGTGTGGAATATCTTAGAAACAAAAGAATTTTTTGAAACTTGCTAGTTTATTCAGGTGAAAAACAGAAATCAATCAAATGTGACAGATCAAATAGTAGGCACTTATTGAACAATTGTACAAGCGACTCAATGTGATTGACGTTTCGACCCTCCCGGGTCTTACTCTAAAGTCGCACTTAATCCAGGATTTATGAGTGGCTCTTATGGTAAAGAGGATGTTCTCCCTGTCATGTCAAGGGGCAGGTGCAGTCTCTTTAATACCAAGTATGGCCTAATAGTTGATTTTTCTCTGAGTGTGACCTTGTTGAGGAATAGCAGTGGTGCATCAGCGTCTTGCTGCTGTTTGCATATGCGATTTAAATAGAAAGTTGGTATGTCACTGGAGACAACCTTTTTTGCAGGTGCCAGCGTATCAGCCTTAAATTGCTGGTAAGTTGTATGTGGTTTAATGGATTTGCCAGTTCTGGATAAAGCCTTGTAGAGGGGTAACAGCGGCGCATCTGCGTCTTGCTGGTGGACATGTAGGCTTAATACCCTTAGTGGATGGGGGATAGCACTCCTGCGTCCTGTGGGAAGGAGTATGATTTACAAAAAAAGGGTATCATACAAGTGATGTCTAATTAAATAAGAGGCTTCGCTATTAATTGGGTGTCTGGTATGATTTATACTCCTGATGAAAGGGAACGTTTAACCCACAGTAGGAAGTGATGACAGACGCCATGGTAGCAGAAGTACCGCCCACTCCCTATATAAAGACAGCAGGCTTTATTTGAGAGAGAGATCTTTTACCCTCACACTGGGACACTTTTCATATAGGAAGGTCAGAGCTGCCACTGCAGGAGACCTTTATGATTCTGAACTATTTCCCCTGATGAACCCCCTGAACAGGGGAGGAAACGCGTTGGGAAAGGAAGACACATTACTCAGGGAGGCTATATTTGTCATGGGCACC
Source organism: Ranitomeya imitator (assembly GCF_032444005.1). Classification (NCBI taxonomy): domain Eukaryota; kingdom Metazoa; phylum Chordata; class Amphibia; order Anura; family Dendrobatidae; genus Ranitomeya; species Ranitomeya imitator. The sequence goes on along the minus strand of NC_091282.1, from coordinate 437,499,875 downwards.
GTGTAGTAGATCTATACTTGGGTACTGCCCTTGTCAGGGCGGGAGTCTTTTTGCAGAGGGCACGACAGGGAAGTCAGACCCCGAGACCCCCCCCCCCCCCCCAATATTTTTTTCCTCTCGTTACTTCAAGTTCACCTGTCCTGATCCTTTATGAATGGTGGAAAATCAGGAAACAACAATTGGGTGAGATTGTACCATTTTATTACATGCACTGGTATTTTTGAGCACTTCATAATTTTTTGTCTGTTTATTGTCTTTTTATCATATAAATTAAAGGTTAAGTTTTATCAGATTTAGAAGCTGGCTACGCTAGATGGTGGATATATGTACTAGTCAGAGTAATTTAGAGCAAACTGCTCAGATTTGAATTGCTGAGTATATATGTTTTCGTTATACATACTCCCGGCCAGAGCCCATCCAGAGGGTGCGATCTCGCACCGTGCAGTGTTTGTGGCCAACTAGAGGGCTCAGCCTCGCTCATTACAAGTGTAAGATGGGCTCTCTCCTGGTGTATGTATAATGCATTCCTTTCCTTCCAGTCCCTGCTCAGAAAACTGCAAATCCCCACCACACACAGTGCGTGCTCTGGGGGGATTCATAGGTCTACAGTCACACAGAGTGACTGACTGCAGACTTATCGATTTGAACCAGGCAACCCATTTAATGCTAGAGAAATTATGAAAAAATGGAACAAAATTTTCAAAGCAAATGAATTTATTGAGTATCGACTGTGAACAGAATAAAAGACCAAGAACTCAGCTTACCCTTGAGACTAATCCAGATAATTTTCGGCAAAATGAAGAACAGGATCACGTTGCTGCAGAATGTCAAGTAAATTTGCAGAAAGAAAATGTACAGCTTCAAATAGAGGTGCTTAGAAGTAAAATTTCTTCAAGTGTGAGCACCATGCACAGTAATGCACCTACACGCCTTGGCATGCTATCATAGCAATGAGATTATTAATGGTTGTCTGAGGAATGTTCTGCCTCGCTGACAATTGCCGGCCAATGATCTCAGATGTTCTCGGTGGGGAGACAAGTCTAGAGATGCTGCAGGCCATGATAGTATGTTTAGACCATGAAGGCTGCTCACAGTAGCATGAACAACATGTAGCCTATTGTTGAAGTGTTGAAAAACGGCTCCATGGACACTTTGGAGAAATTGCCAGACCACTGGTTGCATGACCAAATCATGACCACTAATAACGCCGAGCTGCTAGTGTACCTGGCAGGAAATATATAGAGGTCCAGCTACCATTTGTTATGTCACCCCACACTATAATCCCAAGATTAGGACCGGTGTGATGTTCCCTAGTGAAGCCTTCTTTGTAGCTTTTCCCACATGATCTCCAGACCAATCTGCAGCTATCGTTGTATTCAAGACAATAGCTGGTGGGCTCATCGCAAAAGAGCATAGTCCTCCATTTCAGCCTCTGATCTCCCATCGGGAGACCACTTTGTCAACTCCATGAAGAGACCATAATGAGAGAACATCACACCTGTCTGGGATTATATTGTGGGGTGGGTTCATGTACATTAGCCAGACCTCTCTTGCTTTCATTCCAGGTACAATAGCCGCTTGGCATTGCATTGATTTGTGCATGGAACCATTGGTACGGACAAGTGTCCTGGGTGCCATTTTTCAATACGACAACTCCAGGTCATGTGTTTTTTTGCTACTGTTAGCAGCCTGCATGGCCGTAGCATGCTACCATGACCTGCAGCATCTCAAGACTTGTCTCTAGCACATCTGCATCATCTATGGTTAGGAACTGCAAAGGGAGCTGCCAGCAGTGGATCTTGATGATTTGTGTGGCCAAGTGCATTCAATGTGGCAGAAGATTCCTCAGACAGCTATTGATAACCTCATTAATAACACGCCAAGGTATGTAAAAGTGTGTATATCTGCTTGTAGTACACACATTTGATACTGAATAAATTGAGATATTTTGAAGATTTGTTTTAATTTTTGTTACTTTATTCACATATCATTAATATACTTTATCTATCCATCCTGTGATCTTCATTATTGTCGACTTTTCTTTTTTCATGTTGTAATGTTATGAAGTGTATATTTGTATTGATGGAGCCTTTCTCTGACTCATGGTGCCCGTTGTTTGGGCAGCAAAAATCACCTCATAATTCATAAAGGTCAGAGCTCAATAATAGTTATTTTTCATTTTAAGTGAAGGTTTGCATGAATCACATTTGTGTAGTTCAAACATTAATCATATAACGAAGTCATAATGTACGGTATTTATATTTTGTAGTTTACAGGAGAAGCTGATCACCACTGGTGGTCATCCACATTTGGATAAGGTATGTGGCACAATTACATATTTGTTTAATAATGTTTCTTCTAACAATAGTAAATGTACTTCTGTGATTGTAGAACTTTGTTATAGTAATTAACGATCTAAATAAAGCAAGTTATTAATGGCCATCCATTAAATAGAAGTGTGGCAATAATACAAATAGTAACTTTAGATGAAAAAATCCATATTAAGGCTTTCAAGAATAGGGTTTTCCATTTTTGCGAAACAGTTACAAGGTATAATGTGTATCCAGTCTTACATCTGATTGTCATAGTCTCTGAGGACCTGATTTTAGAATAAGCTTTTGTGCTTTACTTGTTTCTACAGAATGCCAATAATAATTTCCTCCCCATTTGTAAGATCCTGTATTGGCACTTAAGCTCTTATCAGCTGCAAATCAAGCAATGTGAATAGGCTTCCTAGACTGTGGAAGTTTTTTTTGTAAGTGCATAATAGTATTGGAGGCATACAATGGCAGCTCAGGGGTCTCTTGCTGAGGGATAGTCACTATTTCTTTTTTCATTGTAATGACAGCCTTCATTTTAAAGGCACAGCATTACACAATCAGATACATAACAATGCATAGCTTCCTGGATATCCTACTCTTAGCAAGTAGGTTTATCTGTAGCTGCAAAGTGCTATCCAAGGCCTCATTCACTCATCATCACTACATTTGGTCAGTATTTCATCAGGGTTAGTATAGAAAAACCAGTAGTGGAACTTACAGAGCAAAACTATAGTTGAAAGACTTAAGGTACCGTCACACATAACGATTTCTTTAACGATTTTGTTGCTTTTTGTGACGTAGCAATGATATCGTTAACGAAATCGTTATGTGTGACAGCGACCAACGATCAGGCTCCTGCTGGGAGATCGTTGGTCGCTGGGAATGATCAGGACTTTTTTTTGGTCGCTGATCACCCGCTGTCATTGCTGAATCGGCGTGTGTGACGCCGATCCAGCGATGTGTTCACTGGTAACCAGGGTAAATATCGTGTTACTAAGCGCAGGGTCGCGCTCAGTAACCCGATATTTACCCTGGTTACCATTGTAAAAGTTAAAAAAAACAAAACAGTACATACTCACATTCCGTTGTCTGTCGCGTCCCCCAGCGTCAGCTTCCCGCACTGACTGTGTCAGCGCCTGCCGGCCGTAAAGCAGAGCACAGCTGTGACGTCATGAGCTCACCGCTGTGTTCTGCTTTACGGCCGGCCGGCGCTGACAGTCAGTGCAGGAAGGTGACGCCGGGTGACGTGACAGACACCGGAATGTAAGTATGTACTGTTTTTTTTTTTACTTTTACAATGGTAACCAGGGTAAACATCGGGTTACTAAGCGCAGCTCTCCAGCGACCACACAACGACTTACCAACGATCACGGCCAGGTCATATCGCTGGTCGTGATCATTCGTAAATCGTTTAGTGTAACGGTACCTTAACACGTGTTCTGTGTTTTGGAGACACTCCTGGTTTTGGCATACAAATACTGATAAAAGACTGATCAATAATACTGATGTGTGAATGAGGCCTAAGAGTGTCTATAAGGGTGTCAACATCACATCATTATAGCATGTCCCATCAGTCTCTAATCTACTTAAAGTGGTTTACAAAAGTATTCATCAACCCCCCTCCACCCTTGGCATTTTCCGTGTTTTGCTACCTAATAATTTGAAATTTCACTTGGTTTTTAGGGCTTGCATCGGTTCATGTAAAGAACATGCCTACAATTGTGAACATTTGGTTTTCTTTTTAATGTGACACAAACAACAAATAGGACAAAATAGCTGAAAACTTCAGTATGCAAAACTATTCACTCCCATAAAGTCAGTACTTTGTACAGCCGCCTTTTGTAGCAATTACAGCTGCAAGTTGATTTGGATAAGTCTCTATGAGCTTTCCACATCTTGCCACTGGGATTTTTGTCCATTCCTCAAGGTTAAACTGCTCCAGCTCCTTCAAATTTGTTTCCTCTGGTGAACAGCATTCTTCAAGTCTGACCACAGATTCTCAATTGGATTAAGGTCTAGGCTTTGACTAGGCCACTCCAAAACATTTACACGTTTCCACTTAAATCACTCAAGTGTTGCTTTATCAGTATGCTTTGAGTCATTATCTTGTTGGAAGGTGAACCTCCATCGCAGTCTCAAATCACTGGCAGACTGAAACATTTTTGCTCAAGAATATCCCTGTATTTCGCACAATCCATCTTCCCCTCAACTAGGACCATTTTTCCCATTCCTATATCATGATGCTGATACCACCATGTTTCACTGTGGGGATGGTGTTCTTAAAGAGATGAGCTATGTTGTTTTGGCGCCAAACATAGCGCTTATCTTGGTGGCTAAACAGCTCACTTTTGGTTTCACCTAACCATCTAACCACAGCACTTTCCTCCATTCACTTGGGGAGTCTCCCACATGTCTTTTGGCAAACTCAAAACAAGGCTTACAGTTTTTGTGTATAAGTAAAGGCTTTTTTGTGCCCACTCTCCCATAAAGGCCACCACTATGGAGTGTACGCTTACAAGGGTTGTATGGACAGATACTCCAGTCTCTGCTTGGGAACTCATCAGCTATTCAGGGTTACCTTTGGTCTCTGTGCTGCTTCTCTGATTAATGCACTCTTTGCCCAGCTGAGAATTTTTGTGGGCGGCCCTCTCTTGCAGATTTGTTGTGGTACCATGTTCTATCAATTTGATGATAATGGATTTGATGGCGCGCCAGAGGATCATTAGAAATTGTGATATTTTTTTTTAGAAACCAACCCTGACTTGTATTTCTCAACAACTTTCTCCGACTTTTTGGAGATCTCCTTGGTCTCCATGGTGTTGTTTGATTAGTGGTGCCTCTTACTTAATGGTGTTGCAGCCTCTGTGGCTTTTCAGAAAATCAGAAAAGGTGTGTATATGCTAACAGACCATGTTAGACCATGATTGTACACAGGCGGACTTCCTTTCACTAAATTGCCTAATAGCATCCGATTTTTTTGCACATCCATAGACTTGAATGGGTGAGTTTCATCCAACACACAGAAGAAACTGTGATTGTTGCGATTTTTTTGTTTCACCCGCAGATTCAATCATTGAAAAACATTGCTCATCTGCACTGCCTCATTTAGTAACATTGGTGCTAGTGCTGTCGGAGAGCACTCGGGCCGAAAATATGAGCCCTTACATTACTACTCATGAAGATAAGTAGGCGATACAAATATACCGTAGTAGGGAATGGTGTTTCAAAGAAGCGATTTATCAACGTGTACCATTGCTGTACTTCGACGCTCCAGTCAGGTTTAACATATCTATGGTATCAGGATTCTGTTACCAACCATTTCCCGTTTCACCTTCAGAGCCTCTCCACTAAAACGTGGTTACAATTCAGATTAGATTAGGTTAGAATATGCTGCATTGTGTACACTGTTTTCATCTTCTGTAACAATAGAGCCATTGTCAGTGCAGCCACATGCTGATCAACTTGACTATTTGCATACAATAATGTTGGCTATCATTCAGGGCCAGTGTTGTGATTTTAAATATACTAGTTTTTCACGTCTGCCCATATTGGAATTTTTCCTACGCTTTTTCAATGGTTCCCTTGTATTAACAAAGTAATGTGTATATAGCTGGTTCACTCTGGGAAAAACTGGCTTTTAGGCATTGAGTCAGGCTCCTTGCATCATAATGATTGGGATGTTTTTGTTATTTCACTTTAATTCTATCCCAGTTAAATGAGCTCCCCACCCGCTGTGCGGAGGGCACTTGTAAGCCATTGTAAGGGCTACTAGAGCCCCATTCTCCTTCCTCCTTACTAAATTTCAGAATTGATTTGCATGGGGAGCTCTTCATGTCTGTTGCTCAGAAATAAATGGGTTAAGGCTTGCTGTTCCTTACTTTTTATGCCCAATTTGTTGGCTTCCGGACACGATATCGACTGGCATTAGTCCAATGTGTATAGGGTGCTATACTCACCTACCTAAGTGACAATGTGCATGGACACAGCAGGGAGCACAGAGATGTAGAACAAAGGAAATTCATTTTTTATATTTTTTATACTGTGTATAGTTTTGCGCTATGTTCCTTCTGTAAACTGTCGCTGAAAATTAGCTTGGGTCATATATAATAAGTAGCAATATTAATTGTTTTTTAACAGGCTTTTCTAATATGGTATGCATTTAGCATGGGATGCATTTGTATATGTGTGCACTCCTCAAAATTGTGTAATACTAAATTTCTCCATGTGGGGGCACTGCAGGGAAACTGAATTGTTCCCACAAGATTTCCCCCTTGGATTTCAATGGATTCATACCGTCACAGTAGTGGGGCATCCTGCGACCAACCAATTCACCAAACAAGGAGATAGCACTTGCCATCAAATTCCACATTCAGACAAGGGCTACACAGCGTAGGAAAATTATGATCTTCCACTATAAAACAGCTGTACATAGCCACCAATAAATAGAATTCTTATAGAAAACATGTCATAAAACATTACTAATATACCATAAATATATGCAGTATGTTCCAGGCCAAGTGTGATTGACTATAAACAATACAGAAGAAAATACAAAGAAATCTGTCAGCTGACTGCAACATGTGCACTGCATTTTCAAATAACCTACTGGGCATGCTCAGGAAATGTGTCCCTGATTGGTTAAGGCTTACCGTATATATTTCTAGTCTATTCTAAATTCCACCATTCTCTCATTTCATCATCTAAACATGCCTTTTTATATAGGACTAGACTAGGGATTCCAATACCTCCATCTTGAGGCTTATAATGTGACATTTTTGGGGATATTCTTGTTTTTTTTTTATTAGCCCAAATAAATTTTAACAGCATAGATTGTAGTTTGAGTAATGTAGCTTTAGGAATAGGTAACTGAAGACATCTAAGGACATATGGTATTTTAGGAAGGAATAACATCTTACAAGTTTGGATCCTAGCTATCCATGAGCGTTCTAGCTTAGAAATCCTATCTAATTCTGGTTGAAGGACTTTAGTCAGGTCCAAGATATGAGTGATTAGATCTAGTCCCAAATAGTTAATACTTGTTTCTGCCCAAGTAAAAGGGAGGGATATTTTCAAGTGATCTATTAGATGTTTTGGACAGCTTATAGGAAGAATCACCAATTTAGGAGCATTAAGTTTATAATAAGATATATTAGAAAATGAGTCGAGAATATCTAATAAGAGCGGACTGAACAGGTCACTATTACAGTACATCATCCACATAAAACCCTATAGAGTGGGAGTCCTTCTCCACTTGTATCCCCTTTATATCCTTACAAGATCTTTCAGGATCCAGAGACAGAAGTGCACTGGGGGCAACAGATTTTTCAGCAACATAAAGCAGATCCAACATTTATCTCGTCCCATTCTTGGCCCTCCTTCCTGGGACAAATCCAATTTGGTTTGGGGAAACCAAGTGAAGAAGTACCCTATTAATTCTAAATGCCAGTAGTTTTGAGTATACCTTAAGATCCAAGTTATGCAGTGAGATTGGTCTAAAATTGTCATGTTTGGTAGTTTTACCAGGTTTTGGTAGTTGCTTCTAGGTACAAGGGAGCAATATTACTCTCTTTTTGCCAATGGGAGAAGAACCTAAGGGTACCATCTCACAGTGGCACTTTGGTCGCTACGACGGCACGATCCGTGACGCTCCAGCATCGCTCCAGCGTCGTAGACTGCGGACACACTTCGCAATGTACGACGCTGGAGCGATAACTTCACGACGTATTTGCGATGTAGAAGCCGTTGGTTACTATGCGCACATCGTATACAATATCATGCACACCTTTGTTACACCATGCGATCATGCCGCCACAGCGGGACACTAGACGACAAAAGAAAGTTTCAAACGGTCTGCTACGACGTACGATTCTCAGCGGGGTCCCTGATCGCAGGAGCGTGTCAGACACAGCGAGATCGTAAGTATATCGCTGGAACGTCACGGATATATCGCTGGAACATCACGGATCGTGCCGTCGTAGCGATCAAAATGCCACTCTGTGACGGTACCCTAAGTAAATAAGGAGATAATTGTCATGCAAAGATGTTGTAGTACTCATTGAGGAGTCCATCCGGGCCAGGAGTGGAAAGGGATTTAGTAGCTCTGATTATGGATATGATTTCTTTTACAGAAAAAGCAGCTTTAATATCTTGTAATTGATCTTCATTAACTTCGGGTAAATTGATTCAGTTGAACATTTTTTCTATATCTTGAATTTGTGGTTGGGGAAAAGACAAATCTGTTTGAAGATTATAAAGATTAGTGTAGTAGGCAGGCAGCTAAGGAATTTGCAATCTCCATTGGGTTTGCTATATTTTTCCCTTATTGGTCCTCCAAATTTTCTATTTTAGATCTAGCAGTGATTCTTTTTAATTCTACGGGCTAGGAGGGCGCCAGCTCTGTCTTCTATAGCATATTATCTGGTTCTGCATCTAAACACATTTTTTTCATGAACAACAAAATGGACCTCAACTCATTTCTCATTGATGCCAGTTTACCCGATTGTTCCATGGAGACTTGTTTTTTATGGGTTTCCTTCAAAATGGAGATCTGGGATAAGATTTCCTTAGCTATGCACTTTTGTTTTTTTTTTGCTGCCAATGCCATTATGAGAAATACACCTCTGACTAGCGCCTTGTGGGCAGCTCAGAAATTCTCATCAGAAACCTCTTTATTATCATTTATGTAAAAAAAAATTTAAATGAGTTCTGATATAATTTAATTTCTATTTTGTGCAGGTCTAAAGGTACCGTCACATTTAGCGACGCTCCAGCGATATAGACAACGATCCGACCTAAACTAGATCGCTGGAGCGTCGCTGTTTAGGTCGCTGTAGAGATGTCAAACACAGCAACTCCAGAACGATGCAGGAGCGATCCAGTGACGTACTTATCGTTCTCACTGGTTGTTAGCTCCGTGAAAAAACATTGCAGGCATCGTTGCTTCTGCTGTCAAACATGACGAATCACGCCGACCTGACGACCAAATAAAGTTCTGGACTTTTAGCGATGACCAGCGATGTCACAGCAGGATCCAGATCGCTGCTGCGTGTCAAACACAACAAGATCGCTATCCAGGACGCTGCAACGTTACGGATCGTTGTCGTTCTCGTTGGAAAGTTGCTCAGTGTGAAGGTACCCTAACCCCTTAATGACGGCCAATACGCCTTTTAACTGACCTTACATATAAGAGAATAGCCTCCCCATACAGGTGACAATCCCGCAGCTGTCGGCTGTACACTATAGCTGACAACTTTCTGCATCAGCCACGATCAGTGTTTGCGCCATCCAAATCTCTTTACCCTCTTAGATGCTGCTGTAAATAGTGACTACATCATTATAAATGGTTAACAGAGTGTGGGGGCTTCCTCTTTATCCAAATTGGTGCCCTCAGATCATGATTTCGTGGTCCTGATGCTTGTGATGGCAATTCATGGCCAAATAGCGGCCTTAGAGTCTGACGGCTGTTGTAACCTGTTCAGAAGTTAAAGGCATTTAGGTGGTAAAAATACACATTTTCATTTGTCATACCACTTTGCATTAATTCCTGTAAAGCACCTGAAGGGTTAATAAACTACCTGACAGCAGTTTTTGATATGTCAGGGGGTACTGTTTTTAAAATGGTATCACTTTTGGGGGTTTCCCAATATATGAGACCCCTAAAGTCACTTCAAACATGGATAAGTCCCTAAAAAAATAAATTTAGTAATTTTCTTTAAAAAAAATGAAAAATTGCTGCTACAATTTTAAACCTCCTAAAATGCTAAAAAAAAATAAAAATAACATTTTACAAATGGTGCTGATGTAAAGCTGACATGTGGGAAATGTTATTTATTAATGTTTTGATGTGGTATGACTATCTGGATTAAAGGGATAATCATTCAAATTTTTAAAATTGCTAATTTTTTTTTAGATTTTTCTCAAATTTTTGATATTTTTTAAAATATGTCACGAAAAAACAGTTTCAAAATCACTGGGATTTGTTGAAGCGTTGCAGAGTTATTACCACATAAAGTGACACTGGTCAGATTTAAAAAAATTGGCTCTGTCACTAAGGGGTTAAGGAGAGATGAATTTAGTTCATTTTAATCAACATTTTAATCAATAGATATTTGAATAAGTTCGGCAACTGGATGTATTTAAAAAAAATGTTCCTCTGCTGAGATAATCTTATAAATGTGCCCTTGTTGTTTAAAGGCTGTGTCTGACTGTGAAGGAGCATGGTCTGATCATACCAAATCTCCTGCGCACTCTAGGACGCTGACTTACCGCCGCTGCACCCGTCCCGCACGCCTTCCTCTTTCTGTTGCTGCAGCCCATGGTCTGCTCACAGCTCACAGATCCCCAGGTACTGTGCTTAGGGCACGCGCACTCTTAGGGCAGCGTGCAGTGTCCTAAATTGTCCTCAGTCAATGGCTGGGAGACTCTTATTATTTAAGACACCTCCACCTGATAGGATGTGCCTGATCAACATGTTTTGTCTCTTAGTCTGCACACTTGCTAGTTATCAGGTCCCCTGTCTGTGTGTACTCACCAGTATCCGCTTGTTTCCGCCAGTACTTGCCTGTAACTGCTTGCTCTGCTTGTTCCTGCTTGCCCCTGCTTGTGCTTTCCAGCATACCTGTCTGCACCTGCCGAGCCAGTCTGTATACCAGCCCTACCCACCTGTACCAGCTGAGCCTTTTCTTCTTGGCCATTCCAGATTACTGTCCCTGTGGGGTTCATCCTGGTGTAGCACCTGGAGTCCATCTGGAGCAAAGTCTAACACCACCATCAGGGGCTCTAGTAAAGGGTCAGGTGTTCAACTAGTTACTCCCCTCCAGGCTTTCCTCGGACCACGGCACAGTGCACAGTGGTTCCACCACTCCCATTACAGTTTGCTCAGGTTTTAGAATCCACTGGCTCTTAAGCTTCCTCTGTCTCTGACCTGTACTAGGAGGTCCCCCACCAGAAAGGCCAGCAGGACAAACTCATCTCCTATCTGCGCACAGCGGCCATCGATTTAGACACACTGACATCTGCAGCCGCATCCACCCCTGCTCAAGCTGCAACAATCCCAGTCATGACGCACCAGAATACCGACTATGTTCCTGGTTTGCGACCCCATCTGTTGTATCCACCACACTATAACGGTGATCCCTCTCTATGCCGGGGTTCATCAATCAATACACGCTGCACTTTGAACTTTTGGCACACCAGTTCACTTCTGATAGATCCAAAGTGCCATTTATCATGTCTCACCTTACTGGCGAAGCTCTGGCATGGCTCTATTCCCTGTGGGAAAGAGGAGGTCCTCTTGTTTAGAACCTCAAGACTTTTTTAGAAACCTTCCCCAATGTCTTTGATGAGCCTGGCTGTGTTTCCTCAACAGCATCTTCTCTCCTCCGACTGCGGCAGGGAAACCTCACAATGGGCCCGTACAATGTCTAATTCCGTACTCTGTCCTCTGAGCTCGCCTGGAAAATTGAGTGTGTAGAAATTAGGTTGCACTCACGATGTAATCAGTACAATATAGAGTAAATAAGTAAATCTTCCATTAGGGTGCTACACCTTCTATGGAAATCAAGGTACATACTGAGAGAGAGAAAGACCAATACAAAAAATGGTGTGCTCACCTGATTTAATGCAATCAAAATTCATACAACTTTATTGATAACATGGACAAAAAACTAGTTAAAAAACTCTGAAAACATGGAAACATGGTATAATAAGCTTCCAACATCTCTGAGAATTGCATCAAGTAAATGGGTGTAACAGATATGCTATAGGCGGCACCCGAGAGGTAAACATGCTGCTAATAGCACCTAATATATGGAAAACCCCAATAGAAAATAACATGGCATGGTATAAGGGTCGCAGTAAAGCGGATAAACTGCAATTGGAGATGAGCTCCAGACAAAAGGGCAAGTAATCAGAAAATAAACAATTGTGCTTAAATATTGCCAGCAAGTAAAGGAATATGCAAATGATCTAAAAAATGTATATTGCATATTCCTTTTCTTGCTGGCGTTGACCCATTTTACCTCGCCTTCTGTCGTCTCCTATCCTTGCTGACAAATTAATTCAATATATTTTTCACCTCGATGGGGTACCTCTCCGTATTGTCTCTGATAGAGGTGTCCAATTTTCATTTAGCTTCTGGAGGGCTATCTGCAAACTGCTGAATGTCACCTTGGACTTCTCTTCTGCCTATGATCCGCAGTCCAATGTCCAGGTAGTGCGAGTTAATCAGATCCTGACCAAATACCTGCGGCACTTCATCAATGCTCACCACAGTGATTGGGCTGAACTTGGGCCAAATTGTCATAGAATAACCATGTGCGTGAATTCTCTGCTAAATCCCCATTTTCTGTGGTGTTCAGTCAACAACCCAATATTCTGTTTCCTGTGTCTACTACCACCGACATTCTTGCCTTTAAAACTCTCCTAAAGGACTTCTCTAAGATCTGGGAAGACACCAGGATCTCTTTAATGATATCTTCCAGATGGATGAAGACACACGCAGACAAGAGACGTCTGGACTCGCCTCTCTTTCGTCCTGGGGATAAGGTTTGACTTTGGTCAAAATATGTCCGTCTCAAGCTACCCTCATATAAATTGGGTTCTCGATTCATCGGTCTTTTCAAGGTTCTCAAACAGATTAATGCTGTAGCTTACAAGCTCAAACTCCCGGCTTCTCTACGAATCCCCAATTCATTTCATGTGTCTTTCCTCAAGCCTGTTGTCTTCAGTCCCTTCTTCAAGGACCCAGGTATCACTCATGCTCCTGTCAGCACTGAAGATATTTTCGAGGTATAGAATATTCTAGCCATTAAGAGGGTAAAAGGGAAATCATTCTGAGGAGAGGGACAACATTCATGCCCTGCTCCTCCTGGAGAAATTTCTTGCTGGCCTGAAGATAAGGGGGTGTAAAGAGGGGAGGGGGGGGTACTGTAGCTCCAGCGTCCCTGCATGCTCTCTCACTCCTCCAGTAGGGACGCTGACTTACTGCCACGGCCCTTGTCCCACACTCCCTCCTCCTGTTTCTGCTGCATGAGGTCTGCGCAGATAACTGGGCACTTTGTTTAGGGATCGCACTCCCTTTCCTCTTAAAGAGACTGCGCGCCTTCCTAAAGTGTCCCTAGCCAATGATTGGGAGACACTTATTATTTAAGCCACCACCAGTTTCCGCTAGTACTTGCCTATATCCGCTTGCTCTGCTCGTTCCTGCTTGTCTCTTCAAAAATGCAGCGTTTCCTGAATGTGGAAACATACCCTTAGGCTCCCAAGGATGACATCACAACCTTATATTGGATTAAAGAAAGGTTTATTGTAGCCACAAGAGCTCTGATCAATGTTAGAACAGAACTGCCTCCATTATGTTGGGGTACAATTCTTATAGTAAATTACAGAAGGATGTACAAGTAGGAGGGTCTTAGGAAGATTATCATATAACCAATCATATTACAGTACAAACAATTAGCAACCAATCAGAATATGACTAGAGGTTACATAAAAATGATTCTATGTGTTTATGCTAATAGAAAAAGATGCAACGCAAGTGGCTGATGTTCAAGGTTCTTACCCCAGACCACACTGACCTAAAGGGCAGCATGACCAGGGCAAGTGGCTTCTGCAAATACTGCAGTAGCTTCTGTAAACGCTACTTTGCTTAGTAATTACTTATTAATCCTAGAATGATCAAGTTGCTGGCATATTTTGGTTTTCTATTCTGCTGTGATGAGGGTTAAAGGGTTATGAGGTAGATTGGGTAAATCGAGTTTTATTATGGTGTATTCATTTCCTATCACTAATAAAAATGTAAACTCTCGTCCCGCAAAAAAACAAGCCGTCACATTACCCTGTCATCCGAAATATGTTAAAATTCCTAAAGGGGTATAATTTCCAAAATAGGGTCACTTGGGAGGGGGGGGGGATTCTGCTCTTCTAGCACTTAGTGGCTCTGTATGTGGAGTCTATTCTAGGACAATGTGCGCACCAAGAGGCAAATAGATCTCAGTCCCTCCCGAGTCTCTCTGTATGGCTAAGGCCTCTTTCACACTTCCGTTGTTTAGGGGCCGCCGCAATGCGTCGTTCTGTGCAAAAAACGCATCCTGCAAAGTTGCCCGCAGGATGCGTTTTTTGCACATAGACTTGTATTACAGACGCATCGCGACGTATGGACACACGTTCCATACGTCGTGCACTGGATGCGACGGTATTTGGCGGACCGTCGTAGCGAAAAAACGTTCAAGGGAACGTTTTTTCGTACGTCGGGTCCTGCAATTCCTACCGCGCATGAGCGGCCGGAACTCCGCCCCCTCCTCGCTGGGACTATACAATGGGCAGCGGACGCGTTGAACCACTGCGTCTGCTGCCGACGCTTTGTGACGGCCCCATACCGACGGAAGTGTGAAAGAAGCCTAAGCAGTACTGTACAGCCACATATGGCATAATTCTACATTGACCAGAAATTGTGAGACAAATTTTGCTGCAATTTTTACACATTTCTCTGTGTAAAAATGTAAAATCTCGGGCTAAAATAAAATTTTTGTGGTAAAAAATAAATTATTTTTCTTTGCTGCCCAATAGCATAAAATTCTGTCACCTGTAGTGTCAATATGATCACTGCACCCCTAGATGAATCAATTGAGAGGAGTAGTTTGTAAAATGCTGTTTTGGCACCTGGCGTGGCTCTCCAAGTTGGTCATGGCACTCGCAAACTTAATAGTAACATCTGCACTATAATTTGGCTCTTCCTCTGAGCTTTGCACTGGGCCTGAAAATTATGTTTCGATTACATGTTGTAGGGTATTGGTGCACTCAGGAGAAATTTTTACAACTAACTGTGGTCCATTTTTTCTATTAGCCCTCAGGAAAATTTTAAACTTGGTGCTAAAACAACATTTTAGTGGTAAAAATGTAATTATTCTTTCTTCACCGCCCAATGGTGTAAAATTCTGTGAGACAAATGTATTGTCAATGTAATCACTGCACCCCTTGATTTATTCATTAGGGGGTGTAACTTGTAAAAAGAGGTTTCTGCAGTTCTGGCACCTTAAGGGCTCTGCCAATTTGATATGGCACCCTCAAACAATTCCAGCAAAATCTGAACTTCAATATGGCGCTTCTTTCCTTCTGACCATTGCCTCAAAACTAGTTTTAGACCACATATTGGGTATCGGTATCATCAACAAAAATTGCACAACAAATTTTGGGGTCCATTTTCTCCTGCTATCCTTGTGAAAATGAAAATATTTGGGGCTAAATCAACATTTTTGTGGGAAAAATAATTTGTTTTCATTTTCACAGATCAAATTTTCAAAATTCTGTGAATCACCTGGGGGTTCAAGGTGGTCAACACACATCTAGATAAGTTCCTTGAGGGATCTAGATTCCAAAATGGGGTCACTTGTGTTTTTTTTTTCACTATTTAGGTACATCAGGGGCTCTTCAAACACGTCATGGCATCCGCTCTAGATAACATAATAAGATTCTGTCGATATTTGAGTATCTTCTTTTCATCATTTTGCTAATAGGCTTTAGATTTGTGCTGTTATACTCCTGTTCGCTAGGGAACAGAGCTCAACATAGTATTGGCACCTCCATAACAGCACTCCCATCGAATGTGATTTCTTCTCGCTTTTCCATCCTTACTGTGTGGGGTCCATACTAACGCCTATGGATCCCTTTCGGTTCGGTGACCTATTGGGCTCTTATTTCATTCTATGGTTTGCGATGACAGTGTGGGCATATACAGCTGCCCTCAACTTACCAGTCTGCCGATATGCGCATGTGCGCAGATGACCGCTTCCGGCTTTGCGCTCATGGGTCCTGTCCACTTCCGGACTGAGGACTCTGCGAGAAACAGTTGCTGTGCATACCTGCCGTTGGATACGACTCCCCAGATGCTGCCTATCACGTAGACGCCACACACTGTAATCTACTTTCTTTTAGGCGCTTCTTCATATAATGCAATATCTGACCAGTGGACACATCACTCCTGACGAAGCTGTTGCTGAACAGTGTTACACCTGGGTTTCTATCCCCACACCCCTGGCTCTTGTGTTTTCATGCTTACCATGGCATCTTGTGGTGGCCTAGGAGCAATCAGTACCATCTGCAGAAAGCGCTCTGCATACTCTCGACATGTTCCCTTGCTTGTGTTATTTCAGCCCTACCTTTTCCTCTTTTTTTTTTGTGGTTAAGTTCTACTTTGCCAATCTGCTTTACTGTGACCTCTATACCATGCAATGTTATTACTTTCTATTTAGGTTGTTCATACACTAGTCGGAGGTGCCACAAACAATATTTTTGCTTCGCTATTGCTCCTTACATGTCTATCCACCCATGTATCTGATGCAACACTCAGGGGTGTTAGATGGTTATTGTACCATGTCTTCATGTTTTTAAATGTTTTTAATGAGTTGTTTGTCCATGTTATCAATAAAGTTGTATATATTTTGGTTAACATCGAACAAAGTCCAGCTCACCATGATCAACATCCTTGGAGACTCGGAGCACGGAACCGTTGTGTCAGGGCGTAGAAAATCAAAGAAGAAATGAGGAATCCAGCTCAACGAGGTAGTGAAAAAAACTTCTTTCTTTATTCACTTGAAAATATATTCAGTGGAGGATAAAAACATCAGCAATTACAAAGGATAAAAAGCGATATCAACGCGTGATTAAGGGTGCTTGGTCACCAGAAACGCGTTGATATCGCTTTTTATCCTTTGTAATTGCTGATGTTTTTATCCTCCACTGAATATATTTTCAAGTGAATAAAGAAAGTTTTTTTCACTACCTCGTTGAGCTGGATTCCTCATTTCTTCTATATTTTGGTCACATTATATCAGGTGTGCACATCATTTTTTTGTATTGGTCTTTTTCACCCCTTTGCTAAAAACACATGTAATCCGCACATAACTATGCCAATAAAGTTTGATCAAAACCATATGCCAGGAAGGATAAAAAACAAAAAACCTTATGGCTATGCGCACATGTTGGGTAAAATTTCTGCAGCTCTTGGCAGGAAAAGTGCAGCCGCAAAACCCCTAGTTTTTGCAGTGGTTTTGGTGCATTTTTGCCCTGTGTTTTTGATTGATTGGAGTGAAGTCAATGGTGAAAAATGCAGGGCAAAAACGCACAGAGAATTGACATGCTGCAGAATATTTTCTGTACCAAATCATCATATCTGCAACGTGTGCACGCAGCCTTATTTAAAACATGATATACCAACAAGAAACAAAAACTGCATCAAAAGCATGAAAAAACCCTTGTAAAAATACATTTACAAATGCAATGAAAAAGCACAAGCAGCCTAATTTACCTAATAAATGCAGAAATTCTGCAACATCAATAACTCACCAAATGCACATCGTGGGGACGTAACATTAAGGGTACAAATATTTAAAGTTGAAAATTGCTTTTTTTCCCACATTTTTTGTTACATTTTAGACCTGTTTATGTTGGTCGTAGATATTTATTATAAAAAATGTACAATAATAAAATGTTAGGAGAAAACGGGGATATGTAGAAACGTTCCTGAGTTGTTGCTGTATATAGTGACACTGGTCAGAATTGAAAAATTTGGCCTGGTCAGGAAGGTGAAAACTGGCTTCGGCTGGAAAGAGTTAAGTTATAAGGCTAGGTTCACATTGCGTCAAGTACATGGCGTCAAACGGATGCGTTAAACGCATGTACAGAAACGGAGCAAAAATATGTGAAATTCGTCGTCACGGTAACGCTAGCGTTAACGCATGTGATCGCGTTTTTTCATTTTGATGTCCGTTTACGAAGTATCCGTTTGTCTGCGTTTGTCACTGTCAATAAAGTTGTTCTTTTTTTTTTGTTGGTAAATATTGGATAGAATATTTCTATTTTATATTTACCACTGGCAGTTGTGGCGACGACAGACGGCTAGGGACCTTTTTTCTTTTTTTGTCCTCCTTGTGCCACAACCTATTGTGTATGTAAAATGTAAAAAAAAATATTTTAACATTAAATAATGTTAACATTCATTCTACGGCAAAACACTCTGTCACGTGCAGGAGACTTTGTGTGAGTGGGATATTTTAATGGCCGAAGTCACATTTCCTGTCACATGACCACATGTGACCACCTTCAAAAGCTATTAAAACGTGTGGTTCTATTTGGAAATTTTTCATGATTTGCGTCTGACTGCGTTTGCCATAGCCTTCTATGGCAGAATGAACGCTTCCGTTAGTAGTGCGTTAGCTTGGCCGGACCCGAAAACGCTGCAAGCCGCGTTGAAGGTCCGTCAGAAAAAAAACGTTATGTGACAAACGCATACCAATTTAGGGATGCGTCACGATGCGTCAGACAATGCAAGTCTATGGGCGCGTTAGTATGTGCGTTACATTGCGTTTTTACTACTTAAAAACGAGTCCGTTAGACGGACACACCTAGCGCAATGTGAACCCAGCCTTAGGCCAAAGCAACACGGTATAATACGGTATATTCACATCAGCTTGACAAGATATTTTGTGAGCAGTTAATCATTGATGTGTGCAAGGTGATTTTTAATAGATACATTTAACGTTTTTTAGCTTTTGTTGCAGGCTTTTAATAGTCTGTCTAAAGTTTTTGTTGTTGTCTGCAATTGGTATTGAAATGTAAAGTGGCTTGAAATCCAATAAACTTCCTGTGCTGAAATGTGTCCTGTTTTACAGCAGAAGTGTAAAGAGGGATTAGCAGTGCACCAGGCATGTTGGTGTTAATATGACTGTGATCTGTGGTTAATTATCTTTATGTTTGTCTCCAGTGATCCAAGTCTTTCAGTGTTTGTTCACCTTCCCTACAGAAACCGTACATCTAAAGTTTAGGTTTTGACTGGGTATTTTAGTGGAATTTCCGCCTTTTAGGTAAAACATCTGTGATCTAATGAAAAAAAATATGATTTTCCATTCACATCGAAAATGTTTATTTATTTTCTAATTTTGAATTATTCCTATTGACTTCAGTTGGAAAAAGCACTATATATATATATATATATATATATATATATATATATATATATATATATATATACACACACTAGATGGTGGCCCGATTCTAACGCATCGGGTATTCTAGAATATGCATGTCCACGTAGTATATTGCCCAGCCACGTAGTATATTGCCCGGCCACGTAGTATATTGCCCAGCCACGTAGTATATTGCCCAGCCACGTAGTATATTGCCCAGCCACGTAGTATATTGCCCACTCACGTAGTATACAGCACAGAGCCACGCAGTATACAGAACAGACACGTAGTATACTGCCCAGTCACGTAGTATATTGCCCAGTCACGTAGTATATTGGCCAGTCACGTAGTATATTGCCCAGTCACATAGTATATTGGCCAGTCACGTAGTATATTTCCCAGCCACGTAGTATATTGCTCAGTCACGTAGTATATTGCCCAGCCACGTAGTATATTGCCCAGCCACGTAGTATATTGCCCAGCCACGTAGTATATTGCCCGGCCACGTAGTATATTGCCCAGTCATGTAGTATATTGCCCAGCCACGTAGTATATTGCCCAGCCACATAGTATATTGCCCAGCCACGTAGTATATTGCCCACTCACGTAGTATACAGCACAGAGCCACGCAGTATACAGAACAGACACGTAGTATACTGCCCAGTCACGTAGTATATTGCCCAGTCACGTAGTATATTGGCCAGTCACGTAGTATATTGCCCAGTCACATAGTATATTGGCCAGTCACGTAGTATATTTCCCAGCCACGTAGTATATTGCTCAGTCACGTAGTATATTGCCCAGCCACGTAGTATATTGCCCAGCCACGTAGTATATTGCCCAGCCACGTAGTATATTGCCCAGCCACGTAGTACATTGCCCAGCCACGTAGTATATTGCTCAGTCACGTAGTATACAGCACAGACACGTAGTATATTACAATATATATATATATATATATATATATATATATATATACACACACTAGATGGTGGCCCGATTCTAACGCATCAGGTATTGTAGAATATGCATGTCCACGTAGTATATTGCCTCACCACGTAGTATATTGCCCAGCCACGTAGTATATTGCCCAGCCACGTAGTATATTGCCCAGTCATGTAGTATATTGCCCAGCCACGTAGTATATTGCCCAGCCACATAGTATATTGCCCAGCCACGTAGTATATTGCCCACCCACGTAGTATACAGCACAGAGCCACGCAGTATACAGAACAGACACGTAGTATACTGCCCAGTCACGTAGTATATTGCCCAGTCACATAGTATATTGGCCAGTCACGTAGTATATTGCCCAGTCACGTAGTATATTGGCCAGTCACGTAGTATATTTCCCAGGCACGTAGTATATTGCTCAGTCACGTAGTATATTGCCCAGCCACGTAGTATATTGCAAAAGCCACGTAGTACATTGCCCAGCCACGAAGTATACAGCACAGACACGTAGTATATTGCCCAGCCACGTAGTATGCACCGTATCCCTGTTAAAAAAAAAAAAGAATTAAAATAAAAAATAGTTACATACTCACCTTCCGGACTCTCCCGATCGAAGCGGCCGGTTACCGATGGTCCTCGCGCGCTCCGGTCACAAGAGTGCATTGCGGTCGCGAGATCGGTACGTCATCATCTTGTGAGATTGCAGCATGGACCGGTTACCGGAGCATCGCGAGCGGGAAAGGCCTGTTGTGGATCCGAGGGGCCGACGGACGGTGAGTATATAACGATTTTTTATTTTTTTAATTATTTTTAACATTAGATCTTTTTACTATTCATGCTGCATAGGCCGCATGAATAGTAAAAAGTTGGTCACACAGGGTTAATAGCAGCATTAACCGAGTGCGTTACACCGCGGTCAACGCTGCCATTAACCCTGTGTGAGCGCTGACCGGAGGGGAGTATGCGGACGATGGGCACTGACTGCGGGGAGGAAGGAGCGGCCATTTTCTTCTGGACTGTGCCCGTCGCTGATTGGTCATGGCTGTTTTGCCATGACCAATCAGCGACTTGGATTTCCATGACAGACAGAGGCCGCGACCAATGAATATCTGTGACAGACAGACAGACGGAAGTGACCCTTAGACAATTATATAGTAGATATACAGTATACAGTACAGAGCAAAAGTTTGGACACACCTTCTCATTTAACCCCTTCATGACCTTGGGATTTTCCGTTTTTCCATGCTCATTTTTCACTCCCCTCTCTCCCAGAGCCATAACCTTTTTTTTTTTTTTCTGTCAATATGGCCATGTGAGGGCTTATTTTTTGCGGGATGAGTTGTACTTTTGAACGGCATAATTGGTTTTACCATGACGTGTATTAGAAAATGGGCAAAAAATTCAAAGTGCGGTGAAATTGCAAAAAAAGTGCAATCCCATGCGTGTTTGGCTTTTTTGCTAGGTCCACTAATTGCTAAAACTGACCGGCCATTATGATTCTCCAGGTCATTATGAGTTCATAGACACCAAACATGTCTAGGTTATTTTCTATCTAAGTGGTGAAAAAAATTCCAAACTTTGCTAAAAAAAAAAAAAATTGCGCCATTTTCCAATACCCATAGTGTCTCCATTTTTCGTGACCTGTGGTCGGGTGTGGGCTTATTTTTTGCGTGCCGCACTGGTGTTTTTCGTGATACCATTTTGGTGAAGATACGTTGTTTTGATCGCTCGTTATTGCATTTTAATGCAATGTCGCAGCGACTAAACAAAACGTAATTTTGGCGTTTCAAATTTTTTTATCGCTACGCCGTTTAGCGATCAGATTAATTCTTTTTTTATTGATAGATCGGGCGATTCTGAACACGGCGATACCAAATATGTGTATATTTGATTTTATTTTTATTGTTTTATTTTGAATGGGGCGAAATGGGGGTGATTTAAACTTTTATATTTTTTTTATTTATTTCATTTTTTTTTTTTCCATTTTTTTTTCCATGGGAGGCTAGAAACTGGCATAGCCTGATCAGCTCTGCTACATAGCAGCGATCATCAGATCGCTCCTATGTAGCTTAATTACAGGCTTGCTATGAGCGTTGACCACAGGGTGATGCTCACAGCAAGCTGGCATCAGCAACCATAGAGGTCTCAAGGAGACCTTTGGTTACTATGCCGACACATCTCTGACCCCCGATCATGTGACGGGGGCCGGAAGCGGTAGTTAAATGCCGCTTTCAGCGGTTGACAGTGGTATTTAACTAGTTAATAGTGGCGGGTAGATCGCGATTCCATTCGCCGCTATTGCGCGCACATGTCAGCTGTTCAAAACAGCTGACATGTCGCGGCTTTAATGTGGGCTCACCGCCGGAGCCCAGATCAAAGCAGGGGATCTGACCTCGGACGTACTATCCCGTCCGAGGTCAGAAAGGGGTTAAAGATTTTTCTGTATTTTCATGACTACCTCTTGAAGATCATCAAGAGAATGCCAAGAGTGTGCAAAGTTGTCATCAAAGAAAAAGTTGGCTACTTTGAAAAACCTAGAATATAAGACATAATTTCAGCTGTTTCACACTTTTTTGTTAAGTATATAATTCCACATGTGTTAATTCATAGTTTTGATGCCTTCAGTGTGAATGTACAATTTTCATAGTCATGAAAATATAGCAAAATCTTTAAATGAGAAGGTGTGTCCAAACTTTTATTCTGTACTGTATATATGTGTTATATGTGTGTATTCTTCAACACCAGCTACGTTTCACCTCACTCTATGGAGCTTTTCTCAAGCAGTGATCATAAATAAGTTAGAACAAACAGAGAGTGAATGTTTAAATTTATAACAGCCATCTTTTTTTAACCAAAAAGCAATAATTGGTTTAAATATGGAAATAAAATGTAACGCTTCCATAGTAAACACCTAAACCTAAAATAGCAGCAGGAGGGAGTATTTATTTCACCAGTAACTTCAGAGCAGACTTTTGTATAATGTTTACGTGTGCTGTATAAATGTAGCTAAGCTTCTGGAAATTGCTAACTACCAAAATGGTACAAGCTGCCCAGGCTGTATTTTTAGATATCTTACTTTGGTAAATGGCATCAGCACACCCAGGAAGCAGGAAAGCAAAGATAAACCTTGTGTGGATTGTGAAGTATATTGCAAAATAATATTTTGTAAGGAAACCTAAAACTTCCTCTACCACACTGCAGTGTGTCACAACTTGGCCACAGTGAAAATGAGAAGGTGTTTCCAAACACACCTCATTTAACCCCTTCCCGACCCATGACGCCACGTAGGCGTCATGAAAGTCGGTGCCAATCCGACCCATGACGCCTATGCGGCGTCATGGAAAGATCGCGTCCCTGCAGGCCGGGTGAAAGGGTTAACTCCCATTTCACCCGATCTGCAGGGACAGGGGGAGTGGTAGTTTAGCCCAGGGGGGGTGGCTTCACCCCCTCGTGGCTACGATCGCTCTGATTGGCAGTTTCACTTTCAACAGCCAATCAGAGCGATTTGTAATATTTCACCTATTATAACGGGTGAAATATTACAATCCAGCCATGGCCGATGCTGAAATATCATCGGCCATGGCTGGAAATACTAATGTGCCCCCACCCCACCCCACCGATCGCCCCCGCAGCCCCCCGATCTGGCCGGTACACTGCTCCGGCTCCCCTCCGTCCAGTGCTCCGCTCCCCCCGTGCTCTTGTCCGCTCCCCCCGTGCTCCAATCACCCCCCCGTGCTCCAATCACCCCCCCTGCACTCCGATCCACCCCCCCCCGGTGCTCCGTTCCACCCCCCCGTGCTCCATTCCAGCCCCCCGTGCTCCATTCCAGCCCCCCCGTGCTCCGTTCCACCCCTCCCGCGCTCCGATTCCCCCCCCCGTGCTCCGATCCCCCCCCCCCCCCGTGGTCTCCCCCACCCCATCATACTTCCCGATCCAGCCGGGGTCCCGTCCGTCTTCTCCCTGGGCGCCGCCATCTTCCAAAATGGCGGGCGCATGTGCAGTGCGCCCGCCGAATCTGCCGGCCGGCAGATTCGTTCCAAAGTGCATTTTGATCACTGAGATATAATCTATCTCGGTGATCAAAATAAAAAAAATAATAAATGACCCCCCCCCTTTGTCACCCCCATAGGTAGGGACAATAAAAAAATAAAGAAATTTTTTTTTTCCACTAATGTTAGAATAGGGTTAGGGTTAGGGCTAGGGTTAGGGCTAGGGTTAGGGCTAGGGGTAGGGTTAGGGGTAGGGTTAGGGGTAGGGTTAGGGTTAGGGCTAGGGGTAGGGTTAGGGTTAGGGCTAGGGTTAGGGTTTCGGTATGTGCACACGTATTCTAGTCCTCTGCGGATTTTTCCGCTGCGGATTTTATAAATCCGCAGTGCTAAACCGCTGCGGATTTATGGCGGATTTACCGCGTTTTTTTCTGCGCATTTCACTGCGGTTTTACAACTGCGATTTTCTATTGGAGCAGTTGTAAAACCGCTGCGGAATCCGCACAAAAGAAGTGACATGCTGCGGAATGTAAACCGCTGCGTTTCCGTGCAGTTTTTCCGCAGCATGTGTACAGCGATTTTTGTTTCCCATAGGTTTACATTGAACTGTAAACTCATGGGAAACTGCTGCGGATCCGCAGCGTTTTCCACAGCGTGTGCACATACCTTTAGAATTAGGCTATGTGCACACGGTGCGGATTTGGCTGCGGATTCGCAGCAGTGTTCCATCAGGTTTACAGTACCATGTAAACATATGAAAAACCAAATCCGCTGTGCCCATGGTGCGGAAAATACCGCGCGGAAACGCTGCGTTGTATTTTCCGCAGCATGTCAATTCTTTGTGCGGATTCCGCAGCGTTTTACACCTGTTCCTCAATAGGAATCCGCAGGTGAAATCCGCACAAAAAACACTGGAAATCCGCGGAAAATCCGCAGGCAAAAACGCAGTGCCTTTTACCCGCGGATTTTTCAAAAATGGTGCGGAAATATCTCACACGAATCCGCAACGTAGGCACATAGCCTTAGGGTTAGGGTTGGAATTAGGGTTGTGGTTAGGGTTAGGGGTGTGTTGGGGTTAGGGTTGTGGTTAGGGGTGTGTTGCGGTTAGGGTTGTGATTAGGGTTATGGCTACAGTTGGGATTAGAGTTAGGGGTGTGTTGGGGTTAGTGTTGGAGGTAGAATTGAGGGGTTACCACTGTTTAGGCACATCAGGGGTCTCCAAACGCAACATGGCGCCACCATTGATTCCAGCCAATCTCGTATTCAAAAAGTCAAATGGTGCTCCCTCACTTCCGAGCCCCGACGTGTGCCCAAACAGTGGTTTACCCCCACATATGGGGTACCAGCATACTCAGGACAAACTGCGCAACAATTACTGGGGTCCAATTTCTCCTGTTACCCTTGTGAATCTAAAAAAATGCTTGCTAAAACATAATTTTTGAGGAAAGAAAAATGATTTTTTATTTTCACGGCTCTGCGTTGTAAACGTCTGTGAAGCACTTGGGGGTTCAAAGTGCTCACCACATATCTAGATAAGTTCCTTGGGGGGTCTAGTTTCTAAAATGGGGTCACTTGTGGGGGTTTCTACTGTTTAGGCACACCAGGGGCTCTGCAAACGCAACATGACACCCGTAGACCATTCCATCAAAGTCTGCATTTCAAAAGTCACTACTTCCCTTCTGAGCCCCGACGTGTGCCCAAACAGTGGTTTACCCCCACTCATGGGGTATCAGCGTATTCAGGAGAAACTGGACAACAACTTTTGGGGCCCAATTTCTCCTGTAACCCTTGGGAAAATAAAAAATTCTGGGCTAAATAATTATTTTTGGGGAAAGAAAACGTATTTATTATTTTCACGGCTCTGCATTATAAACTTCTATGAAGCGCTTGGGGGTTCAAAGTGCTCACCACACATCTAGATAAGTTCCTTTCGGGGTCTAGTTTCCAAAATGGGGTCACTTGTGGGGGGTTTCTACTGTTAAGCCACATCAGGGGCTCTGCAAACGCAACGTGACGCACACAGAGCATTCCATCAAAGTCTGCATTTCAAAACGTCACTACTTCACTTCCGAGCCTCGGCATGTGCCCAAACAGTGGTTTACCCCCACATATGGGGTATCAGCGTACTCAGGAGAAACTGGACAACAACTTTTGGGGTCCAATTTCTTCTGTAACCCTTGGGAAAATAAAAAATTCTGGGCTAAATAATTATTTTTGAGGAAAGAAAACGTATTTATTATTTTCACGGCTCTGCATTATAAACTTCTATGAAGCACTTGGGGGTTCAAAGTGCTCACCACACATCTAGATAAGTTCCTTTGGGGGTCTAGTTTCCAAAATGGGGTCACTTGTGGGGGGTTTCTACTGTTAAGCCACATCAGGGGCTCTGCAAACGCAACGTGACGCCCACAGAGCATTCCATCAAAGTCTGCATTTCAAAACGTCACTACTTCACTTCCGAGCCCCGGCATGTGCCCAAACAGTGATTTACCCCCACATATGGGGTATCAGCGTACTCAGGAGAAACTGGACAACAACTTTTGGGGTCAAATTTCTCCTGTTACCCTTGGGAAAATAAAAAATTGCAGGCTAAAAGATCATTTTTGAGAAAATAATTTTTTTTTTTTATTTTCATGGCTCTGCGTTATAAACTTCTGTGAAGCACTTGGGGGTTCAAAGTCCTCACCACACATCTAGATTAGTTCCTTTGGGGGTCTAGTTTCCAAAATGGTGTCATTTCTGGGGGATCTCCAATGTTTAGGCACACAGGGGCTCTCCAAACGTGACATGGTGTCCGCTAATGATTGGAGCTAATTTTCCATTTAAAAAGCCAAATGGCGTGCCATCCCTTCCGAGCCCTGCCGTGCGCCCAAACAGTGGTTTACCCCCACATATGGGGTATCAGCATACTCAGGACAAACTGGACAACAATATTTGGGATCCAATTTCTCCTATTATCCTTGGCAAAATAGGAAATTCCAGGCTAAAAAATCATTTTTGAGGAAAGAAAAATTATTTTTTATTTTCATGGCTCTGCGTTATAAACTTCTGTGAAGCACCTGGGGGTTTAAAGTGCTCAATATGCATCTAGATAAGTTCCTTGGGGGGTCTAGTTTCCAAAATGGGGTCACTTGTGGGGGAGCTCCAATGTTTAGGCACACAGGGGCTCTCCAAACGCGACATGGTGTCCGCTAACAATTGGAGCTAATTTTCCATTCAAAAAGTCAAATGGCGCGCCTTCCCTTCCGAGCCCTGCCGAGTGCCCAAACAGTGGTTTACCCCCACATATGAGGTATCGGCGTACTCGGGAGAAATTGCCCAACAAATTTTATGATCCATTTTATCCTACTGCCCATGTGAAAATGAAAAAATTGAGGCGAAAATAATTTTTTTGTGAAAAAAAAGTACTTTTTCATTTTTACAGATCAATTTGTGAAGCACCTGAGGGTTTAAAGTGCTCACTAGGCATCTAAATAAGTTCCTTGGGGGGTCTAGTTTCCAAAATGGGATCACTTGTGGGGGAGCGCCAATGTTTAGGCACACAGGAGCTATCCAAACGCGACATGGTGTCCGCTAACGATGGAAATAATTTTTCATTCAAAAAGTCAAATGGCGCTCCTTCCCTTCCGAGCCTTACCATGTGCCCAAACAGTGGTTTACCCCCACATGTGAGGTATTGGTGTACTCAGGAGAAATTGCCCAACACATTTTAGGATCCATTTTATCCTGTTGCCCATGTGAAAATGAAAAAATTGAGGCTAAAAGAATTTTTTTGTGAAAAAAAAGTACTTTTTCATTTTTACGGATCAATTTGTGAAGCACCTGGGGGTTCAAAGTGCTCACTATGCATCTAGATAAGTTCCTTGGGATGTCTAGTTTCCAAAATGGGGTCACTTGTGGGGGAGCTCCAATTTTTAGGCACACGGGGGCTTTCCAAACGTGACATGGTGTCCGCTAAAGAGTGGAGCCAATTTTTGATTCAAAAAGTCAAATGGCGCTCCTTCCCTTCCAAGCCCTGCCGTGCGCCCAAACAGTGGTTTACCCCCACATATGAGGTATCATCGTACTCAGGACAAATTGGACAACAACTTTCGTGGTTCAGTTTCTCCTTTTACCATTGGGAAAATAAAAAAATTGTTGCTAAAAGATAATTTTTGTGACTAAAAAGTTAAATGTTCATTTTTTCCTTCCATGTTGCTTCTGCTGCTGTGAAGCACCTGAAGGGTTAATAAACTTCTTGAATGTGGTTTTGAGTACCTTGAGGGGTGCAGTTTTTAGAATGGTGTCACTTTTGGGTATTTTCAGCCATATAGACCCCTCAAACTGACTTCAAATGTGAGGTGGTCCCTAAAAAAAATGGTTTTGTAAATTTCGTTGTAAAAATGACAAATCGCTGGTCAAATTTTAACCCTTATAACTTCCTAACAAAAAAAAATTTTGTTTCCAAAATTGTGCTGATGTAAAGTAAACATGTGGGAAATGTTATTTATTAACTATTTTGTGTCACATATCTCTCTGGTTTAACAGAATAAAAATTCAAAATGTGAAAATTGCAAAATTTTCAAAATTTTCGCCAAATTTCCGTTTTTATCACAAATAAACGCAGAATTTATTGACCTAAATTTACCACTAACATGAAGCCCAATATGTCATGAAAAAACAATCTCAGAACCACTAGGATCCGTTGAAGCGTTCCTGAGTTATTACCTCATAAAGGGACACTGGTCAGAATTGCAAAAAACGGCAAGGTCTTTAAGGTCAAAATAGGCTGGGTCATGAAGGGGTTAAAGATTTTTCTGTATTTTCATGACTATGAAAATTGTACATTCACACTGAAGGCATCAAAACTATGAATTAACACATGTGGAATTATATACTTAACAAAAAAGTGTGAAACAGCAGAAATTATGTCTTATATTCTAGGTTCTTCAAAGTAGCCACCTTTTGCTTTGATGACTGCTTTGCATACTCTTGGCATTCTCTTGATGAGCTTCAAGAGGTAGTCACCGGGAATGGTTTTCGCTTCACAAGTGTGCCCTGTCAGGTTTAATAAGTGAGATTTCTTGCCTTATAAATGGGGTTGGGACCATCAGTTGTGTTGTGCAGGAGTCTGGTGGATACACAGCTGATAGTCCTACTGAATAGAGTGTTAGAATTTGTATTATGGCAAGAAAAAAGCAGCTAAGTAAAGAAAAACGAGTGGCCATCATTACTTTAAGAAATGAAGGTCAGTCAGTCCAAAAAATTGAGAAAACTTTGAAACTGTCCCCAAGTGCAGTGGCAAAAACCATCAAGCGCTAAAAAGAAACTGGCTCACATGAGGACCGCCCCACTAAAGGAAGACCAAGAGTCAACTCTGCTTCTGAGGATAAGTTTATCCGAGTCACCAGCCTCAGAAATCGCAGGTTAACAGCAGCTCAGATTAGGGACCAGGTCAATGCCACAGAGTTCTAGCAGCAGACACATCTCTACAGCAACTGTTAAGAGGAGACTTTGTGCATTCATGGTAAAATAGCTGCTAGGAAACCACTGCTAAGGACAGGCAACAAGCAGAAGAGACTTGTTTGGGGCAAAGAACACAAGGAATGGACATTAGACCAGTAGAAATCTGTGCTTTAGTCTGATGAGTCCAAATTTGAGATCTTTGGTTCCAACCACCGTGTCTTTGTGCGATGCAGAAAAGGTGAATGGATGGACTCTACATGCCTGGTTCCCACCGTGAAGCATGGAGGAGGAGGTGTGATGGTGTGGGGGTGCTTTGCTGGATACACTGTTGGGGATTTATTCAAAATTGAAGGCATACTGAACCAGCATGGCTACCACAGCATCTTGCAGCGGCATGCTATTCCATCCGGTTTGCATTTAGTTGGACCATCATTTATTTTTCAACAGGACAATGATCCCAAACACACCTCCAGGCTTTGAAAGTGCTATTTGACAAAGAAGTAGAGTGATGGGGTGCTACGCCAGATGACCTGGCCTCCACAGTCACCAGACCTGAACCCAATCGAGATGGTTTGGGGTGATCTGGACTGCAGAGTGAAGGCAAAAGGGCCAACAAGTGCTAAGCATCTCTGGGAACTCCTTCAAGATTGTTGGAAGACCATTCCCGGTGACTACCTCTTGAAGCTCATCAAGAGAATGCCAAGAGTGTGCAAAGCAGTCATCAAAGCAAAAGGTGGCTACTTTGAAGAACCTAGAATATAAGACATAATTTCAGTTGTTTCACACTTTTTTGTTAAGTATATAATTCCACATGTGTTAATTCATAGTTTTGATGCCTTCAGTGTGAATGTACCATTCTCATAGTCATGAAAATACAGAAAAATCTTTAAATGAGAAGGTGTGTCCAAATTTTTGGTCTGTACTGTGTG
This sequence comes from Ranitomeya imitator, assembly GCF_032444005.1. Taxonomy (NCBI): domain Eukaryota; kingdom Metazoa; phylum Chordata; class Amphibia; order Anura; family Dendrobatidae; genus Ranitomeya; species Ranitomeya imitator. The sequence goes on along the minus strand of NC_091282.1, from coordinate 437,469,279 downwards.
TGTATATATATATATATATATATATATATATATATATATATATATATATATATATATATATATATATATATATATATATAGAATGTAAGTCCGCAAGGACAGGGTTCTCTCCCCTCTGCACCAGTCTGTCATTGTAAATTTGTTTTACTGTAAACCCCTTTTCTCATGTACAGCACCATGGACATGGAATTAATAGCGCTATATAAATAATAAAATATATATATACAGTTAAGTACATATATATATTTGGACAGATACAACATATTTCTAATTTTGGTTATAGACATTACCACAATGAATTTTAAACAAAACAATTCAGATGCAGTTGAAGTTCAGACTTTCTGCTTTCATTTGAGAGTATCCACATTAAAATTGGATGAAGGGTTTAGGAGTTTTAACTCCTTAACATGTGCCACCCTGTTTTTAAAGGGACTGAAAGTAACTGGCCGGATAAAATAGTTTTAAGTAAAATGTTCATTTCTAGTACTTGGTTGAAAACCCTTTGTTTGCAATGACTGCCGGAAGTCTTGAACTCATGGACATCACCAGACGCTGTGTTTCCTACTTTCTGATGCTCTGCCAGGCCTTCACTGCGGTGGTTTTCAGTTGCTGTTTGTTTGTGGGCATTTCTGTCTGAAGTTTAGTCTTTAACAAGTGAAATGCTGCTCAATTGGGTTGAGATCAGGTGACTGACTTGGCCATTCAAGAATATTCCACTTCTTTGCTTTAACCCCTTCATGACCCAGCCTATTTTGACCTTAAAGACCTTGCCGTTTTTTGCAATTCTGACCAGTGTCCCTTCATGAGGTAATAACTCAGGAACGCTTCAATGGATCCTAGCGGTTCTGAGATTGTTTTTTCGTGACATATTGGGCTTCATGTTAGTGGTAAATTTAGGTCAATAAATTCTGTGTTTATTTGTGATAAAAACGGAAATTTGGCGAAAATTTTGAAAATTTCGCAATTTTCACATTTTGAATTTTTATTCTGTTAAACCAGAGAGTTATGTGACACAAAATAGTTAATAAATAACATTTCCCACACGTCTACTTTACATCAGCACAATTTTGGAAACAAAATTTTTTTTTGCTAGGAAGTTATAAGGGTTAAAATTTGACCAGCGATTTCTCATTTTTACAACGAAATTTACAAAACCATTTTTTTTAGGGACCACCTCACATTTGAAGTCAGTTTGAGGGGTCTATATGGCTGAAAATACCCAAAAGTGACACCATTCTAAAAACTGCACCCCTCAAGGTGCACAAAACCACATTCAAGAAGTTTATTAACCCTTCAGGTGCTTCACAGCAGCAGAAGCAACATGGAAGGAAAAAATGAACATTTAACTTTTTAGTCACAAAAATGATTTTTCAGCAACAATTTTTTTATTTTCCCAATGGTAAAAGGAGAAACTGAACCACGTACGTTGTTGTCCAATTTGTCCTGAGTACGCTGATACCTCATATGTGGGGGTAAACCACTGTTTGGGCGCACGGCAGGGCTTGGAAGGGAAGGAGCGCCATTTGACTTTTTGAATGAAAAATTGGCTGCACTCTTTAGCGGACACCATGTCACATTTGGAGAGCCCCCGTGTGCCTAAAAATTGGAGCTCCCCCACAAGTGACCCCATTTTGGAAACTAGACGCCCCAAGGAACTTATCTAGATGCATAGTGAGCCCTTTAAACCCCCAGGTGCTTCACAAATTGATCCGTAAAAATGAAAAAGTACTTTTTTTTCACAAAAAAATTCTTTTAGCCTCAATTTTTTCATTTTCACATGGACAACAGGATAAAATGGATCCTAAAATTTGTTTGGCAATTTCTCCTGAGTACACCGATACTTCACATGTGGGGGTAAACCACTGTTTGGGCACATGGTAAGGCTCGGAAGGGAAGGAGCGCCATTTGACTTTTTGAATGAAAAATTATCTCCATCGATAGCGGACACCATGTCGCGGTTGGAGAGACCCTGTGTGCTTAAACATTGGAGCTCCCCCACAAGTGACCCCATTTTGGAAACTGGACCCCCCAAGGAACTTATCTAGATGCCTAGTGAGCACTTTAAACCCTCAGGTGCTTCACAAATTGATCCGTAAAAATGAAAAAGTACTTTTTTTTCACAAAAAATTTATTTTCGCCTCAATTTTTTCATTTTCACATGGGCAATAGGATAAAATGGATCCTAAAATTTGTTGAGCAATTTCTCCCGAGTACGCCGATACCTCATATGTGGGGGTAAACCACTGTTTGGGCACACGGCAGGGCTCGGAAGGGAAGGCGCGCCTTTTAACTTTTTGAATGGAAAATTAGCTCCAATTGTTAGCGGACACCATGTCGCATTTGGAGAGCCCCTGTGTGCCTATGCAATGGAGCTCCCCCACAAGTGACCCCATTTTGGAAACTAGACCCCCCAAGGAACTTATCTAGATGCATACTGAGCACTTTAAACCCCCAGGTGCTTCACAGAAGTTTATAATGCAGAGCCATGAAAATAAAAAATAATTTTTCTTTTCTCAAAAATGATTTTTTAGCCTGGAATTTCCTATTTTGCCAATGGTAATAGGAGAAATTGGACCACAAATGTTGTTGTCCAGTTTGTCCTGAGTATGCAGATACCCCATATGTGGGGGTAAACCACTGTTTGGGCGCACGGCAGGGCTCAGAAGGGAAGGCACGCCATTTGGCTTTTTAAATGGAAAATTATCTCCAATCATTAGCGGACACCATGTCGCGTTTGGAGAGCCCCTGTGTGCCTAAACATTGGAGATCCCCCACAAATTACCCCATTTTGGAAACTAGACCCCCAAAGGAACTAATCTAGATGTGTAGTGAGCACTTTGAACCCTCAAGTGCTTCACAGAAGTTTATAACGCAGAGCCATGAAAATAAAAAAAAAAAATTATTTTCTCAAAAATGAATTTTAGCCCGCAATTTTTTATTTTCCCAAGGGTAACAGGAGAAATTTGACCCCAAAAGTTGTTGTCCAGTTTCTCCTGAGTACGCTGATACCCCATATGTGGGGGTAAACCACTGTTTAGGCACATGCTGGGGCTCGGAAGTGAAGTAGTGACGTTTTGAAATGCAGACTTTGATGGAATGCTCTGCGGGCGTCACGTTGCGTTTGCAGAGCCCCTGATGTGGCTAAACAGTAGAAACCCCCCACAAGTGACCCCATTTTGGAAACTAGACCCCGAAAGGAACTTATCTAGATGTGAGGTGAGCACTTTGAACCCCCAAGTGCTTCACAGAAGTTCATAACACAGAGCAGTGAAAATAATAAATACGTTTTCTTTCCTCAAAAATAATTTTTTAGCCCAGAATTTTTTATTTTCCCAAGGGTTACAGGAGAAATTGGACCACAAAAGTTGTTGTCCAGTTTCTCCTGAGTACGCTGATACCCCATGTGTGGGGGTAAACCACTGTTTGGGCACACGTGGGGGCTCAGAAGGGAAGTAGTGACTTTTGAAATGCAGACTTTGATGGAATGGTCTGCGGGCGTCACATTGCGTTTGCAGAGCCCCTGGTGTGCCTAAACAGTAGAAACCCCCCACAAGTGACCCCATTTTGGAAACTAGACCCCCAAAGGAACTTATCTAGATGTGTGGTGAGCACTTTCAACCCCCAAGTGCTTTACAGAAGTTTATAACGCAGAGCCGTGAAAATAATAAATACGTTTTCTTTCCTCAAAAATAATTTTTTAGCCCAGAATTTTTTATTTTCCCAAGGGTTACAGGAGAAATTGGACCACAAAAGTTGTTGTCCAGTTTCTCCTGAGTACGCTGATGCCCCATGTGTGGGGGTAAACCACTGTTTGGGCACACGTGGGGGCTCAGAAGGGAAGTAGTGACTTTTGAAATGCAGACTTTGATGGAATGGTCTGCGGGCGTCACGTTGCGTTTGCAGAGCCCCTGGTGTGCCTAAACAGTAGAAACCCCCCACAAGTGACCCCATTTTGGAAACTAGACCCCCCAAGGAACTTATCTAGATATGTGGTGAGCACTTTGAACCCCCAAGTGCTTCACAGACGTTTACAACGCAGAGCCGTGAAAATAAAAAATCATTTTTCTTTCCTCAAAAATGATGTTTTAGCAAGCAATTTTTTATTTTCTCAAGGGTAACAGGAGAAATTGGACCCCAGTAATTGTTGCGCAGTTTGTCCTGAGTATGCTGGTACCCCATATGTGGGGGTAAACCACTGTTTGGGCACACGTCGGGGTTCGGAAGTGAGGGAGCACCATTTGAATTTTTGAATACAAGATTGGCTGGAATCAATGGTGGCGCCATGTTGCGTTTGGAGACCCCTGATGTGCCTAAACAGTGGAAACCCCTCAATTCTACCTCCAACACACCCCTAACCCTTATCCCAACTGTAGCCGTAACCCTAATCACAACCCTAACCCCAACACACCCCTAACCACAACCCTAACCCCAACACACCCCTAACCCTAACCACAACCCTAATTCCAACCCAACTCTAAGGCTATGTGCCAACGTTGCGGATTCGTATGAGATTTTTCAGCATCATTTTTGAAAAATCCGCGGGTAAAAGGCACTGCGTTTTACCTGTGGATTTACCGTGGATTTCCAGTGTTTTTTGTGCGGATTTCACCTGTGGATTCCTATTGAGGAACAGGTGTAAAACGCTGCGGAATCCGCACAAAGAATTGGCATGCTGCGGAAAATACAACGCAGCGTTCCCGCGCGGTATTTTCTGCACCATGGGCACAGCGGATTTGGTTTTCCATATGTTTACATGGTACTGTAAACCCGATGGAACACTGCTGCGGATCCGCAGCGGCCAATCCGCACCGTGTGCACATAGCCTAATTCTAAAGGTATGTGCACACGCTGCGGAAAACGCTGCGGATCCGCAGCAGTTTCCCATGAGTTTACAGTTCAATGTGAACCTATGGGAACCAAAAATCGCTGTACACATGCTGCGGAAAAACTGCACGGAAACGCAGCGGTTTACATTCCTCAGCATGTCACTTCTTTCTGCGGATTCCGCAGCGGTTTTAGAACTGCTCCAATAGAAAATCGCAGTTGTAAAACCGCAGTGAAATGCGCAGAAAAACCGCGGTAAATCCACGATAAATCGGCAGCGGTTTAGCACTGTGGATTTTTCAAATCCGCAGCGGAAAAATCCGCATAGGACCAGAATACGTGTGCACATACCGAAACCCTAACCCTAGCCCTAACCCTAGCCCTAACCCTACCCCTAACCCTAACCCTACCCCTAACCCTACCCCTAACCCTACCCCTAGCCCTAACCCTACCCCTAACCCTACCCCTAGCCCTAACCCTACCCCTAACCCTACCCCTAACCCTACCCCTAACCCTAACCCTAGTTCTTACCCCAACCTTAGTGAAAAAAAAAAAATTCTTTATTTTTTTTATTGTCCCTATCTATGGGGGTGACAAAGGGGGGGGTCATTTACTATTTTTTTTATTTTGATCACTGAGATAGGATATATCTCAGTGATCAAAATTCACTCTGGAACGAATCTGCCGGCCGGCAGATTCGGCGGGCGCACTGCACATGCGCCCGCCATTTTGGAAGATGGCGGCGCCCAGGAAAGAAGACGGACGGACCTCGGGCGGCCAGGTAAGTATAAGGGGGGGGAGATCAGGGCACGGGGGGGGGGCGTCGGAGCACGGGGGGGTGGATCGGATCATGGGGGGGATGGATCGGAACACGGGAGGGAGGATTGGAGCACGGGGAAGGATTGGAGCACGGGGTGAGGGATCGCTGTGCGGGGGGGGTGGATCGGAGCACGGGGGGGGTCGCTGTGTGCGGGGGGGGATCGGAGTGCGGGGGGGTTTGATTGCAGCACAGGGGGTGTGATTGGTGCACGGGGAAGCGGACAGGAGGACGGGGGAGCGGAGCACAGGACGGAGGGGAGCGGACCACAGATCGGGGGGCTGGGGGGGCGATCGGAGGGGTGGGGTGGGTGCACATAAGTGTTTCCAGCCATGGCCGATGATATTGCAGCATCGGCCATGGCTGGATTGTAATATTTCACCAGTTTTTTAGGTGAAATATTACAAATCGCTCTGATTGGCAGTTTCACTTTCAACAGCCAATCAGAGCGATCGTAGCCACGAGGGGGTGAAGCCACCCCCCCTGGGCTAAACTACCACTCCCCCTGTCCCTGCAGATCGGGTGAAATGGGAGTTAACCCTTTCACCCGGCCTGCAGGGACGCGATCTTTCCATGACGCATATGCTGCGTCATGGGTCGGAATGGCACCGACTTTCATGACGCAGCGTATGCGTCAAAGGTCGGGAAGGGGTTAATAAACTCCTGGGTTGCTTTGGCTTTATGTTTTGGGTCATTGTCCATCTGTAGTATGAAATGACGACCAATCAGTTTGGCTGTACTTGGCTGGATCTGAGCACACAATATGGCTCTGAATACCTCAGAATTAATTCGGCTGCTTCTGTCCTGTGTCACATCATCAATAAACACTAGTCACCCAGTGCCACTGGCAGCCATGCATGCCCAAGCCATCACACTGCCTCCGCCGTGTTTTACAGATGGTGTGGTATGCTTTGGATCATGAGCTGTACCATGCCTTCGCCATACTTTTCTCTTTCCATCATGCTGGTAGAGGTTGATCTTGGTTTCATCTGTCCAAAGAATGTTCTTCCAGAACTGTGCTGGCTTTTTTAGATGTTTTTTTGCAAAGTCCAGTCTAGCCTTTTTATTCTTGATGCTTATGAGTGGCTTGCACCGTGCAGTGAACCCTCTGTATTTACTTTCATGCAGTCTTCTCTTTATGGTAGATTTGGATATTGATACACCGACCTCCTGGAGAGTGTTGGTCACTTGGTTGGCTATTGTGAAGGGGTTTCTCTTCACTATGGAGATTATTCTGCGATCATCCACCACTGTTGTCTTCCGTGGGTCCCCAGGTCTTTTTGCATTGATGAGTTCACCAGTGCTTTCTTTCTTTCTCAGGATGTACCAAACTGTAGATTTTGCCACTCCTAATATTGTAGAAATTTCTCGGATGGGTTTTTTCTGTTTTCGCAGCTTAAGGATGGCTTGTTTCACCTGCATGGAGAGCTCCTTTGACCGCATGTTTACTTCACAGCAAACCCTTCCAAATGCAAGCACCACACCTCAAATCAACTCCAGGCCTTTTATCTGCTTAATCGAGAATGACATAACGAAGGGATTACCCACACCTGTCATTGCTATAGCCTTGGAGCCAATTGTCCAATTACTTTTGGTCCCTTTAAAAACAGGGTGGCACATGTTAAGGAGCTGAAAATCCTAAACCCTTCATCCAATTTTAATGTGGATACTCTCAAATGAAAGCTGAAAGTCTGAACTTCAACTGCATCTGAATTGTTTGGTTTAAAATTCATTGTGGTAATGTCTATAACCAAAATTAGAAAAATGTTGTCTCTGTCCAAATATATATACATGGACTTAACTGTATATATAAATGTACGGAAAACAAGTTTGATTTGTAGCACTACAGATGTCTTTGCCCCCAAAACAGTATGTTCTGAAACAGAATTGGGAATAATTTCATATGCCTATTCCTGAATGCAATCGGGTATGTGCACACGACATCACCCTTCCGCCGGAGGAGACCCCGAGATTTTCTTGGCGAAGTCACTTAAGGAAAATGCCAAAAGTCTTTTTCCTGAACCAGTTTTGCTGGTGGCTTTGCCATCACTTTTTGTGGCAACTTGCATCTTTTCTTTTCATTTTACGCCAAGAATGATCATGCTACTTCTTTTAACCAGTTCACGGTTTCCAATCCCTGAGGCGGTTAATAGAAGTAAGACAAGATTGAACACGTGCACAGCAATGATGTTTTTTTGCACATTGTTGTGCACGGTGTTGATTTTATCAGCGGTTTTGCCGTGTTTTTTTCAGCCCAGTTCCAAGCAGAATCCGCCTGAAAATTACGTCGTGTGCACCTTCACATCAGCTTAGCGAAACATTTTCCAATTCTGAAGAATAAAATAAGGTACCTGTAATTCTGATCTTTCAAAATATATCATAACTTTAACCCATCCAGTAAATGTCAGGGGAAAAAATCCACTTTTGTGTTGTTTTTTTCGGTCACTTTGCATGCCTTAAAAAAAAAATGGAATGGAAAATGATAAAAAATTGTATGTATCCCAACTACAGCTCACTCAGCAAAAACATGGACTCACACAGCGACCAGTCTGAGCATTGCGGTGCGATTGTCAGGCTTGTTATACAGCTGTCTGACTGACTGCGCCCTTAGAAGAAGAGAAAGAAAAAGGGTATAACGAAAAATTGAATATAGCAAGAAGGAGCTTACTTTATATGTGAATATGTAAACTATATAAATACATAAAGCAGTTTTTCTGTTGGAAAAATAAAAATATTCCATTAGTTGCAACAAGGATCTAATATATAGCATTGATCAAGGTAATTTATATGGAAATCTACAGTGGAAAGTATCCGTCACGTCTGAACTTAGGGGTACCCATGTATTTGGTGTGGATTTGCCATGTATCTGCAGCAGTTTAATTGTTTTCTGCAGTGCAGCGAGATAGAGTACAAGCTCACCCACTTTGCTGCTACTGTAATGCACTGCGTATTGTCCGTCCACAAGTCTAGACAGAATATCCGCAGTGTACATGCCACATGTGAACATACTCAGATCCCAAATAAACTTTTATCACCTATTCCAATTTTTAGATGGTTATGAAGGGCAGGACGAAAACGCGTTGCCTGTGGCTGAGTTTCGTGTTGAGGCTCCCCATCACCAGGCATTGCAGTGCTCTGTGTAGTAATGCATGCTATCTCGGAAATAGCTGATTATTTTTAGAAGAAAAACATAGCACCAAAAGGTGTTGAGGATCCATTCTGTGAAGTGTCCAATTGTGTTTTTTGAGGAAATGATTTCTGTTTATTTACCAGCAACCTATTTAGATAGCAGTTCTCTTGTCACGTGGAAATGAGTTTGCGAGTACAAATCACTATTTACTTTAGCGCCCAACAGATTAAAGGACATTATTGCTTCAAATGAAGTGTAATGAGGGCATTATTTTCTCACTAAGGAAAATCTTCCTATAATATGTCCTAACGAGGACATGGAATGAGGGTGTGAACTACTGTCACAACAAATATATGAATGGGCTTCTGCACAACTTCATTGATCCTTGATGCTACCTAAGTGAATCCTGCAGGGTACTAAAAGTGATAGCTCTACTTCCTTGTAGTAAAATCACACATCCCTTAGAAGATATAAGAAAAAACAGCTGCCTCTTCCTGGGGGATCCCATTTACTAAGGACAGCTTTTTCTACTATTGAAGTAGTTGTTATTCAACATCAATGAGAACTGGGTCTAGTTGAGCAGCTGCCGGATGGCGGATCTGGATTGTTACTTTGGTGTATGGGAGCAGGTGATCTGTAGGTGCATGACTATATAGGCATCTGGGAACATGGTAGTAATAATGAAATTGATTGTAACCTTACACATAGCTACTTATATTGTAAAGGGATTGATTTGACCTTGTGATTCAACTAAATATTTCAATCTGGTAAAACTACCATGTCATATATATGATATAAGGGAGTAAAGTACTGACTCTGTAGCGCTCCTGCCAGCGCCCCTATATGATGTCTCCTCTCTCCATGCAGGGACGCCGGCTTACTCACTGCCCCGGCCCCAGTGTGGTCTTCGGCGTGCTCCTGGTTTGTGTGCGCACCGTTGTGTCACGCCTAGTACGCGCTCCCCTGCTTTTAAATAGGCAGCGCGCGCACATGGTAAAATGCCCGCAGCTGACAGCTCGGAGGAATTTGCTTAATGTGTACATCTGCTAGATGTCTCTCAGCCAATAGCTGGGAGGCATCTAGTATAACAGGCACCCTCCCCAATATGGAGGTGTCTGAGCAACCCCTATAGTTACTGTTAGGTGGTTTAGTGTGTGCAACTGTATGTTGCCAGGTGCCCTGTCCCTAGTCTGTTAATATTTCCCATATCCTGTGTCCCATTAGTCCAGTATAGTTGTCTTTGGTTCCTGGTTCTGCTTAGGCGTTGTCCATACCCTGAAACCGCATCACTTGTACCTGAACTAATTCCTGAGACCAGTGTGTCTAACCTGTCCTTGTTGCTATCCTGTCGGCACAGTGTGAACCTGTCCCTGTGGCCGTAGTTTGAACCTGTTCCTGTGGCTGTCCCATCTGTTATCTGGTGAATGCACAGTTTGAACCTGTCCCAAGTGGCCGTGCTGTCGGCGTAGTCTGATTCTGTCCCAAGTGGCCGTCTAGTCTGCTCAGTCTGAATCCGTCGCCACTGGCCGTCCTGTCTATACAGTTTGAACTTGTTCCAGTGGATGTCCTGCCCTGTCCAGGAGTCTGGATTAATGACTTAACCTTCTACTGCCGGAGTCCTTCCTGGAGGTGCACCTGACAGCTACATGGTGCACAAGCCTGACCTCACCACTAGAGGCTCCAGTGAACACCTAGGTAGCTGCGCAGTCACTCCCCTCCAGAGTAGGTTCGGTCCGTGGCACAGTGGGTCCACGATCCACATGCGCCACCTGTATGCGTAACAGACTCTACTGTAATATAAGTGCTCTATACAGACCAGGTTACTAGTCTGTGTGATTGCAGTGATTGTTTTGTAAAAATGTGTTATGAATGTCTTGGGTGACTGTTCAAGCCTGTTATAGTTAGTATGGTTGTCAATCAAGGAGTAATGGGAGAGGATATAGGTAAGGGTTATATCTACAACCATAACACTTGACTTAGTATTCCCTAAAAATACAAATTTTCCCTCCTGATCCAGCCTGTGTCCTGGAGTGTTATTTTCCACGCAGAGGGAGTACCTTTTTTGTATTTTGAGGGGTTTTACATAAAACAGTGTTTTACCATACTTTTTAAATGGACAATTTATGCATTTGCACAAAGTAATCATGCCCGTCCTTAGATGTCTTTTATCAAGAAAATTCTTTTACTCTTTTATCTTAACCAAGATCATCTATGAAGTTTGTGTTTCCATTTTCAAACTCCTTGACATCCTGTCTATGAACTGGCGTCCAGTCCAGTTAGTTTGCGGCTGTTTTTTTGTATGTGGGTTGTCACTATAATCGGATTGATTGATGTCTGTTTGCCCAATCACACATACAGTGGGGAAAATAAGTATTTGATACACTGCCAATTTTGCACGTTTTCCCACCTACAAAGAATGGAGAGGTCTATAATATTTATCGTAGGTACACTTCAACTCTGAGAGACAGAATCTAATAATAAAAAACAGAAAATCACATTGTATGACGTTTACATAATGAATTTGAATTTTATTACTTGAAATAAGTATTTGATCACCTACCAATATGCAAGAATTCTGGCTCTCAAGCATTTCAAGGTCCTGGAGTGGCCTAACCAGTCTCCAGACCAGAACCCAAGAGAAAATCTTTGGAGGGAGCTGAAACTCAATGTTGCCCAGTAACAGCCCCAAAACCTGGAGAAGATCTGTATGGAAGAGTGGGCCAAAAACTCTGCTGCAGTGTGTGCAAACTTGGTCAAGAACTACTGTACACGAAACGTCTGACCTCTGTACCAAACATAATAATGATAATTTTTGTTTTTCTATTGTATCATATACTAATTTCATGCGTCCCAAAAAAATCATAGCGACCACACAGCTAGTATCCATTTGCAATCCATAAGCTATCCATTTTTTAACATAATCGGTAAGAGAAACTTTGCAAAAAATTTTTTTTAGAATATGTGAAAATTCATGATCAATCACTATTGATAAGAAAAAGGACCATACACTAATGAAAAATCTGATCCAGCACATTGATGAAAATCAGTTTGTTTTTTTACCTACGAGAAAAACAATTTTATTTGAATGATCCCTTATACAAAGCCAGCCTAACCACATTGACCACACACATACAGATTTCTCTATGAATAGCGCATGAACTGCTGATTTTTTTTCTCTTTTATTGTACTTACGGTTCTATTGGATCCCTCTGAATAATATGTCTCAGCGTTTCATTCCTCAACTCCAATTTTGTGTGAGCTAACATTGTGATGTTTTCCACAGAGTATTGTCACCGTTACGTTTGAGGTTTTTGGACATGTTATTGAAGAAAATCTCCATTTGTTTATACAGGTAAGGTTGTAAATGGTGCAATGAAGACTTTGGCCCTGGTACATGGAGGTGTTTTTTCCAGTTTTTTGTTGACGCCTTTATGGCGGTCCCGGTCAGTTACGCCAAAATGGGGAGTGCTTGAGCAGATGGGGTGGGCTAAATCCATCCACCTAATTCAAGAAAACCTGCACCACTTTCGTGGCATATATTTAACTAGAAATGTTCTCCAGTTCTTGATAGGAGTACATTTTTGGTTTTGCGCATGCTAGTTATAAATGCATGTGCATCTTACTGCCATGCGCAACCTCAGTCCTAATGAATCGTACCACTTGTCTTTTTTATTTTATATTAACTGTACATATTTTGTTTTACAGAATTTGCTTTGGGAGAAAAATGTTAAAAATAAAATTGGTGTTTCCATGGAGGTAATCAGATTAAAGGTAGGTAAAGTGGTTGACAATGAGCTGTAGAAAATGAAATAGACTTTAATAATCTAACTTCAATTTCTGCTCCCGCCAATTAAAATAATCAGTGTAAACAGATATTTCTGCCCTCCCCCTTATTATT